>NC_054375.1:99674683-100274683 GCF_017654675.1 Xenopus laevis | reverse complement strand
GTGGCAAATTGGTTCAAAGACAGATTTCAGTCTCTGATACAAACTGACACTCTTTCCAGACCCTCCACACAATACATTAAACAATTCAAGGCCAGTTTCACATCCTACAAACGCTAAAAACGATGCATAGATGTGTCTTTACTAACAATCAGGTGTGTTTTCGTTACATGTTTAGCTTTCATTTGGCTGAATGAGGTGTGCCTGTTACTATGTAGTCATAGGCCACCTTCCCCCTAATCATTACTGTTCATCCCTCCTGCCCAACACCTGTCACATGCTGTTACTTCCACACTTGTTAGCAGCTCACTACTTAAACCACCAGGGATGTTTTCTGTCTCAGAGAGAACAAAACATTCTGCGTCAGGGCTAAACTCTCCTGAAACCACTAAAATATTTACCAGTTCTGTCAAATCAAAGTACAGAAGGCATGCTGGCTTCCACCAGAGAGGCTGGAATAGGGCTGCAAATTGGGTTAAACTCTTATATATGCATGATTGCTTTTGTGGCCACAACTTCCCTACTTCAGCCTAGCAATACGGGTTCATCTAGCTTATAATAGATCTAAATGTTAATCAGGGTTTAGTCTTTAGGTATAACTGCACTGATTGAAGCCTACACGGCTATGGGTTTGAAATAAGATAAACTTGTGCACCTCCATTGCTAAATTGGAAAGTGTCTGCTTATTTATCTAGGAAAAGACTTTCTGACTTTAAAATCTGACTGACGCTAGGCTTCATACATATGCAGCTACCATCTCTACTTAAAGGTGTATGCTTAAAAGATCAATTAAAGTTTCTGGGCACCCCCAGCTGCAGGTTAATTTTCTCATTGCCTTATCAAGCAACACAAGGACGGGAATAACTTAAAGGAGAAAATGGTTCTCAGCCTTCTCTATGTGCTGGCAGCAAATCTGTTTATTTAAAAAAAAATAATTTTAATCAGACCATTGCTTCTGTATCAAGTGAAATTGCTTCTAAATCTCTAATCGTAACAAAAGCCTTTGGTGTATTTATTTTGTAAAAATTGTTCCCTTTCAGGTACGAACTCTATTTGTTAGTGGGCTCCCTATTGACATCAAACCCAGGGAACTTTACTTGCTTTTTCGACCATTTAAGGTAAGCTTTTAACTGTCCAAATTATTTTACATAAAGGATTGCACCATGGGTCACTTTACAAAGTAACAATGGTTGGTTTGGTTTGTTTTTTTACATTTGTCTTTGTTTTTCTAGTCTGCATTATGGAGCTATAGGCAGAACTATATGATTAAATATATAACATTAATTTAACTTCCCTCTAACTTACCCTACTAATGCGTCTTCCATTGAAAAATGTAGGTTTGACCACCCTCCCCTGCAGCATTTAAGATTCCAGTTACTGTTTAATGGCTTTAGCGTTAGACCCCTTGCAGCCTTAGAATCTGTTTTCAGTATGATGTAGGCAGTAATAGTGTCAAATTGAGCAAAGAAGGTATGTATACAAATAAACTCAGACTATTCACTGTCTTTTAAAAGAGATGTGATCATGTCCCGTCCGTGTAGTTTTCCCTTTGTTTAAATTGTAATATACAGGTATGGCATCACCTATCTAGGAAGTTACAAATTAAAGACCAACTTTAGACCTTAATAGTAAATTAGCTGCATGATTATATTGTTGGCAAAAAATCCTATTTGGTATGTGTAAATGCAGTTTAGCAGTTGTGTGTATGGTACTACAAAAAATATCCCTTATCTTGAAAACCCAAGCATTCTGGAAAATGGATCCCATATTTGTATTGTCTGCTTGTACTTAAAAACACCATTATCTTCATCATAAAGTAATTGCTTGACTCTGCACACCGATAATCAAAATATGGCCATGTGCAGGGGTTGACTTGACTGCTTGCTCAATATGCAGCAGCCATTTGTTTGGCCAGTTGTTTATAGGATATTTTTACTGAGATTACAAAAACTGGTGTATGTCAGGGAGCTCTTAAGTTATCCATAAGAGACCGAGCTTTGACTTGCATTGTGTTTTTAAAAAAAAAAAGCCTGGGTTTTTGAAAATTTTGATGCATGCATACTGTATAATCCAGGAACTCTCCTTTATAAAATACAAGTGGACAAATGTTTGCTTTTGATTGCAGAACTACTTGGTTGAATGGGTTCAGTGAAGACATTTTAGCTGCCTATAAAGTTTATATGTTGCTAAACATGTGTTCAAGTGTGCCACTATCACTAGTCTTAGTTGTAGGTGCTGACTCTTAAGGTGGCCATAGACGCACAGATAATATCGTACGAAACGAATTTTCGTCCGATATTCGTTGCGTGTATGGTGGAAAAAGAACCGGCCGATATCGGCAGAAGACTTGGATATCGGTCGGCTCGTCGATCCTACACGTGTGTATTGAAACGAACGATCTTTCTTGGAAAGATCTTTTCCAAGAAAGATCGTAATTGTTACGTCTATGGCCACCTTTACCTGCACATATGACATCTTTCCTTCCCACTGAAAGACAGGTGAACTAAAATTGTGTGGTTCTAATAAAGGCGTCCTATCCCTTTGCCTTATGCTTTGAGCTCAAGGGAAATGTGCCATGGGGATGGGGTTGCAACATTTGACTGGTTCAGGAGCCCTTAGGTCAAAAACAGGTAACTGGTTTATTTTTTCTTTCCTTTTCTTTGCCTGAGCTGGGGGTCAAACTGCAGTGAAAGGTACAATTTCAGATTCCACCATTCTGACACGTTACATATTAGACTGAGATGGGCAAAATTGATTTGGATTCTAAACTTTAAAATGTTCCAATTTCCTTGCTGCTGTTTTCTGTTATGCAACGAACACTTTTCTTAAAGCTGATTAATGCACAAGGGTCTGTACAATCTGGCATTTTAAAGAATATATACCCATCTCAATTTCTTCTAAATCCATCCTTAAATTGCACAGCATAATCACATCTCTCCACACTGACAGAGCACAGCCTTAGGCACTGCTGGGTAGTATGGTAAGCACTTAAGTTCTGCTAATGGGAACCACAGCACCACCCCATTGCAGAGGGTGCAGTTACACTCAAATCTGCAGCTTGTCACTGCTGTCCCTGATGGTCCTACAGACCTGCCCTTACCTAGTGCCCAGCACACCCACCTCCCTCAGTGCTGCAATAACACCACATGCTTTGTTTATCCTTCTGAATGCATCTTTAAAATGTTCTACTTTTTATAGGGTTATGAAGGATCATTAATCAAGCTTACCTCAAAACAGGTATGCATTTCTACTAGATGTAATTGTGTTGGGAAAGTGTGACTAGGTCCTAACTTTTTTTTTTCCCCTCCCCTTTAGCCAGTTGGCTTTGTCACATTTGATAATAGGGCAGGAGCTGAAGCTGCAAAGAATGCCTTAAATGTAAGTAATTTGTCCTTTAAGTCATTGAATTGTTCAGTTATCTTTAAAGGGGAGCTAAAGTCTAAAATGGAATAATGCTGCATAAGCACACAAGTTAGCAATCTGTTTCCAGGTTAACCAAGGACCTAAATACATGCAAAATCAGAGGGTCCTTAGCAGTGCTGTTTAAATTCCAACAAGCCACATGAATTATATTCTTCCTGCTAGAGCGAAGCAGGGTTGGTAGAACTTGTCTTATTTGCAGCATCTTCATAATGGATTGTAGGAATAAATAAATGTGTGCATTAACAAGGTGTTTTTTGTGGGTTTCCCCTCCTTTATAGGGCATCCGGTTTGACCCAGAGAACCCACAGACCTTACGGCTAGAGTTTGCCAAGGCCAACACAAAGATGGCTAAGAACAAACTAATGGCTACACCAAACCCCACAAACCTCCACCCTGCACTTGGAGCACACTTCATTGCACGAGATCCATGTGAGTCCTCTGCATTTCTCCCAGAAAAAAATATGAAGTATCTGGTCACAATGTTTGTAACCACAAGAGAAATAAGAGCAGAGCCTATGTAAGTCTCCTGGCAACAGTTGGGTGGACTGATGGGCATGAGGTTAAAAAATGCATACACTTTACTGGTGGAATAAAGATTTATTGTAAAATTATTTAATTTTTTTCCATTTTGTAACCCCAACCTAACTTTTCCACCTTGTCGTCATTCTGGCTTGCTAATTGACTTTTATTAAGAATCCACTATTGCAGAATACAGACACTCATTTTCTTGGAACTAGAGATGATCTATTGGTCTTCATGGCCTTACTTTACATATTGTAAGGTATAGCATCATGGATGCAGAATATGCCCTGATCTTTTGTCTTGTACCACTTTCAATCAGCTATTGTTTGGTATTAAACCTGCTTTTTTTTTTTTTGGTTTATAGATGACTTAACTGGGGCTGCGCTAATCTCGGCTTCACCAGAGGCTTGGGCTCCCTACCCACTGTATACTGCGGAACTTGCTCCAGCCATCCCACATGCTGCTTTCACATACCCTGCTGCTGCCGCTGCTGCTGCACTTCATGCCCAGGTACATCAAAATACTGCTGAAAGACCAAAGATATTATCCATTATGAAATTCATACATTTTTCTACCACAGAATAGATTGGAAAATGCTTAAGGTACTTGAAATATAAAGTTAAATCCCAATCAGCTGCCTTTCCAAATAATCATTGCCACCTAGCAGCAATAGAATAGCACTTTGTATAAAAACTGTGGCTTTTTAAGTAAGCAAAATGGCAGACCCACTGTTAACTGAAAACATCTCATTACTAAAGGCAATACTGCCTCTTTTTAAACATGTTGCCAGTAATGGGAAAAGGGCTGCATGGATGATTGTCTTTGATTACTTTAATCCACTGTACTGTAACTGGTGACCATACACAGGCAATATAAGGTGCCCCCATCACAAATGTGGTCCTTGCTTTGATGGTTTGGCAGTAGATTACAACAGGAATACAAACCATCAGCGCAATATCGTCTAATTAGGGGGGAACCTCACCAAATTCGCAGATCTTTGCACGGATTTCCTTAACCTGTAAAACTAAAGATCCAGCACTTTAGGTACCCTTATCCTAGTTTTATAATATCTTGCTGGTCTTATAAACACCCAGGTGCAATAAGTGTCTGCACTTTAAAATCTCAAGATTTTGTTTAAGCTGTAATATATACATTAAAATAGCTAATGCTTTCCATTTCCTTGTGTGCCCATGGGTCGTGAATTGGATTCTGTAGGTTATTGCTGTGCAAGTAAATGACTAACCTAGGTAATGCCATTTGGTTAAACATTACAATCACCTTGTGACCCTACAATTTCCCAGGGAGAGCGATAATCTAATCTGAAGTAGCCCTTATTTAACCTCTGTTTCTTGTAAAATGTAGGGTGCAAATCTGCTGTTAAAAGTAGGTTGTTTCAAATCTTCATATTCATATATTTATTTTAGCTGAATATCTTTCTTATGGCATAACTGTAGTTTTCACAGCTGTCCTAAATTGCTCAGTTATAGTGAAATGGGTTTCGGTGGTGGGAATTGTGCTTATAAACATACCATAATTCCTTCCATTATATGTATTTAATATCTGAAACATCTCTAACAAGTTGCAATGAGCAAAAAGCTTGGTTGGTCCTAAACTTTGTTTAGTGAGTTTATTTTTATTTATTTTTTTTTTTTTTTTTTTATCCCACCAATTTTTCCTCTATGTATGCATTTGTACTGAGGTAGCAGCCCTGGTGCCATCCCTCCTGCTCCATGCTTAAATCTCATACCTCCCAAATGTCCTGTTTTTTAGAGGGACAGTCCCTCTTGACAGCTCAACTGGAAAGTCTCGTTTTTCTCTGCACTGAACAGCCTGAAAAAGAAACACATTTCTAACTTGTTTTTTAGCAGAGAGCCCAGAACAGCCACAGCTTCAGATAAGATACTTTTGTAACAATTTCGAGATCAGCAATTAAGTAATTGTAACAATACAAGAAGGTCCCTTGTGAAAAGCTAGACTCACATCTTAAAGGGCAATTCACCTTCATTAGCAAAACTGTAAACTGAAAAAAAACACATGTTCATACTTTCATAACCTGCCAAATTTTGTAAAATTAACATTGTTATTAGGGTGTGGCCACAAATGGGCGTGGCCAAAACATTTTACGCCAAATAGGGTTTTATGAGAGAATTTATACACTGTGGTAAACTTCTCTGTTTTGGCTTCAGTAGGGAGTAAGGTTGCCACCTTTTCTGGAAATAAATACCAGCCTTCTTCTAATCTTGCTGTTGGGGGTTTTTTTTTTTTTTTTTTTTTTCTATTCACATTTGGTATAAATAGTGCTGTCCAACTTCTCTGGTACAGAGGGCCAACATTTTACTGGCCTATGTGGTGGCAGGCTGATGATAGAAGTCGGAGTTGGCCACTTCCCCTTTTAAACCACACCCATGTTACCACAAGAACTTAAGATCATATCCACATTAACGGTGGTAGCACACCAAAAAAAACCAAATGGTTGGTGCTCACTGCAGGGAAATCCCTCATCACTCATGTATGTGAAAAATTGAAGTTATGTTAAAAACATACCCTTAAATCCATAGGCCTCATTATCCCCTGTGGATAATGCAACAACCCCTCAACACATGATTTAACACTTTAGGGGCCCTTAACAATTTCCAAATGCTAACAAACCCCTAACAGGCTTACATTCCACAGGTAGCGTAGGGCAAGCAGAGAATGGCACACACTAGCAGCACTGGGCAAGCAGAGAATGGTACACACTAGCAGCCCTGGGCAAGCAGAGAATGGCACACAGGGAGGGAAGGTAGAACAGAGTAGGAGATGGGGAAAGCTATCATTCTAATATGTACTACATACAGTGACACAGTGCTGGTGCCCCATTAGCATTTTGAATAAGGTGTGAACAATGGGGGCAGTTTCAGTCTGGGTCTCGGGTGTGAACAGCACAGGGTTTTAGGATATAAACAATAGAGGTGTCACAAGTGAACAATGCAGGGGATCACAGGTGTGAACAACACAGGGGGTTAGTCTGAATTTGAGGTTTAAACAATGCAGGGGCCAGTTAATCTCTGTAGTGATACCTTTTAAATCTTGCATATGGTAAACAGACACAGCATATGGTAGGCCACAGAAGGGAGGTCGTGGGCTACCAGTTGGGACAGCCCTGGTATAAAGCATAATTTTTACCAACCAGTCTAGTCTAGGGAACTTTGTGGGGTTCTCTTGTGGTCTATTCCGTAAATGGAGCATCATCCATTAAGGCTACTAAAGATTGTTTTGCCATCAGTTCTGGTTTATGCTAGCAAAATATTACTCCATTACACATGCCATAGTATAAACTTCTCCCCAGCAGAGATTTGTCATTTCTTGGCAGTGGAATGTTATCTTCTGCCCCTTCCCCCTCTCTGCTACAAACACTCAGGACAGAAAACATCTGTCTGAAATAGGTTTTTTGGATATAGCTGTGATATCCCCAGATTATCAGCTCTTCTTGGTCAAGGGGTTTATTTTAAACTTTAATTTTGCTTTATCTTGTTAGGATTACATAGTATATTTGATCTAATAATCCTGTGCTGCTAACAATTCTTGTTTTTCACTTGTTGGTTAGTATCCCTCCCTAAACTCGTCTGGGTTTTTCTCCTGCTGCAGATTGTGGTTCTGGCAAGGACTTGTTGACATGGCTTCTAAATAAATTTACAATGAAAATTAATCTTGCAGTACCACCCTATTTAAAGAAAAATCCCCACAGCAACAGTTTGTGCTCATTCCACATGAAGTTAACTACCCAGAATTCCTTCATGTGCAAGTCTTTGAGAGAAATCACACAATAATTTAGATATCTGTTTGGCAAATTATCTGCGGTAGCTAATAAAATATATCTACCAAGTAGGCCGTTCGTAAAGTATGCTGTCAATTCTAGCTTTGTCCATCTGATTAAGTTATTCCCCCAACCTGTAGTAAATAAAAACTGAGTAACAATCTCTTTCCCTCCCCTCCCTTCCATGGTTTCTTCTGAAGTTTGTGTATTTGGAATCCTAGATGAGATCTTCATTAACACAAACTAAGACTAGAATACTACAGGGGCAATGTAATACGTCACAGAAAATTAGCACAAATAAGTGTTTGCATTGTCCAATGTGATCTCGATTAGACAGTTGTTGTATATTTTAATTACATATTGCACACTCAAGATAGGTTTGCTCCAAATGATTATGGTATATTAAAGCATAATCAGTAAAATGCTTTATTACATATACTACTCGCTGGTGCAAACAAATTTCCATTTTCTCTTCTGTCTAAAGAGGTTGCTAAAGTTTCTAGTTTTGCAAAATTGATCTTAAATTTGCACAAAGTAAAACTTAAGACATTTCTATAGTGTAGACATTTTTTCCTGTTAGACTTATTACGGCCCCCCCATATGTAGAACATGGCTATTCTAGAATGGCCTTTTTATCCCCATCTTACTGGCTAAATCATAAAATGGCAAGTCACTTGGGGACCCTGGGTTGGTAAGTTACCCAAGACCGCTTAATGCTATGATAGTATGACTGCATATTTAGTGTATCTTAATCTTGCCATACAGTGACCTCAACATTAATGAACAAACTATTTGCTCACTTATGTTTTAAATTTAAAAATTAAGATAAAAGGGGTGGTTCAACTTAGTATGTGTTGGCAAATTCTTAGCAACTCTTGATTGGTGAGAAACATAGCATCAAGAACAGATTTATACTGTATGGTAAGGCTACAATCGGTCTCCACATATATAAAGGACAATACCTAACTCTAACCTTAGTTCAGTAACCACATTATTACCCTGTTGAGCCCCGGAGCTCCATGTTATACCCTGTGGGAAATATAGTAATCCCACTTTGACCAGGTTCTCTCATGTTGGGGGATTTTCCCTCTAAGCCTGGCTGTCATTTCCTCCATCAGTTACATCTCCCGAACCCGTGTAATCACTTCAGCAATGGTGGGGCTCTCTATCGATTTAATTCTTAGCAACTCTTGATTGTATATTTGAGAATCACTCTACATCACTTTGAGAATCACTCTACATCACTCTAAATCATTAAGTCAAAGGTGAACAACCCCTTGTTACCAAACCCCTAATCTCCAAGTAACCCAAGAGCAACAGTTTAAAATGTACTGGGATAATGGCTTTGCAATTGACTTGCACTGACTGTATAAATTCTCATCTGACTGCCTTTTCCAGATGCGTTGGTATCCTCCATCTGAAGCAACCCAGCAGGGATGGAAGTCTCGTCAGTTTTGTTAGAACTCTTGGGTAAGATTTATTATACTACATTATGTGCAAGGAAATGGCAACCAGTAATGCTCTGTCCCCTAAGCTTGTATGTAATATGATCACAAGGGTCAGAACTTTTTTTTTTTTTTCTTCTCCATGTCAGTCTTCTATATATCATGCCACCTATCATTCTAGCCATTGCCTGGTTTGACAACCTGCTATGCCATAGGTCTAAACTACATTTAAATAGTCTTTCACTGGTTGGTGAAATGTAAGGCACCCCCTGACCCAGTGAAATAAATTGCTAAAGTGTCTTTCCCCCAGACTGGTGCTGTGACTGCATTTTAATTTTCGTGTCGCAGGCATTCTCTTGTGCAAATTCATGTTTGCACATGCATAGTAGAAATTTACTCTACTGCACAAAGAAATGGAAGATATTAAGGTAAGGAGATGCCATCACAGCACTTTTATAGGAGAAAACTGCACCATCCCAAGAGTAGCACAGGCCTGAGACAAAATTCCCTGGGGGATGACTTAACATTTTTGCCCTCATTGGTAGTGTCCCTGTCTGATTTGATTCTTGACAAACTACTTTGGTTAATCCTAGAATAATCAGGATGGCTTGTTGAAATTGCCCCTCCTAAGCTCATGTAAAGTAAAAGTCCTTCTGTGCAAACTGAATTTAGAAATGGGCCACTTGTGTATGAATGAACTGGTGGCATGTATGTGTCCAAATCAGTCTGACCCATGTGCTGATCAAATTCTTCTGCACTTGAATGACCACCTTATCTCTCTGGTCAATTCTCTTGGGCAGGATCGCATATTATAATTATGAATTGATGTTATCCAAGCTGTAACATTCGCCCTCTCTGCCTAAAGTTTTAGAACATAAAAAAAGTGAATAGAATCAGTTCCCCTATGAAGTGTGGTGACCTTTTTTTTTTTTTTTTTATAAATGGCCCAAATAGTTAAATGTAAAAATTTTTAAATTTTTTTTTTTTTTTTTTTTTATAAATGGCCCAAATAGTTAAATGTAAAAATTTTTAAATTTTTTTTTTTTTTTTTTTTTTTTTTTTTTTAAGCATGCCGACCTCTCCACAAACATTCTTGCCAGATTGTTTCCAAGCTTGGCAGAATTGGGAATTGCAGTTGTATTACTATTCAGTTCTAGATAACTATCTGTTTGGTAATATGTGTAATGAAGACAGAATAGTGTTAAACATTGTAAATCTGGTGTGGCCTAAAGCTGTTTTTCTCTTAAAACATTTGCAGGTTCCTTTATAATTTTTTTTTTTTGAGGATTTCATTTTGCACTCTCCATGAACTGATGTGCCAACTAGTTTTAGTCGATCTAACCCATGGACCAGTCATCCAACATTAAGATGTTTTGGTCCACTCCTTTATTCTTCAATACATCGGACTGATTCAGCTACATCAAAGAAAAAGACTGCATAGGTTAAAATGAGCATGGCTGTTGCCGTACAAAATAATGTACCATTCATTGGTGGGCATGGGAGGGTTTGCATGTTTTCTAGCATGAATTAAATGTCTACTTGATGTAAATGTTACATAAGGTTAGAGGTAAAAATCATTTTCAGGATTAGCTTTTTGCTTCTGTAGAAGCTTGGTATTTCCCAAGCTTCCTTCTACTAAACCGTTAAATTGCACTGTTCCCCACCCACCATCTTCAGTTTTCATGTCTTTAGTTTTGTCCTTTCATTTTCATTGGAGAGTTTTTGTTCTTGCCATGTGTAATGCAACCTTAATGGGAAACAGAGCAAAAGTACCAGTATTTTTGTAACATGTTAATAAGGAGATATTTATGCATTTTTTGTTGGTTTTTTTTGTGTGATAATTAAAGAATATATTAAATCTATAAGTTAATGTTATGAAGCTTGCCGATTCTGTATGGTTTGTCTGCTGTACTTTATGAACAATTGTGCAACTTTTGTGTTCCATTTTGCATTCTGCCTGATATTTCAGTATTATGAAAGATGTCTTGCCGGTACAGAGATGAATTTTCTCTTGCTGAATTTATGAGAATGTGATAATGGATTAAAAAATATATACAAGCTTGTGTGAAAGCATAATTTTTTTCAAACAATTTCAGTTACTTCAGACTAACGTTTTAACAGGTACTTTTAATCTGTGCTGTGAATTTTCTTAAGTGCTTGAAACATTTTCAGTTAAAAAACAAAAAACAAAAACAAATGTACAAACTGGTAGATAAGTTATAAAGTCCTTTTAGCCGAATAATTGCAAATGGTTTCTTTCTAATATCGCCAAATTTAGTATTTTGAATCGAGCAGCAAATTAAATAGGGAAGGGACACTATATAACCTAAGTGTACTCTAGTGAAAATTACACACCATTCACTAACTGTTTTGTATGACATTATGGAGATTTGGCAGGATTATACACATTTGTCTGGATAGTGTGAAACTCCATCCAAGAGATTACCAAGGGGGTAGAGCATGTGAATCAAATATAATTCTTAACTGCAAAGGGTATGTTTTGCTTTCCTGCAAAAAACACCTTGTGCATCAAGGCCGGTTTTTCCTTTTCAGAGTAAAGAGTTGCACTCAAAAGTAAAGTGCCAGCCCTGCTCGATAAAACAGATTAAGGTGAAGACATCGGAATGTAGAATATGCTGGGGCTGTTATGACATAGTACATAGGCTTCATTTTTGGGCCCCTACAGGCTAACTTTATGCATACTGTGCATCACACTGTTAATTAGCAAGAAATGGCAAGATGGAAATTGCAAAAATGGCTTTGCTCTAAAATGGGTGAAGTTAGAAAGGGTTGGTAAGGCTTAATTGTGGGAGGGGCTAATTTTAGTAAATACCCAACCCATCACTCTATACATAACTACTGTTTTGATTGGTGTAGGCTGAAGCCTATAACTGGGATAACTAGAGAATTTGAGGCAGCACAGTGTTGGACTACTTGCCCCTGGAAACCCAGCTGTAATCCCGGTCAGGCCAGTGATTGCATCTTTCTTGTGTTTTAGAAATTGCCTTGTGTTTAAATGGGCTTTATTTTTCATATTAAAGCAGGATTTCAAACCAAAGATCAAAGCTATACAAAGAAGCACACCTATACAACATGTGGCTAAATGCACAAAAATAAAATCTAGTTTAATTGGTGATGCCACCTAAACAATTTACTAGAATACGAACAAGTAAATTAAACCAAAACCAACAACCGAACTACCAAAATAGAAATTGCCTTTGTAAAGGAGCATGTCAAAATGACATCCAGTGGTATAGGTGTTAAAAATTCTCAATTTCCCATGTGGCCCAACACATTCGACTTTAAACAGTCTATTTATTGGGGCTCAATGAATTCAGTCAAGTCACTGGCCTCCCAATATAGTTAATTTTAACACCTTAACATCTCTAATAACCCTCTGCCTCTATCTGTATAGACAAATATCTATTATAATATTTTAGCACCTTGCCCTCCTCTCCTGCTTCTGTCCTGTATCCATTGTTTTTTTGTTTTGGATGGCTCTTCTCTTAACCAGTCTGCCACTTTGGGAACAAAGCAGCTTTCCCCTAGATTGAAATAAAATGTATAAACTTAAGATTCTATACTAGTGACACTTCATTGTGCACAGTCTCATCCTGATGTTGTTACTCTACTTTATGTACAGTAGAACCAAATTTTACATTTTTCAGAGGACCAGAAAAATAAGTCAGGGAAATTTGTAATGCATTGTATATGGGTGGGAGACCACAAAACATGGTATAACATATGGAAAAACTTTACAATCAAGCCTCAATTTTATGTATCCAGCTCTAACTAACTCTAAAGGGAATAACATTCTACAAATCGCTGGGTAGTAATCTTGTTTTAGTAGAAAATAACAAGTGTTGTCCTGGCATTGGCAATGAGTGTGTCACTTATAGAATGGTTATGATATATGTGTGCTACAGTTAACTACTTTATAGAAAAGCTGTTCAGTTTGTGTATAAACCAAAATATGGGTACAAGTAATTTGCCCCGCCCCCTGGAAAATTTTCTAGGGACACTTATGTCTGGTGTGGGAACTGCATTGACAGTCTGGCCTGTGCACATGCGCACAGTGGACTTTGGCACATCAATACATACATTCATGTTTCTGCACGGAAATGCACCTCATGCATCTGTCTTGTCTACATTTTACAGCATAGGATGGACTATTACTGCAGAAATTTCTACACAATTTCTGAGAAATAACATGTTTAAGTGGACAGGACAGAATAGGAGCAACAATTTAAACTGCACCTGATTTTTATTTTCTATTATACAGTTTCACACTTCAATTCATTAATATCATCATTGGTCAAGTGTTAAAGCTGATGCCACATGTTGAGAGAAACATAATTAATATAACCCAATAGTTAATGTAAACAAAACCAAATTGGTGACAGTTGGTGTAATATACTTTTGCACCATTTAGTTCAGCCCTAACAGAGGGGTTGATAAAAATGGTATCCCCAATCCAGATCCGGTGCTTTAGTCAGCACTAACCTATACATCAAAAAGCTGCAGATGTGAGTGCTCTGTGAACCTAAAATAGCATCTAATTTTATATCTAAACAGTGGGAACAACTAATGTTGCATGTACAATAGACCCAAAAAGAATTTGCAGCTTCGAAACCCCTCGGACAAATAGGGGCTAAGTTTAGGTTTGCCACCTCACCCCTTTGAAACTGAACATATATTGAATGCGCAGCCTGCATGGCTAATTAGAAATTCATTATGATGCATAGCTGCACATAAATCAGTTCAGTGTACTGTGTATTTTATATGTGTTCGGTTTTAAAGGGGTGAGGCGGCAACCCTAGCTACATTACCAGTGAAAAAGAGTGCAGTGTGCAATTATGTCCCAACGACATTTTTCCCCATAATTCCAACATAACCACAATTCTAAAGGGGCAGTTCCAGATTTGTGGGAAGGACAGAAAGGCCCAGACCTAGGACTGCACAAATTAAAGGGGACCCATCACCTAAAAAAATTATTCAAAATCCTATTTTATCACAGTAGTCAAGCAAAATGAACTTTAATTACACTATATAAATTATTTGAATCTTGTTCCGTTCAGTCTGGGAATTCATAATTATAGCAAGCAGGCAGCAGCCATTTTGTGGACACTATTATTAAGACAAGCCTTGTATCATCTCAGAATCTTGTTTGTGCACCAAAATGGGGGACCCGATGTCCATCCCAATGCCCTGGCTACACAATTAAATGGTAAAGAGAACAGGGGAATGTGTGGAGAGCAGTGACATCTAGGAAGTGCTGAATGGAAAGTGAAAGTAAATGTCTGCCCCGCCTCTATGCCACTGGCATAGAGGAGTGGCAGACACTATTTGATTGACAGCTGAGATGTTTAAATGAGCTTACAACAGCTATGAATGCTTTAATAAAAAATAGAAATTGGATTTCATGTTTAATTTGAAAAGGACTTTTATTATACAGATTTTTGTGTCTGGGTGACAGGTCCACTTTAAGCCACCTCATGCCACCCAGCCACTTCTACATTTTTAAAGAAACTTTTAGAATTGGATGCGAGGAAGATTTCACTGCTAAGGGCTGAATTCCACGATGAATTGATGTCTAATTCGTCACCATGCGATGACATGAATGCATGGGAACGCCACACTCTGTGTCTTCACCAGTGGCGTAACTACCAGGGGAGCAGGGGGTGCGATTGGGCCAGGGCCCGCATCCCCTCAGGGCCCCCCGGCAGCTCGCATGCCACTCTCTTCTAAGGTAAATGCGGCCGTAAATGCGTCCATTTCCGGCCGTACGGAGGGGGCGGGGCCTGGCTGCACGGCCCGCCCCCCCCCTCTAGTTTTGTCTCTGGTCTTCACCGACAGTCAGATACATGTAGTTTTACCTGCGATTTCATGTTCAGTTCCATTATCTTCTGCACATTCGGCACGTCGGACATCAGCGCAGCGTGGAGTTCAGACCTTAATCTCCTGTGCAAAAACAGAAGGGCTTGCATGTGCAAACAAGTGGGTGGGGGAGGGGTGGGGCATCTGGCTGTCCTAAAATGGGGCAAAGTTAGAGTTGCCACCTCACCCCTTTAAAACTGAACACATATGGCAGGGGTGTCCAAACTTTTTACAACGAGGGCCAGATTTAGTGAGGTGAAAATGCGTGGGGGCCGACCATTTAGCCCGACATTATTTCTTTGAACCATTAACAATAATTACAGGAATCCGTAGCCATAGCAGTAATATTTGGGCACATTAGTGAAATGATCTGCCACTTGGTCTATACTGCTGCCTGTGTGCTGAAGGTGTTAGTAATAGACACGTACTGGCATGTAGTGATGCACTGCTCTCGCATACTTCTTTAGTTTGCTGTACTGGCACGTCAGTACGTCTATTGACACCTTCAGCCCTAAAGAAGTATGCAAGAGCAGTGCATCACTACATGCCAGTACGTGTCTATTACTAACACCTTCAGCACACAGGCAGCAGTATAGACCAAATGGCAGATAATTTCACTAATGTGCCCAAATATTACTGCTACGGCTACACAAATCCTGATCACACTGTGCTGGCAGGCCGCATTATTACTAATTTCATGATGGAGGCTAAGGGGCGGGCCGGTGTAAATTTGAAAACTGGCTGCAACTGGCCGGACTTTTGACATGCCTGACATATGGAATTCACAGCCTGCATGGCTAATTAGCAATTCATTTAGATGAATGCTGCAGACTGAACTGATTTATGTGCTATGCATCATAAGGAATTGATAATTACCCATGCAGACTGTGTATTCCATATGTGTTCGTTTTTAAAAGGTTTTAAAAATTGCACTCAGCATAAAAATGTCATTTGCATCCAATTATTTAGAAGCAAATTTTGCACCACCGCAACTGCATTTGTGGCTTGTATATGAGCCCTATAACATGTGGTTTTCCCTGGTCATATAATTACTTGTCCATTGGAGCCCTCTTATGGCCAAACTAGAGACTGTCGTTGCTGGAAAAATGGGTGTTCTCTTGCTACACAGTTGTTTTGTAGAAGATTTAATAATAATGTCGTTTTCTAGAAAATAATATAACTCATGTTATTTAGAGCTACACTGTGGAAAACTGTATTTGTTTTCAAAATTTTCCTTTTGTTTGTAGATGATCATGCATTATTATTATTATTATTATTATAATTATTAACATTCATTTGTAAAGTGCCAACATATCCTGCATTATCATTTCTCACCTTACCATTATGGTTTTTTCTAATAAAGAAAGCTTACAACACATTTATGAACAAAACTTGCGCTTTATATAAATATTTAATGTAACACTAAAGGTATCTGTGCCAAACAGCAGCCAAAATATTGCCCCCCAAATTTGTGCATGTGCCAACAGTAGCAACCAAAATATTGCTCCAAGTCTGTACCTGTGCAAACAGCAGCAGCCAAAATATTGCCCCCCCCAAATCTGTGTCTGGGCCAACAACAGCAGCCAAAATATTGCCCCCAAGTCTGTACCTGTGCCAACAGCAGCAGCCAAAATGTTGCCCCATATCTGTACCTGTACCAGCCAACAGCTAAAATATTGCCCCAAATCTGTACCTGTGCCAGCCAACAAATCAGCAAGAACTTCAGGACAGCACCAACAAGATTCTTTATATTTAAAACGCCTTTATTCGTGCTTCACAGGGGCATCACGGCAGTGATGCCCCTGTGAAGCCCAATTAAAGGTGTTTTAAATATAAAGAATCTGGGATGACAACGCTCCTGCAGGACTACTTAGGGTCTGGCCAAACAAGCAGATTCGGGGAGATTAGTCGCCCCAGTGACAAATCTCCTCTTCTTCAGGTGACAATCTCCCGGAACTGACTTCCCCCGTGTGAGGGGACTTCGGACTTCAGAAGGCACACACGGCGTTTTTGAAAACAAGGCGCCGTGTGTGCCTTCCAACAGGCGATTTTCATTTTAGCTGACGGAGGGCAGGAGGAAGGCAGTTCGGGGGGGGGGGTTTGTTGTCCGAAGAAGTGGAGATTTGTCGCTGGGGCGACTAATCTCCCCGAATCTGCTTGTGTGTCCAGACCCTTAATAGTTATGCTAAAATTTTTGAGATTATGTTCCAGTATCTCTGTAGCAATAATGAATACTTAGGGTTACCTGCAATCTTAGCAATGGGTAAGCTGCCTGTGATAGCTGTAGCATGCCCACATTGCATAGAGACCATGGTTTTAAAGGAATTGTTCAGTGTAAAAATAAAAACTGGATAAATAAATAGGTTGTGCAAAATTAAAAAAAAATTGTAATATAGTTAGTTAGCTAAAAATGTAATCTATAAAGGCTGGGATTTCTTTACAGTACTAGGGGACAGGCTCAAGTCCAGACTGGTAATATGTATCCTTTAATATATAAGCTTTGCTGGTTTCTTGTATGGATGTATATGAGCATGATGGGCATACCATGTACTGTGGATCGTAAATATCTATGGATCTTCCAAAGCTATAAGATTAAAAGGTGATGAAAACTCCAGAATTACATTTTGCTCAGTGATAGAAAACATAATTCTAAGCAGCTTTCCCATTTACATTACATTGGCTACAAATGTCATTAAACTTATTGTACCAACCTAAAGGTTCAGCATCTATACAGGCATTCAAAGTTGTCACTGGAATCCCATCTTGGATTTGTTAGATGTGTCTGTGACATGCACATGATCAGTGGGCTCTGAGCAGCTGTTGAGAAGCTAAGCTTAAAGGAGAACTAAACCCTAAACATTAATATGGACAAAATTGCCATATTTCACATACTGAGCATATTGCACCAGCCTAAAGTTTCAGCTTCCTAATATTCAGGACTTCAAACTTGTCACAGGGGGGTCACCATCTTGGAAAGTTTCTGCGACACTCACATGCTCAGTGGGCTCTGAGCAGCTGTTGAGAAGCTAAGCTTGGGGGTTGTTGCAAATTATCAAGCAGAAAATGAGGCTTGTCTGTAATATAAGCTGATGCTACTGGACTGATTATTAAATTCTAATGCATATTGGGCTGATTTCTGAGCTGCCATGTAGCAATTATCTGTATTAATTACTAATCAGCTTTATATTGTGAAATTTCTATTCTGAATTAAGAGTATATTGTGAGTTGGTCCCTAAGCTCAGTAAGTGACAGCAGCACAGAGCATGTGCAGTGAATCAGCAGAAAAGAAGATGGGGAGCTACTGGGGCATCTTTGGAGACACAGATCATTACTGCTAAAGGGCTATGGTTGCCTTGGGCTGGTACAGAAGCCCAAAACATAATGTACAGCATTTCTAGCAACTTCTTTAGTTAGGCTTTAGTTTTCCTTTAAGGCTGAAACTACACAATGCGTCTTCATCAAATCCAACGCGATGAGAGAAAACGAATGAAACGAGACGGATACGACGAAAATAAGGTTACTGTAAGTAATTGAAATGTCGGACCTTGTTGCTGGGTGCATCCGACACTACACGACTGTCGGATGAAGACGCAACATGCAGCGTTCGCATTGTGTAGTTCCAGCCTGAGGGTGGTTGCAAATCATCAAGCATCAAGCAGAAAAGTAGGTTTGCCTGTCATATAAGATAATACTACATGGATGATTATTACATTCTGATGTTAATTGTGCTGGTTTCTGTGCTGCCATGTAGTAATGATCTGTATTAATTACTCATCAGCCTTATATTGTGACATTTATATTCTATGTGTACTGTATATTCTGAGTGGGTCCCTAAGCTCAGTAAGTGACAGCAGAAGAGAAGATGGAGAGCTACTGGGGCATCTTTGGAGACACAGATCTTCCCTTCTAAAGGACTGTGGTTGCCTTGGACTGGTACAGAAGCCCAAAACATAATGTATAACATTTCTACCTTACTTCTTTAGTTACTCTTTCAGATCTGCTCCAGCCAAGACTCACTATATGTGTCCCCCGATACAATGTCACACACACATGTATGTTATGAGTGAGCTGGGGTATTATGTGTGCCCCAACATGGCTGTCTGCAGAAGGAGTTCCCTCCTGGTGCGGGAGTGCTTGGTGTATTAGCCCACACCTCTGGTGGGGGAGACTAGTTTTATATTATAGGTGTTGGCTTCTGCTAAATTGTTTCAATAGTTAGAACCAGCAGGGCAGTGGGAGAAACAGAAAATTAGATTGCAAATAACTTTTAAACCACTTAATATGTTTGATGAATATGTACTGGAAAGTAGGTTAAAATTACTTCTTCCAACTGCCAAAATGTAATTAATGAGTTTACAATTTCTCATTTACTTATTTGTTTCTTTCTGTTGTTTATATGAGTGTTGGTTAATTGCTTTAAAGTTTATTCTATATCTAGGGGCTGATTCACTAAATTCGAGTGAAGGAAGGTTTTTTTGGGCTACTTCGACCATCGAATTGGCTACTTCGACCTTCGACTACGACTTCGAATCGAAGGATTCGAACTAAAAATCGTTCGACTATTCGACCATTCGATAGTCGAAGTACTGTCTCTTTAAAAAAAACTTCGACCCCCTAGTTCGGCAGATAAAAGCTACCGAAGTCAATGTTAGCCTATGGGGAAGGTCCCCATAGGCTTGCCTAAGTTTTTTTGATCGAAGGATATTCCTTCGATCGTTGGATTTAAATCCTTCGAATCGTTCAATTCGAAGGATTTAATCGTTCGATCGAAGGAATAATCCTTCGATTGTTCGATCGAATTTTCTGCGCTAAATCCTTCGACTTCGATATTCGAAGTCGAAGGATTTCAATTCCTAGTCGAATATCGAGGGTTAATTAACCCTCGATATTCGACCCATAGTGAATCAGCCCCCAAGTGTTTATAACTCTATATTTTATTTTGTGTATATACAGCCTGGCATATGCAAGCTTTACTGTTTCGAGGTCCCCATAGACTAAAAGATTTTTCTTTGGTGAACGACCAATTTTAGTGCAATCCAACAAATTCGTCAAATTATCGTGATGTTAGTGGGAATCAAACGATTGTGCATCTAATTGATCGGCCAGGTTAAAACATTTTCACAGTGAAATCTATCTTTGTTTGCATGGCCAAGCAGGCAGATACCCTCAGTTTTCCTGGCTTCAACTCGACAGCATCGCTTGAAATGGTCTTTTTAATTGATGGACAAATTGTACATAAAAACGATCGTTTCAAGATAAGCTTGGTCGAACGATAACGAAAAAATCTTTTAAAAATCTTTACATCAATGGCTAGCTTCCCATGTGTTAAGTAAATGACATATCTATACTGGAAAGAAAAGAGAATCCACTCTTTATTCCCTTCATTACATCCTTTATTTCTTTCCTAACCATTTTTAATCCCTCCCAAACACCTTTCTTCTCCCCCTCTAACCTCTCCTCCCTCCCAAAAAAAACACCTTTCCTCTTCCCCTCTAACCTATCCTCCTAAATGCTTAACCAAAGCTTATCTAAAGAAGTAGGCTAGAAATGTTGTATATTATGTATTGGGTTTCTATCCCAGCCCAAGGCAACCACGGTTCTTTGGCAGTAAATATCTGTGTCTCCAAAGATGCCCCTGTAGCTCCCCATCTTCTTTTCTGCTGATTCACTGCACATGTTCAAATATAATATAAATGTCACAATATAAGGTTAATTAGTTATTAGTTCACATAACATGGCAGCTCTGAAACCAGTGCAATAAGCTTGTGAATTTAATAATCAGCCATGTATCATCAGCTTACATGACAGGTCAGCATAATTTTCTGTTTGATAATTTGTGATGACCCCTAAGCTTAGCTTCACTCAAAGCACACTGAGCATGTGCATGTCGCAGACACTTCTCCCAAGATGGGGACCTCCTGTGATAACTGTAAAGGCCTAGATTACTACTATAGAGATGCTGAAACTTTGGCTGGTGCAGTAAATTCAGAATATTTTGACATTTTAGCCATATTCATTTTTAGGGTTTAGTTCTCCTTTAAAAAGAGTTATAGAAAAAAGTATTGGACCCTCCATGCTCCTCTGTGCTCCAGTGAATCTGCACTATATATATATATATATATATATATATAATATATATATATATATATATATATATATATATATATATATATATATATATATATATATATAATGATATATCTCAGTGATATAACAACATGTCATTTGGGAAGTTTATACTAATTCTTATTTTTTGTACTACAGTATATTTCCAACAGCTAAGTCTTTGAACAGCATTTCCGAAACGGGTTTCCTTTTTCCTCTCTCAGCAACAGCCGGAGCCTGGAGGGGGGTGAAGGCAGGAGGAGACTGTTGTATTTGAGCCTCCCATACAAAACATGTTCCCACGATCTGATTCCATTCTGTACTTAGTTCTAATTGTTTTAATGTAGACCTTCGACATTTGTTTTTAACAGTTCAAGTAATCCACACCTATTAAAGGGGTTGTTCACTTTCCAAATACTTTTTCAGTTCCTTGTTTTCAGATTGTTCACCATAAACAAAGACTTTTTTCAATTGATTTCCATCTTTTAATTCTTAAAATGTTCTCCAAATTTAAGTTTAAAGTTTAATGTTCCTGTCTCAGTCTGGTAGCTGTGATCCAGGAACATTCTGAGCTATTACAATTTGCTATGTTTAGTTGATACATTTAGTTGATACATTTAGTTGATACATTTTTCAGCAGTATCTGTGGAATATTCGCATCTATTGTATCAATCAACAGCTGTCTTTTTATGAATTGTGTTCAGCAGGGACAAAGAAAAGAAATGTATCAACTAAATGTATCAGTTTAGAACAGTTAAAGGGTCGGTGACCCACCTCCCCTCTCCGAGCTGCTTTAGAAGGTGAAAAATGAAACTTCAGTATTAGAAAACGGGTCACAAATAGAAAATAGAAAGTAATTATTTCTGGTGAACAATCTGAAACCAACTGAACTGGAAAAATGTGTTTGAAGGTGAACAACCCCTTTAATAGCACAGTCACCATATAATGCTACACTTAAGCACTATTAAATATATATAGTCAAAGACTTTTCATAGAAACCAGCTTAACTTTTCCACTAACTGGTGATTTCATTATCCAGGTGCAAAATAACACTATGCATAAATAATAGGGATGCGCTGAATCCACTATTTTGGGATTTGGCTGGATTCTGAATCCTTCAGGAAAGATTGGGCCCACATCCGTGCACTTCCTTGTTTGTGTTAAGAAAAGTCAAGTTATTTTAAAACTTAGTTTGGCCAGGCACTTGGATTCATTCTGGGTTTAAAGCATCCCTAATGTTGTTGTCTATAACAATAAATCATTCATGCTGAGGTGTATATGGCATACTTATAAAATAGAAGTATGTATGGGGGTGACCTACTACCCAACTTCTAGTCTAGTTGTCCCAGGAATGATTAAAATCCCTTGTTAAACCAATCTTATATAGACATTCTGTTGCATGGCGAGGTAGTTGTGGAAATGCATTCAATAAACGAGAAAGGAAAGCATACTTGATGATGGTGGGGATAGGAATTGCTGGCAGCATCAGAGCAGAGTTGGGTTCTGTGTGGCTGTTGTAACAGATAGCTGACTGCTGTAACATATAGGTTCTGAAGAATCCCATTCTATACTAGAGAGCTTATCTGTTATCTGCGGTTTGACCTGTTCCTTTTCTCCTTTTTCACCTTTGAATTGCTGTCCCCCATGGCTACAAGTTGTCATAACTTCTATACCATCATGATGGTAAGCAGCTTTAGATTTGTGACTCCCCCTAGCTGTCCCTCTGTGGAGCTGCCACTTGGGTTCCAATGTGTCCTTTACAGGCAGCTCCTAATCACTACTTCTGGTCCCAACTCTATGGGTTACCTATCCAGGGGTGTTTTTGCCATGAGGCAAGGTGAGCACTTTCAGGTGGCAGCTCTCCAGAAGTTACCAGGGGTGGCAAAAAGCCGTTCCTGGTAACTTTAAGAGCCGAATTTCCGGTTTTTAACCTGGAAATTCTGGTTTTCTAGCGCAGAGAGTGCAATTTTGCTCTCTGCACTAGCGATGCAGACTACTGAAAAAAAGTCATTATTGCCCAGTTGAGGAACTATAAGGCCTATATTGGTCATACACATTACAATTACAATCTTTCCTGTGACCAGGAAATATCTGATATCTGTGCGTGTATGGTCACCTTAATGCTCACTAGTTTTACTATACCAATAATCAGGTTTATTGAAACACACTTATACCACTGACCTCCAATGACTTTTGTACTGGTTCATGCATTTTTAATGCATCAATGGCATACATGTCCCTGACAAAAGTAGTTGCAGTATGATGTCATTGCTGATCAAGGGGTTGGATGTGATCCCTGCAGTTATAGTAACCTCATGTAATCCATCTTAGGTGATGGAGCATTCTTGTATACAAATTCAGTGGCGTAACCACTGCAGTAGCAGACTGCCGAGGAAGTCACTACAGTTATTGGCACTCACATATAACACAATATTGAGGCATGGATACAGTCAAATCAGATATCCATATAAAGCTGTTCTAAACAGGAATCCGCACTCACATGATTTATGTGGACAATAAATAAACTTTTATTGTGGAGGCGAATGTTGCAGCTAACACACTTGCCACTACACATATATATTATATATATATTTATTTTTTTCAACGTATACATTTATTGAAAAATCTAATTCAAAGGAGATGCTTGAATACATTAATAATGCGCTGGGTAGAGCACCTCAAAAGCAGGAACTATGTGAACTTTCCCATGAGAAACCAATTGAAAACAGAATTGTATCCCAACGAAAACATCCGCATCAACAAGCAGGCTGAACAGGAGCCCACTACAGCGTGGGAATCTCATATCTGCCTTCCTGATGGGTATAAATAGAATTTCAGGATGCTGACTATGGCAGGAATTCTGCTGAAAACATTAAGCTGATCATTCCCACAGCATAACCAATTTTCACAGGTTATCTCACCTTAACCCAGAGAAGCAGATTGCAAAAAAAACACCAAGTGCAACTTTCCTGGGTTTTTAAAGGATTTGTAACAGGCCATTTCCAAAAACTGAAATTAATATGATTTAATTCCCACAAGGTTATACTGTGATACGCCTTTTTAAGGAGCACTGGCTGCAATTGTTCTCGTCCACCAATACATCAATAAAATCATACTTCTAAAAGCAAAAGCGGCTCTTTTAATAGTAATTCTGGAATCAAATAAACAGTGTAGGATCAGTGGCATACCTATAGAGGAAATATGTAGGGGGGCAGACTACCTAGCAATGAGGTAAGGGTACTATTCATGGATTAAATCATCTAGGCTGCAAAATATGCTGGCGCTATATAAATAAATGTTAATAATAATAATAATGTTAATAACAATCTAGGTGGAAAAACGAAGACTGATAATGAACTCTTCTGGGTATCTAACAAATCCACCCAGAAACCACTGGCAAAGGGCATAGAAGAATGGGAATTTGAGTGCAAACATCAAACATAGATGTCATAAGTCCAATAACCAATGCAATAATGAGATGGGAAATGCAGTGGTGTAGTGGTTAATACTGCTGTCTCGCAGCACAGAGGTTCTTGGTTTGGTTACAGCCAGGGCAATGGAATGAATTTGTATGTTTTCACAATGACTGAACATATTTCCTCAGCATACTCCATTGTCCTACCTTCTGTCTATCCTGGTTGGAGCAGAGTCTGCTCTTTCTAACTAAAGCTGACTGTCTTGCTCACCTAGAGAGTGCTATAACAGTTGCTAAACCAGGGGTTCCCAAAAGGTAGATCAGGATCTACCAGTTGACCTTTAGTCAGTAGATCTCAAGACAATGTCAACAAACAGCTTGACTAAACCACCCTCCTATTCATGGTTTTCATTCAGATATTTATTATGTTACGGTTACATAAGAAATAGATTATGAAATATAGTAATATACATTCTCTCATAAATCAATATAATATTTAAGTAATATTTTCAATGGAAGAGAATGCTAACAATGTATGTAGATCATAATGGGACAACATCGATAAAAGAAGACCTTGCATTAGTAAAGTATGGGCACTCTGCTATACACAGACTAAACCTTGTTCATGGGGGTCCTGCTCCCAGACTCCTGTCCCTCTTAGTGTCCCTCTATAGAAGAACTTTACTCTGCCTTTTTGGTCCTAGGCTCAATGAAGCATCCATCTAGTTCAACAAAGATGATGTACCGCCCCTTACCAAACACTATATTAAAGTGCAGCAGGAAGTGTTCTTCAGCCTAAGGGTCAATGATAGAAATGATCAAAATCAGTAAACTAGATACATGCAAGTAGTGAATTAAAGCCATATGGGTTACTAACTTTATGGGTCCCTACAATACTAAAGCCCCAGAATGTAGGTAACCAGAATGCAAATATATGAAACAAAAATATATGGACAAAATAGCATAAATTCAACATGCACCAGGCTCCCACACTTCTGTGCCTCTATTGAATAGTGGATCTGCTGTCTGTATTATAATGACCTTGCTGGGAGGAAAAACTTCCATGCAACCCAGTTTGAAGTGAGCTGAAGTTGAAGTTAGATAATTCAGAGTTGGGGGACCCAAAGTCTCACTAGTGAAGGCTTTGGTTCCCATACAGTTCCTTCACTTTTGCATGCTCCTTTGGATTGTCTGAATTAGAGTAGATGTGGGACGGCACATGCCAAATAAAAAATCCACTTCAGGACAGGAAGAATGACTGAATGAATGCTAAATGAGTGGAAGTGTGGAAAAGTTCACACTCTCAAGAGTTTAGTATCTTATTAATGCCTGCTAAGTTGGGGACTGCTGATATGTCTTCTAGGTTATACCGGCTGTGCATGATTTTCTTTCGATTTGTTTTGGCCATAACCAGCACATGAGCATTACAGTAAAATATTCACCTTCACTCTACTGCACATGATCCAGCCCTGGATCTTCACAAGGAACCCCTGGGGAATTCATCAAGGTTTGCAGCGAAGAGGAGCACCGACCAGGTGTTTAAAGCTAGCAATTATATTCACTGGGAGTTGTCTAAAAAAAAGCCACCAGTGTGTGTCCTTTAAGGTTTTCATCCTGAATGGTCATATGTTTAAAAATTAATTAGGAAATCTCAGGTCTAAAAGTCCCAGGAAGCTTTTTCTTCAGAGGGACGAATAAACTTATTGGTATGCTTTTTACTTGCAGTACATGAATGAACGTCCTTAATACTTAACTTTCAGTTTATGAGCCTTAATGTTTTATGCTGCTTTCTGTTGCCACTTCAACTTTCCATAGACCCAATGAATCCTACGAATTAAATTAACAGACTGAACATCAAAACTTGTGAAATAATAAGTGGGACCAGAGGTCATAGCTTTATTAAACATTTAGCATATATAGTGTCCTCCACCAAATGTGGCCCAGTTCATATCACATGTTATTGTTAAAGGGCATTCACCAAGGAGGAGCCCAGAGCCCTTCACTTTACTCTCCCTTGTTGCTCAATTCTCAGTGCGCCCTACGGTGGTCAATACCTCAAGTTTCTGGGCAAGCCTGAAGTACGCTCACAGCCTACTAGTCTAGGGATAGCCCCACCCTCTGGCACTTTCTCTATCGTGCCACATGAACATCCACTAAGAAGAAGCCCAAAGCCCTTTGCTCTCCTCTCCCTGGTTGCTCTCTTCTCTGCACACCCATTGGTGGTTCATGTGACATATTTCCATGCAAGCCTGACCTTACAATCAAAGCCTGTGCATGCGCTTGGTCATCAGGTGATCCTTTCCTGTGCATACACTTGATTTGGGGATAATGCAAAGTTTTCCTTGATCACAGTTTCCAAAAAGTGGCTCCGTTCTGTGTGCTAAAAATAATCATGATTTAAATCATTTATATAGTGTAAGTAAAGTTTATTTTGCCTGACTAACACAATAACATAGGATTTGAACTGATTTCTTAGGGTGACAGATCTCATTTAACGCATATATTGTGTGCATTTTGTAACCCTTATTTGCTTCAGTAGTTAGAAATGATATTGCATAGGACAGATTAGAACAAAAACACAGGCAAGGGTGGGGGGCAAAATGTTGATGTAAAGATTTAATGGCATAGGGGGATATGGCAATATCACTGGAATTAGGATGGATCAGAGGCATAATGAGTTGGGCCATGGGATGACGTAACTGGTTGGGTTAGGGGCCTAACAGGAAGAGCTGGGGTGTAACAGGGTGGATAATTTTATAGGTAAATTCATTCACATCTTTTTCCAGCTAGTTCAATGACTTGAATTTTCATTTGACTGCTGAGAACAGGGTAAAAACAGCATCAGCCCAGTCATCCTTAATAGCCTGTAATAGATTTAAGTAATTCATTAGCATTAAAAAGATCTTGATGATTTCTAACAAAGCGACGATGCAAACAATTTACTTTCGCACATGTAAATATAACATAATACAGTTGTAATAGTGGGTAATCTTGTTTGTGTAGTGGGTAGGGTTGTCACCTGGTCGGTATTTTACCAGCCTGGCCGGTAAAAATGATGGTTGATCCCAATGTTTGGGAAAAAGATAAATTTATAGGAAAGCCGTAATTTTTTTCCAGAAAAGGTGGCAACCTTAGTAGTGGGTAAGTGATAATCCAGCAAAAACCCTTCATGCATTTCCAAGGAAATCCTTTACTCTAGAAAACTGTACTACATACAGATACAAACTAGCAGGAAACTGCATTGCTGGCTATAAACACACGCACATTAATTTCCCACACACAGGCCACAAGCTCCAGTACATTAAATTTCACAGGGCGGGGAGCATTTGTCACGTGACTAATAAATGTCATGGCCTCTGACATTTGACCCGCCCACTAACGTGTTTACATCCTTGCAGAGTGGGCCGGCTCTTTATATACTGGAACGCATAACAACAACAAATAATCTGAAGCAGAAGTAGCCTGTTGAGGCGTGCCGCGCAGCCTAACTTGACTCTATACAGGGGGAGGGCTATACGGTTAACCAGTCTGGAATCAGAAGAGACTTCGCGTCACGCAATAGGAGGGACCTGGGGAAGGTTCTAGAGTGCGGCGGAGGCGGGGCAATTCAGTACCGACGAAAGTCTGTTTAGTTTGAGGCTGTAGGAAAAGCGCTCGGGAGCCGTGCACCGGGAAACATCGAGTGGGGCCGGATGCTGTTGATTGGTGCGGAGAGGAGAGCACATAAGGCCCGTACGCGCATAATAGAGACTCATTTATCTAGATTCGTGCGCGCTGTGACAAGGGGGACCCTTTAGAGCATAGTGCCGAGGCCTGGGATCGCACAGGGAACCAAAGACAGCAGAGTACGGCAAGGGGAGAATGATAGAGCCGCAGGACAGGTACGCAAAACTGCAACTGCCTGCGCCTGCCCACAAACTTTACTGTCTCCTGAGAGTGATGGCAATTGTAGTTGTTCGCAACAGTAAGTGCCTGGATGTGTGTAGTGACAGTCTGTATGGCAGCACGGGGAGGATTGCAGCCAAGCTGTTGTGTGAGGCAGCAGGATAGTTGGGGGCATGTAACTAAATGTAGCAGCAATGAAGCGTCTGCAGCAGAATGTGCCACAAATGTCCTAGACACAGTCAGGATTTACAGGGTGTAAGTATTGTATAGGAATAACTATTATGTAACTACTGCTGGGTGATTTTCTCTTTACTTTGAGGAAAGGGACCAGCAGCCAGTAAACTAGAGTTCACACATGTACTATTTTATTTGTCAGTGGCCCAATGTAGGGGCTTGTTTCAAAGTCTTGCTTCAACTTGCTCTTCTAGACTTTTGGAGGTTCATAGATGAGATTTGACTTTACTACACTGATATTTGCATGATTGTTCAAATATCCATACTTTTTATTTTATTGTATTGGTCCAGAACCAACATCATTCAGACAAAGATATAAAAACATGCCCCTTTGTTCAAGGCAAGACCCAGAGGCACTTGGGCAGTAAAAAGCAAAGCAAGACTTCCAGGCAGCAGTGAACTGACAGTTTCCTATGTCACGGCGCTGTCACTAGATCTGTGTGATGCTGCCATCTGATCCTCTTACACCAGACACGGCCGTGGGGCACAAGCAACACTAGGATTTCAGTTTCCCAATATGACCAACTTGTTTTTGTTGCAGAGCCTACTCCCAGCTGCTTCACATGATTTATAAACCTGTCTGCCGGATGTTTATGCTGTACATTTGTGGCAGAGCAGCCATCCTTGCATTAACCTTTTGGTTTTTTTGGGGCATACAATTTTTTATTCCAGTAATCCTGGCGCTCTAGCGTATTTCACTTGTAACTCAAGGCAGTAGGAAGTACAATGACAACCCCTTTAAAGCACAAGACAAAAACCGTGGTACCGTGTTTGCCGGTAGAAAAAATAACAAAAAAACAAACAAATACCAAAAGTATTGTAGAAGTGATACCTATATTGTCTAACAATAAAAATACATTGCAAGCTTTCAGAGCACCAAGGCCCCTTCGTTTGTATTTTGTCTGACAAAGGGGCCTTGGTGCTACGAAATTTTGCAATGTATTTTTAGTGTTAGCCATTATAGGTATCACTTCTACAAAACTTTTAGTTTTTTTTTTAACCCCTTTAACGGTAATTGTTGTTGAAAGTAGGCCTGTGTTGCAGGTGAACATCGCCTGCCAAAATGTATATAGAGGAGTTACGGAGTACTGTGTGTTTATCATACGTGTGTTGCTGATTCTGTACCTGCAGGCTTCTAATTAAGCTTATTGATACAGGTATGTTGAACAGCAGTCATCCTTTATACAATGTTTAAAAATGACCTTAACTGCTAATTTTTAGTACAGTGATTATTCCACTTGAGTTTGTGAAGGAAACCCTTTGGCAAATAAGATACAATGTCAGCCTCCTGACTGATATCTATGTCCCCGGCTCAGTTTCTCTCTGGCACATTTTTTCCAGTACCCAAGACTTGTATTCTGTTACAGCTATTGATCTGTACAACAAACATGTCCCTGTTGCAAGACTTGTTTCTAGTAGAATCCCGCGCTGGCCTAATTTTTGAAACCCAGACCCGCAACCAACATTTTTACCTGCATGGGTCCACTGTCTGACCTGACCCGAACCTTCATTATCCGCTGCCTGATCTGCTGGCCACTGTTAAAAGGGAAGTGCTGTTGCTGCAAACCAAAAGTGACTTCATCAAAAGTGGGGGGGGGGCAGAAAAAACATTTAAAAAATATTATAAAGGAGCAGAACTTGCTAAAGTTAAGACCAGTACCTGCATCTGAATGTCCTACCTGCAACCTGCAATTTAACTTGTTTTTGTGGTTAACCTGCTGGTACCAGACCTACACCAGAACCCTGGTTTTCAGTCTTGTGGGAAAAAAAACAGAAATTAAAAGATTATGGGCATTTGATGCGTAGTAATTGGTAGAAGGCAACAGATAAATGGCCATATTCTGGTGCAGTACTGTTGCCCTGCACTGGTAAAACTGATCTGTTTGCTTCAGAAACACTACTATAGTTCATATAAACAAGCTGCTGTGGAGCAATGGCAGAAATTGAAAAACGGCTATATGGCACAGGATAAATAATGGATAACAGATAACACCATTAGACAGACAGCGCTTATTTGCGATCTGCTGTGTAACCTGAGCCTTTTCTCCTTTGAATGGCTGCCCCCATTGCTACACAGCAGCTTATTTATATAAACAATAGTAGTGTTTGTGAAGCAAACACAGCAGTTTTACCAGTGCAGGGCAACACTGCATTATATTTTCATTTCTTTAAAACACTTATTTTTTGACTTTACTATTCCTTTAAAAGTTTAAAGGAACAGTTCAGTGTGAAAATAAAAATTGTGTAAATAGATATGCTGTGCAAAATAAAAAATGTTTCAAATATAGTTAGTTAGCCAAAAATGTAATGTATAAAGGCTGGAGTGACTGGATGTGTAACATAATAGCCAGAACACTACTTCCTGCTTTTCATCTCTATAACTCTTGAGTTAGTCAGCGACTTGAAGGGGGGCCACATGGTACATTTCTGTTCAGTGAGTTTGTAATTGATCCTCGGCATTCAGCTCAGATTCAAAAGCAACAGATATGACCCATGTGGCCCCCCCTCAAGTCTCTGATTGGTTACTGCCTGGTAGCCAGGGTAACCAGTCAGTGTAAACCAAGAGAGCTGAAAAGCAGGAAGTAGTGATTTGACTGACATGTTATACATCAAATCACTCCAGTCTTTATACATTACATTTTTGGCTAACTAACTGTATTAGAAACATTTTTATTTTGCACAGCCTATCTAGCGATTTCAAAGTTTCATTTGTCTTTGTGTTTTTTTTGGTTTTCTTTCTGTTGTATACTAATGATTTTTTCTGGTCCTTTAACTAAAAGCATCTTCACTCTTTCCTGTTTTTTTTTTCAGATTTCCCGATTCAGCCCACAAGCTAAATAAGTGTGTTGTGCAAAATTGACCATATACATGGTTATATTATACATTTTCTGCTTGTGAGCTAAATTATGGTGGGTGGCTTCCAATAGTCAGAGACCTACTAACTCTCTTCCACAGATTCTAGCCCATTCTCTTACAATCCTTTATGATCCCTGATAACCATGGGGGAGGGGTGTACTGTCATTGTTGCTTACGACTCCCTCCAAACCTTTTTCAAATATTAACCAGTAAAACTACATAAGCAACAAAATGTAATGGAGTGTAATGTTCAACAAGTAATACAATCAATTTAGTCCAACGCTTCCACCTGTGTAAAGTGCTCACTTTCCAATCGGGCCACACCAGTAGACCAACATATAATCATTCAACATAGTGTAGGATGGAGCACACAGTAGGCAGGCTCTGCTGCAATGACTTTTTTTTTTTTTTTTTTCAAAGGTAAGTTTTATTGTTTTAAACACTTAAAACAAGACATAACAACACATCTCGTATGCATTACATGAAATCAGACATGAATTACCAGTCGACATATAGAGTATTGTAACAGTAAGAACCCTGTATTGGTGTCAATTGGACACTCGTAGAAGTATTCTTTATGAACTATTTTTGAGCCACCATTTGCTCCAAACTAGATTGTGAAGTTGATTAACTGTCTTATGTAGGGGTACACCTAGGTTACCCTATTTCAGGGATCGGATTGATATCACACCACGGCCCCCAGACCTTGTCAAATTTGGCGGGTGAACCTCTAATTTCATATGTAAGTTTGAAAAGTGGGATAGCATTGTTGCTGCAATGACTTTTAATCGGATCACATCATGTTTCAGATTTGCATGGATCCTTTTTCAAGTGCTCACTTGAAAAAGGATCCATGCAGATCTGAAACATGTTGTGATCCGATTAAAAGTCATTGCAGCAGAGCCTGCCTACTGTGTGCTCCATCCTACACTATGTTGAATGTTCACCAAGTAGAAAATGACTCTTCCATGCCGAGGACTAAACATTCCATTTTATAGAGATCTGTAATATTTCTTTTTAGATGATTAATCTTATTTCTTAGTGCCAGGCAAGCAGTGCATCATTTTAATTAGCTAACAAGTCCTGCTAGTTTGCTGTTATTCATTTTATCCATTTGCATTAGTAACATTAGTACATTTTAGATAATGCATGCATGTATACATTGGGGATAAATATCACTGGTGATGTTTCCCACAGCAACCAAAATATCTCAAATTTTAGAAAAAAAATGCCCCTTTGTTTGAAATAGGCTGTAGATGGAAGGATCACTGTATAAAGTATGCTGATACAAAATCTTTCCACTCTGCAACAAACCTGCCTTGTCCTCCATGTTCTAGATTTTATTGTATATTATACATGCTGATTTTGTATAATACTACCAGGAGTTTGGTCATAATACAGTTTAAAGTGTAGACTTTGGCATACTCACTGGCATCTTTGTATATAAACAATCAAAGAAATCAACAAAATGTTCTGTTTTTGTCTGTGCAAACAAAGCAAAGTCATTTGACTCCCTTCTATAGTTATCTCTCTTGTCTACAAGCTCTCATAAACTTAGTCATGTTGTTTTTCTGCTTGTGGAACCAGCCTGGAACATGTGAGCATTATTGTGCAGCCCTGCAGGATATGCTGATGCTCTATAAATAAAGATAAGAAATACAGCTACTGTCATGATCCTATAAATTACATAAATATTACACAAAGTAGTGGCTCTAGATGTATTGCTTCACTTACATGAAAATGGACCAGGATTGAAAAAGGCAACAAGAAGGTAAAGCCAAATCCGCCATCCAAGTCAATTTCTATGCGCACCGATAATGCACTTGCTCTCAATATCACAGGTTTCACTGTGTTGCAAGTTCTAATTAATTATATTTATTTATATTCTTGCATTAGTTTGCACCAGATTACAGCAGAAATAATCGTACTACTAAATGAGTTCATTCATGCATATCTTTTATAGGAGATTTCCTACATGTAAAAGCTCTGATTTGGTTTACACATACTTGACTTAAAGGAGAACTAAAGCCTAAATAATGAAGTAGGCTAGAAATGTTATACATTATGTGTTGGGCTTTTATACCAGACCGAGGCAACCACAACCCTTTAGCAGTAAACATTTGTGCCTCCAATTATGCCCCAGTAGCTCCCCATCTTCTTTGCTGCTGATTCACTGCACATGCTCTGTGCGGCTGTCACTTACTGACCTTCGGGACCAGTGCTGGGCCAAAGTGCTGGAGCACCCTAGGCAGGGCACACGCATCACCCCGCTCCCCTGTGTGCGCACGTTTTAGTGCGCTCACTCCCTCCCATGTATCAGAGGCAGGAATGGTCCTCCGAGGGTACTTGCTCCTGTAGTTACCTGCAGTGGGCGTCGGAAAGCGGGGCGTCCTCTTCACATCAGGTGCTTGCGACTAGGGGCAGCCAGGCTTGGCACCCTTTCACCTTTGCGCCCTAGGCATGTGCTTCTTCTGCCTACTCCTAGTTCCGGCCCTGTTAGGGGCCCAATCATAATGTACTGTATATACAGAATAAAAATGTCCCAGTGTAAGGCTGATTAGTAATTCATTCAGATAATTACTACATGGCAGCACAGAAACCAGTGCAACTAGCATCATACTTTAGTAATTAGCCCTGTAATCATGCGTGGATTTGTGGCAAGGGCCTAGGCCGGCAGAAATTCAGGGGCGGCATGCTTCCTAGATATGGGCACTGGACATGCGCGGCAAATCTGCACACCAGTCTCCAGGAGCGCAGGAATTAGAGGGAGACTGCGAAGGGGAGAGGGGCAGGACGGGTAAGAAAGTGTCTGGAAGGGGGCGGGGGGACAAGCAGAGCCGGCCTAGGGGCGCCCGGTAAGTAAATCTGGGCCTGCCTGTAGCACCAGTTTATATTTAAGGCCAACCTCATTTTCTGCTTGATAATTTGTGACGACCCCTAAGCTTAGCTTCTAAGCTGCTCAGAGCCCACTGAGCATGTGTGTGTCGCAGACACTTTCCAAGATGGGGCCCCCCTGTGACAAGTTTGAAGTCCTGGATCATTGCTGCTATTGAGAAGCTGAAACTTTAGGCTGGTACAATAAGTTCAGAATGTAAATGCAATGCCATTTTTAACCATATTCGTTTTTAGGGTTTAGTTCTCCTTTGTGAGTGTCCCCCAAAATAATAAATCAATCAATTTAAAAAATGAAAAATTTATTAGGACATCAGAGCAAGACCTAACGCGTTTCGTGCCTGCTGGAGCACTTACTCATAGGTTGAGTAAACCTATGAATAAGTGCCCCAGCAGGCACGAAACGCGTTAGGTCTTGCTCTGATGTCCTAATAAATTTTTCATTTTTTAATTGATTTATTATTTTGGGGGACACTCACATTTTTCTCTTTTGAAATGTTGACTTGGACTTACACCCTAGGACTGGGGTGAATTGGGAGTATATTCCCCATGATTAACTATTTATTTTTGATTTTGAATTACTGATTAGTTTTGTAGTAGTACCTATATAGATTTTTTGGCACCAACATAAACCATATTATCATTTAGTTCTCATTTAACCGTATTAGAAAGCCATGCCATTTCCCAAACTCCTAGCATTCTTGGCCTGGATTCACAGCATTTAGCTCTGTACGGAATATTGCTTCTCCTAGCCGTGTTCTAGTAAACAAGCATCCTCCCTAACTATTCCTTCAAGTCAGGTCATGACAGTTTTGCATATAAGGATACTTTTTAACCCTTCAGGGAAAGAGTGTTTTAGCCGTTTTTCATTTGTTTATTTTTTTTTTTTTCATTTTGGTCTGCTCATAGAAAGGTTACATATATTATATATACACTAATCCTCTATTTTTACTAAATAACTTTGCTGAATTTGTTGTTTTTGCTGAATTTGTTGTTTTCTGTGATAGTTTAGTTTCAAAGCTCTGAAACTCCACACTACCCACCTTCTACTAGAACAAAAATGTTCAGTGCATATTATAAAGGAATGCTTTGTGATTGCCTAGGTGAGCCTGGAAGGCACAATGATAACTCAAATGCTTCTATTGTACAACGTTTAATTAAAATTGCTTTTTAAAAACCAAACATTACTGTTGCAAATATTAAAAATTGGTTTGCTTGACACACACAATTGAGATGTTCCATGCCCTGTGCTGTAACACCCCCCCCCCCTCTTTTCCTGCTTTAGCTTTTAGTGTCCCTACAATCAAGCTAGCTTACCAATATCTGGATTTGTAGCAGTATCACAAGAAGGTGATCAGTAGTCCCCGACTTTCTCAGTTCAGGGGAGTTGGCAGCACTCAGCACACTGCACTGTAGGACAGGAACCAATCAGCAGCTTGCCTGACCTGATGGGAAACTGAAGCCTGTCTTTGCTTGTGTGACTGCAGAGCTGTGATTGGCTATCCCACTCCTACTGTGCTTCTGGTAGGGACCGTTAGGCCATGGCAGCCCCTCATTTGAAGCATGGTAAAGGACTGTAACTCAAATAAAGGGTCCAATTTTGAAGACAATATTCATTTTTAGCCCAAAGTAAAATGAGTACCATATATTATTCATTATTGCCTACAAGATTAGGGGTTTTCACTTATCCTATATGTCTCCTTTAATTAGGTGCTGTATTGTTGGCATAAGGGATAATTTAAGAGGCCAATTAAATATACCCATATATTTGTTTAAAAAAAAAATGGGAGGAGGCTCAGGTGGCGAAGGAGAACTTCCACTGTCGTGTTCTTTTTTAAACTCTGCAATACTGTATTTATACTGTATTTATACAGTATTTAGGCTATGCTCACATCTTGCAAACACAGTGTTTAACTTGTGACTGTAACTATAAGAAAATGTTTTTAAAACGAACAGTAACTAAACTAGCATACATACATACATACATACATGTTCTGTACCTGTCATCCAAGACTAAAGGTAGCCATAGACGCACAGATATTGTACAAAATGATTTTTTGTATGATATTTGGTGCGTGTATGGTGGGAGACCAGTGGACCGGTATCGACAGAAGACTTGGATGTTGATCGGCCCATCGATTGGGCTGGCTGGAAAATTTTGATTTTGCGTTTGACGACACATGAACATGGGTCATTGTTAGTGCTGAATCGTCAGATACAGGTAGAATTCTATTGTTTTTACCTTTTTATATCTGACAATTCAGCTCTACAGGTGTATTGAAACTAACGATCTTTCTTGAAAAGATCTTTTCCAGGAAAGATCGTAATTGTTACGTCTATGGCCACCTTTAAGCAGCAAGTATGTGTCCTCCCTTGATCATTCTGTAGCTGCCATTCAGGCAAATAAAGTAAGCTTTTGCTAATTAAATGTGCCCTCCATTTCCACTGCTAGCTAACCTTGTGGTATTCTCTCTCTTTTCTTTTACAGTAGTATTTTGCCCTTGAGTAGCAGTCAACAACTCCATTGCTGTAGGCACCTTATTCCAGGGCCTCTGTGGTGCTCCTGATGCCCCTCACCCACTGTTGAAGATCCCCGGTGGGCGGGGGGACGGCAGGGATCCTGCACTCCCAGCAGTGATCTACAAGGTAAGGCTTTACTTTTTAACATAGCTCTAGCCATTACTAGATGGCTGTACAGCTAATTGTTTGCTAGCATGCAGCTATTGATATTCTGGGTTCTTCTAGAATTTATTATTCTTTTATGTTTGTACTATACTTGCTTATGTCTCTCTGGCCAGGAAGACAAACACACAAAATCAAGTCTAAGTGGTAAATTGTCAAAAGAATACCTATGTCTTCAGCATGCTGAAAGAAAACTTTAATGTGAACACGTCCTTTAAAAATCCCAGATTAAAACAAGAACATGTCTATATGCCTTGAATGCTCCATTACTATCTTCTACAACAACCTGCTGCATCCCTTTGGTTGTTGTATTTTTCCTGTACTCTTTAAATGTACATACCACATGTTTTAACTGCCTCTCCAGACATTTACAACAAATGCTTTGCTAGAAAATAGTTGGCTATATTCAGTCCCAAAGTAGCATGACCTTTTTCAAGGGACATGAGGTTTTTTTTTTTTTAAACAAGGCAACCTGATACAGTGCCATTTTAGCAAGCTAAATCTGGATGTTGGTGTTCCACTAGGTGTTGTGTAAGTGGCTTTTATATGAGACACTCTTGGCTAAGACATGAATATTTAAAACCTTCTTAAAAGGCAGCTCTAAGAAGAGAAACATACACAAGTAAAGGAATAGTAAAGGAATAGTACATATTATACTTTTCTCTATTACAGACAAACCATATACCCTTTTTTTAAGATATCCAACAGTATGCTTGCTGTGATGTTTCAGTAAGTAACAGTGCTGAAGCGGCAAAACACAGCTTTCTCCCATTCATGGCATTGTGGGAAATTTAATTCAGTGTAAGTGGGGGCCACCCTGGGCTAAATAATAGCCCACACACAATTAATTATGTAAAAAATAGGTGCGAAGATCTACAGTCCCCCAATAAGGACTAATATAAATATAGGTATGGGATCCATTATCTGGAAACCCATTATCCAGGAAGCTCCAAATTTCAGAAAGCTTGTCTCCCATAGCCTCCATTATAATCAGATAATTCAAATTTTTAAAACCGATTTCCTTTTTCTCTGTAATAATAAAACAGTACCTTGTACTTGATCCAAACTAAGATATAATTGATCCTTATTGGAAGCAAAACCTATTGGGTTTATTTCATGTTTACATGATTTAAGGTATGAAGATCCAAATTATGTAAAGATCCATTAGGAGGAAAACCCCAGTTCCCTGGATAATAGGTCCCATACCTGTACTTGGCATATAGCACATTGATCTATCACATGATGATGAAAAGGTTTGTTTTTTGCATTTACAACCTTTGGTCTTCAAGCTATTGATCTTAATGTATATTTAAAAGTTGCTAAAATTTTGCATCTGTTACACAAATGTTTGTTTGGGTTTACAACCCCTTTAATATGTGCTACAATGCTGTCTGGTGTATGTATGAAAGGAAAAAGTAAGGTTGACTCAAAGTAAACTGATAAATTAAAATTCTGAATTGTATAAATGTTTTAAAAATAAATAGGATACTAATAAAGCTTTTGTAAGGGTGTAATTATATGTGGACAGTATGCCTTTAAGGGTTAGTTCACACGAGGAGATTCTGGGAGATTTTGACGCCTGGCGACTAATTGCCTCTTCCTCTGGGCGACAATCTCCCTGAACTGCCTCCGCGTGTCTTCCCATCCGCTATATTGAAAAGTCCCTTCAAAAAAGCACACGTGGCGGTTTGTTTTCCGAAGTCGCCCCATGTTTCAACTTTGGACGACTTCGGAAAACGAAGCGCCGCGTGTGCTTTAGCGCAGGCGACTTTTCATTATAGTGGAGGCAGTTCGGGGGGAAATTTTGCCTAGAAGAAGAGACGATTAGTCACCGGGCAACAAAATCTCCCCGAATCTCCTCGTGTGAACTAACCCTAACAGTGGGTAGGGGAAGAGCCAGCAGCTTTGCTTGGGTTGAGGTGCACTGTAAATTGAGTGAAAGGCTGAGTGCCAGTAATAGGATTTTAGATGGAGATAAAGGAAGAGAGGCACGTGGCATGGCATGTTTATTAAATGAATCTACTTCTACTGTCAGAGTTTACTATTTAGCAAGATTCTGTGAAAATATGTAACCGTAAGAGCTTTGTATATATATATATATATTCATGATTTCAAATCCTGCAGAAAAACGTGTGTGTGATCTTTAGATGGTGTCGAGCGTAGCCCTTCTATTTCCTGAGAACATTGGGGAAGTTACTGATACAAATTGAAGCAGCATAGCAATACTCCTGCTGGGGCAGACAGAGACTAACAGAACAACATGGGCCAAAAGTAACATTTTCAGTCTCACAGGAAAATATGTTGTTGCTATGTCTGGTGTCACATTGTCAGATTTATTTTTTCCAGGACGAGAAGCTCACGGTTTCTCAAGATATCCCAGTGAACAATGGGAAGCCCCATCTCGTCCACTTCCAGTATAAGGTCACTGAGGTGAAAGAGTCCTCATGGACTGCCATGCGGTCAAACCAGAGCCTTTTCGTGGAAATTCCCGAGGGCATGTTGGCTGATGGGAGCAAAGAGGGGTAAGTTATCACTCTTCATCTATTGATTTATCGGTCATAGTCTCAAGAATATTCAGAGCAGCAAATACATATTCACCCCAATGGCCTTCAAGTTGGGCTATCAGGTGTGTCTAGGAGAATATTTTCCTTAATATTCACCATAACTGGCCTTCAGGCTGAATCACTGCTCCATGGTTAGTCTGTAGTCTTTTTCGATGAAGGTCAATTCTTACCGAATATGTTATGTAATAAATTAACGGTTTTAAGCCTTAAAATCTGCTTTCACTCGCCATAATTAGATTGGTTTATTAATCCTTACTCTGCTTTATAGTGTTGTGTTCATTTTTTAAATACATAATACCCAGTACTGTTTATTGGGATACCGTGACTGTGAGATGTCCTGAGAATTTAATGGAGATGATTAATTTCTATAGATGGGGTCATTTACTAGGAAAACTATACCCTTGAATAACGTAGATCTCTCTAAAAAAAAAAAAATACACTATTTTCATAAAAATACACTTTGTAGTATTATGTGCCAGTGGGTAATCCTAAATGTCATATTTAGTACTTAAATCCACCCCCTGGAATCATATGATTTGCTGGACACACATACATGTAAGGTCACATCTCTGTCTGTTGGTATACATTCTTGGGTATAGTTTCCCTTTAATGCATTAAACACGCACAGTTGCACGTGTGCTTTAACGCAAAATGGGTGTTTTTTGGTTTTTTTTTTTTTTGCTTTCGTGTAATTTCCAGCATTCCGTGTTGAAAAGAATTCTGCAACTGTTTCTCTAGGTGCAAGTTTTCTGCAGCAATTAATGCAGGATGCTGTGGAAACCCTGTAGAAAGGGGCAGTAGCTCCAGGATTCCCCTGCGCTCATACGTGAGCAAATGGTTATACAGGGTTTCTTTTATAGGTACTTTTCAATGAACACCTTTTTTTTCATGCAATGATTTTGCATCTCGACTACACTTGCGGGTAGTAAATCCCCCCTTATGGAGTTACTGCATGTATCCTAGCACAAAATTGTAATTTCATGGGTGTTTCCTTCAGCTGAATAAATTTTGTAAAATTTAAAAAAAAAAAAAAAAAGGAACCTGCTCAAAAAAGTATTTTTCTTTTTTTACCTTCACTGTGCTCTACTGCAGGCTTGCAACCTTGTAACTGCCAGGGCACTGGGAATATTTGTAGTATAACATACCAGTCTTGATGTACAATGTATCACTCTTTAGTGACACCTGTATAAGTGAGCTCTGTTATTGACAGGTTGCTGGCGCTGTTGGAATTTGCAGAGGAAAAGATGGAAATGAGCTATGTCTTTATTTGCTTCCGAAAGAGTCGCGAGGACAGAGGTGAGTAATACAAATACTTATTCTTTATTCCAGCTGCAATGATTTCCACGACCTACCACACACACAAACACCAAGAAATAGCAATATGGTAAATTATTTTCTAAGAAACCATAAACTAGTAATATAAAGTAGTAGGGATGCACCAAATCCAGGATTCAGTTCAGGATTTGGTCAGGATTCTGCCTTTTTCAGCAGGATCCGGATTTGGCCGAATCCTTGTGCCTGGCCGATCCGAGTCCTAATTTGCATCTGCAAATGGTGGGCAGGCGGGATTTCGCATGACTTTTTGTCACGTAACAAGGAAGTAAACCAGTTTTTTTCCCCCCACTTTTTCCTTTCCCACCCCTAATTTGCATATGCAATTTAGGATTCGGTTCGGCCGAATCTTCCACGAAGGATTCTGCTGCTTCCAAAAAAGTGGATTCGGTGCATCCCTATAAACTGGTAACAAAGTGAAACTACAACTGCAATAATACGAAAACTCATGGCATAGGTCCGCCAACTTAAAGGGGCAGTACACCTAAATGTATTCTGCCTATTCTTTTAATTGGTTAGTGCAATAAATAACAACGATACTTTTTTTCTATTGTTTTAAGAAGTATGTTCAGCACAAGCAAGTTCTAGTGGGTGCAAAAGTATTTTCTTGTGTTGTGCCACCTTGCCTAGATATTGTGCAGGCAGCAAATGCTCTGTGTGGATAACCTTTATGTAATACATGTCTGGGGGCGTAAAAACACCCTTTTTATTTGCATAAGGACTTTTCCAGCTCTTCAGGGCAAAGGATACTTTAGCTATTCCTAGGGCTTTCTTTCCTACTGTGAGCTTATTCCTAGCTTTGCATGTACTTCTGATCTGCAAAATCCTCTCTAATTTTGTACTCTCCTAATCTGATCCTGTTCTGTGGCATGACCTGGATGCATGTGCCTCGCAAAGAAACAACAAGGCCAGATAATGTGGATTATTTGCTTTAAAATAATTCTTTTTCACAGCTATACATATTACAAGGACACAGTGGAGAAATATATATAAGTAGTTCTTGTTGTTATCACTGATATATATAGCACTGACATGATATTTGCAGAACTTGAAAGAGAATGTTCATCATTCACATCAGCTCCTGTGTCAGTGGCCACTCTGATGTCCCTATTCCATTCACAAAGCACACTTAAGGGGCAGATTTATTAAGGTTCGAATTGTAAATTCAAATTTTCAAGTTGGTTTTTTGGTCAAAGCTCCCAAATTCGAGTTGGGAATGATACGAATTTGAGATTCATCATACCTTGATCCTGGTAGCAACTCAAATTCGACTATTCACCACCTAAAACCTGCCGAGTTCATGTAGAAGTCAATGGCAGAGAAAAAACTTGATTTGAGTTTAGTCAAATTCGATTCGAAAAATGTATCTGTAAAATTAGACGTTCAAGTTTTTTTCTTAAATAACCTGCCACTCCATAGACAATAATTTAAAAAATCATAGCTAATTGCTAGTTTGCTTCCTATGACTTCCTAAACTGACTCACATTTATACCTTGTTACTTTATCATCTCCTTTGTTTCCTTCATATAAATTTTTCGTGTATTCCTATTTTATAGTTCCAAAATAAATAAACATCAAGTTAAAAAAAAAAGTAGAACAAACCATAAAGATTATTGTGCATTTATAATACATAACCATGGTTTCACTTCTTTTTAACTTCCTTATGCCTTCCAGACATGAGCACTTTATCCACATTAACTCTTGCTTTTCTTTCACAAACTAGGTTCTCTTTTGAAGACCTTCAGCTTTCTGGGCTTTGAGATTGTACGTCCTGGTCACCCGTGCGTTCCTGCCCGCCCGGATGTCATGTTCATGGTGTACACATTAGACCAGAGTTCTTCAGATGAAGAGTGATCCACAGTGGACCTGTGGTTACAGATGCTCCATTTTTGTGTGTGTCAGAGTAGTGGGTGGGATTTTCTAGCACCTTTTTTTTCTGGGGATGGGATGACAAGTGAGATTGATCATGCAATGGACTGATACTTTTGGCCTTCCTTTTCGTTTTATGATTAAGATGTTTGTTTTTGACTTTTTTTTTTTTTTTCTGCAATTTTGTTCTGAAACATCATCTTCAAGCACCTTGCAGTCTGTGATCACTAACGTATTCCGAATGTAGTCTAAAAAGCTGCATATGAGAAAATAGAATTCAACAATGATGCCTGTGTCTGTGTGTATTAATGCTTTTTCCTTGTTGTGGTCTCTTCTTTTAGAATAAGTTACAAATCTGCAAATCAATCATGGCTTTCATGTGTGCAGAATGTTTTAAAGGAATTGTTCAGTAAAATAAAAACTGTGTAAATAGATAGGTTGTGCAAAATAAAAAATGTTTCATATATAGTTAGTTAGGCAAAAATGTAATATATAAAGGCTGGAGTGACTGGAGGTCTAACATAATAGCCAGAACACTACTTCCTGCTTTTCAGCTCTCTTGGTTTCCACTGATTGGTTACCAGACAGTAACCAATCAGAGACTTATGGGGGGCAGCACATGGGTCATATCTGTTGCTTTTGAATCTGAGCTGAATGCGGAGGATCAATTGCAAACTCACTGAACAGAAATGTACCATGTGGCCCCCCTTCAAGTCACTGACTAACTCAGAGTTAGAGAGCTGAAAAGCAGGAAGTAGTGTTCTGGCTAGTATGTTACACATCCAGTCACTCCAGCCTTTATACATTACATATTTGGCTAACTAACTATATTGAAAACATTTTTTATTTTGCACAGCCTATCTATTTACCCAGTTAGGGTACCTTTTCCTGAGGTAAGTAACTGTATTGTTAGGACATACGATACTTGAGAAAAGGACCACATTTAATCAGAATTGGCCACGTGCAGCACACTGATTGGATTTCGACCCAAAAACACAAAAGTATGCATTTTTGCCCCTAAATCAATTTACTGTTGTTGCACATTGGAGCTGCAGGAAGGAGCACATTTGCTTTCCTCCTTTTAGGTACAAAATGCAGGAGGAACAAAAGTAGATCAACATTAAGTGCCCGCAGCCTATGGATGATGGGCACATACTAGCCTGTCTGTCATCACCCTAACCACTGGTGCTACAGGTGTTGAACTTAGACACCATATAAGGATGGATACTTTCTACCCCTCAATATTTATTTATGGGACTAGTAGACAAAATAAAAACAAAAAAACTGTGTATGTATTTGCAAATAACTCTTTTTACCCTGTACTGGTTCTAGGGATGCACTGAATCCACTATTTTGGATTCAGCCGCATGCTTCATGAAAGATTCGGCTGAATACTGAACCGAATCCGAATTGGCATATGCAAATCCGAGACTGGAGGGTAAAAGAGAAGTGCATACTACGTCTTGCGACAAAAAGTTGTGTGATTTTAAGGATACGTTTCTGGCAGGCATAAGAGTTCGGCCGAATACCAAACCAAATCCTGGAGTTAGTGCATCCCTACTTGCTTCAGAAACACTACCAAAAGTTATATAAATCAGCTGCTGTGTGGTGTGTACAATCTAGTGTAAAACATATTTATATTTGGAAGTTCAGACAGAGTTTATTCACTTTTTTTTTATATATATAAATATATTGAACTGAATGCTCATGTCAAAAAGAGGAGTATTTTAGCAGGGACACATGGGATGAATATTTTACAATTCTCTCATAGGCACATTGACTCCAGCTGCTTGCACCAAAGGGTTCTGTGTTTTGCAATTTGTTAAAGCCCTGCTTAGCCATGTGGAACCTGGAAGAGAAACTTTGAATATCCCCTTCGTTCTGTACTGCTATTGCTTTTTGGCCAGAAGCCACACACCACTAAAACCAGATCAGTTTTCCCTGGCTCTTCCTTCATCTTCCACAAACAGGGTGCTGCAGTTGTGCAATAAGCACAGGATATTTAAGCACAACCTATAGGTACTTTCTCCTGCATTTGGTATCTTGCACATGCACAGTGATCTGCACAGAAAAAAGGCGCTTGCGAGGGGACATGATTACACTTTACAAGTACATTAGAGGACATTATAGACAAATAGCTGGGGACCTTTTTACCCATAAAGTGGATCACCGTACCAGAGGCCACCCCTTTAGACTAGAAGAAAAGAACTTTCATTTGAAGCAACGTAGGGGGTTCTTCACAGTCAGGACAGTGAGGTTGTGGAATGCACTGCCGGGTGATGTGATGGCTGATTCAGTTAATGCCTTTAAGAATGGCTTAGATGATTTTTTGGACAGACATAATATCAAAGGCTATTGTGATACTAAACTCTATAGTTAGTATAGGTATGGGTATATAGAATTTTAATTAAAAGTAGGGAGGGGTGTGTGTATGGATGCTGGGTTTTCATTTGGAGGGGTTGAACTTGATGGACTTTGTCTTTTTTCAACCCAATTTAACTATGTAACTAACTATGTAACTATGAGGAGGACCACAGAAATCATTAATTCCCTTTATGCAGCACCCACATAACTGATCAGTCCAGATTCAGCACCCTCTCTTCAGCTGATCAGCACATATTCAACCCCAGAAGCCCCTGTAATTGTACATCTACTGCGCCTGCTGTAACTGATCAGCACCTATTCTCGTCCAAAACGACCTCCCTACTGGATGAGAATAGGCTATATCCAGCACTTCCTGTAAGAGATCAACCCACATTTAAAGGGGTTGTTCACATTTAAATGAACAATTAGCATAATGTAGAGAGTGATAATCTGAGAGAATTTGCAATTTGTTTTCGTTTTTTATTATTTGTGGTTTCTGATTTATTTAGCTTTTTATTCAGTAGCTCTCCAGTTTGCAATTTCAGCAATCTTTTAGGGTCAAAAACAACCCTAGCAACCATGCATTGATTTGAATAGGAGACTGGAATATGAATAGGAGAGGCCTGAATAGAAAGATGAGTAATAAAAAGTAGCAAAAACAATAGATAGCCTTAGAGAGCTCTTGTTTTTTGGATGGGGTCAGTGACCCCCCATTTGAAAGCTGGAGTCATAAGAATTGGACATTCTATGACATACTAAAAGTTAATTTAAAGGTAGACCAGCCCTTTAAGTTAGATGAGCACTCTGCTCCAGCAATCTCTTTGCTAGTTCAGCACAAACTCCTCTCCAGCAGCCCTGTGATTTATCATTGACTCTCCCCAGGAGTCCTATACTAGGCTAGTATAACTGCCGTCCCACATAGGCCAGATCTGCAAAGCACCCTGTAACGGGTCAGCAAATCACCTTATCTCTTTCACACCTTTATATTGGATCAGCACCACCTCTCTCCTTATGGACCTCCCTGTAATGGTTCTTTACAACAACTTTTTTGTCTCACACTAAATGTTTAATAAACTTTAAAAAAAAAAGTGTATTTGTAACTGACTGCTCCATTTCACTCCCTCTACCTTACACATCTTTGGCCACAAATTGAAGTTAAGTGCAGTACTTGGGAATAAGAGGTGCAACAGACACACTGAATTGTACACTACATTCTTTCTGTGGCCTGGCACACAACAGGATTTTGTATTTCTGTGGCCTGGCACACAACAGGATTTTGTATCCATGCAATATAATGTCAACAAGTGCATTCCTCTCTGAGATCTAAATTCTTGTAAAATTTCTGCACAAATCATTTTAGGGCACCATATAAAAAGCAGTAATGTGCTCGAAATCAGCTTATGCCATTAATAGGAATAATTCACCCCTTTGCCACTAGGTGGCGACATTACTTTCATGTTTTTGGTGATAATGAATGAAAATAATGTGGGTCATGAGAGAAAAGAACCAAGTTGCAAAAGAAATATAGTGACAAGCCCTTGGACGGTGGCATAGAAGCAGAAATACAACTTTGTAAAAGCCTGGAAAGGATTTGGAGGTGCCTGTATAAATTGTTGTAATAAACATTTTGTCTCTGCCAAGCAAAGGATTAGTGATGTGGGGGCTGACCCGAAGCCCGCGGGGACCCATTGGTCAGGCAGGTTCAGGTCAACTAACTCACAAAGTTTGCGAAACACAATGATCTAACTCACGCTGTGCCGTTGACCAGCTGCTATAAACATCATTGTGCCAGCGCTCGGTTTAACCCACATTCTGGAGTTGACCAGCTGCTATAAACAATAAAAAGCCAATATTTGTTCACAAAGAAAATTTGCCAGGGCACAGTTTGCCTTTAAAAAATAATTATTACAAAAAAAAAGGTGTTAGTATCACACTTTGGCAAAAATATGTAAGCTCACGTGTCACGTCAAGGCCCCTCATTGTACGTGATTCTTACACTATGTGAGCAAAGTTTGCGGCCTCCTAGTGCCCCACTTCTGCCAGACACTCTCCTTTTTATATTTTCTTGCACGCCAGGTTAGGGTTGGGGTGCTGGTTCTAGGGGGTCAAGTGCAGGTTGAGATTTTTTTGACCCACACATCGCTACATAGGGTATATGCAATGTTTTTTTTTCTATGAAATACGGGCCAGATGAAGAGGAGGGGGGAGTAAGGATAGGTAGAGGGTCTAGTACCTGGGTATAACCTATCTAGTGGTTCGGACATAACCGAGTTAAAGTCCCCCATTACTATGGTGGGTGCATTCGGTAAGGCTAGCAGTTTCTCCATAATAAGTGACAGCAATGACTCATTGAAGGGAGGTGGAATATACACATTGATTATATTATAAATTTTACCATTTAAGGAACATGCAATCAACAAAAAATGCCCTTCGGGATCTGATATCAGTTTAGTTAATGAGAATGCACAGGATCTAGTAACCAAAATTGAGACACCGCTTGCATAGGAGGAGTAGGTAGAGTGGTAATATGCACCCAACCATGGTCTGCTTAAAGCACATACTTTTTGGCCCTCTAAGTGGGTTTCCTGGGGAAAAATTAAGTGATGCTTGGCCCTCCTGATTACTTTGAAAACTAGTCCCCTTTTTATAGGGTTGCCCAGTTATCGAACATTCCATGAGAACAGTCTTACTTCTGCCATTTGGTATGAGTATGAGAAGTGTACACAGAGGGATCATCAATGCTTAACGGTAGGTAAGGGACTAGTAAAGTGACGTTCCAGGTGTAAAATTTGAGAATGCTTGGAGATAGGCAGGGAAAACAATGTTGGGCAAAGACAACATCCAGGTAGTAGTCCAGTTGCAGCAAAGCCAAAAACACCCCCACCCCACCCGTTCCACCCCAACTTGAACGGGTTTTTTTCCCCATAACTATCAAGCATAACTGTAGAGGGGGAACCAAATGGGGGAAAGCCTTAGTTCTCTGGTTCCAGGGTCCAATGTGATGTGGTCGGTTTCGATTTGATTGCTTCAGTCGCTCTGAAAAAAGAGAAATTGCTAAAAAAAAGAAAAGGAGTATTTCTTTTTTAATCCTCTTGTCATGCTGGTCCTGATGATCCTTTTCCTCTTGGTCATCACTGTGGCAAAGGTGGAGAGAAGTTTGTTTCTATCCAATCGCTTCATTCGGGGAAGTGAAAAAATATGCTCTATCTTCCTTTGTCACTCAGAGGCAGGCAGGAAAGGACAAAGAGTAATGCACTTGTAGTTTCCGCAACCTTTATTTGACTTGGTTGAATTTAAGTCTTTGATTGCGGACTTCAATAGAAAAGTAAGGATAAATGGATACTTTATGATTCTCGTACTGTATGGAGCCTAAGTTTCTGGCTTCTCGCAGTATTGCACCTTGGTCTTTGTAATTGAGTATGCAGACAATGAGTGGCCGTGGCGGAGTTCCTGGAGGTGGTGCTTTGGTCGGGACTCTATGATCCCTTTCTATTATAAAGCATTGTGAAAAGTGTTTCTTCCCAAATGTTTGGGTGAGCCAGTTTTCTACAAACTGTTCGACCTGTCTGACTTCTGCACGCTCACGGATGCCCACTATACGAATATTGTTCCATCGCAGACGATTTTCTAAGACATCTGTTTTGGCTTGTAGAACAGTTATTTTACGGGCATGATCCTCCAGGGCACCCCCATAAGGCCCAGTTCTGTCCTCCAGATCTGAAATACGCAGTTCTGACTCTATTGTGCGTTCTCTGAGCTTTTCTACATCCAACTTTATAATATTAAAGTCTGTTTTAAGCTCGTCCAGTTTATTTAGCACAGAGGTGTTATTGGAGCCCAGTTGCTGCATTATTTCCCCCAGTATTGGCTCAGGAGGGGGCACTGGCCGAGCAGGTTTATCTTCCCCTGGGGTCTCTGTGTCCGAGTCTGTGCTGGGGCTAGGGAGCGTGTTTGTGTCTGGGCTAGATGTTTGGGCATATTTGCTTAAGGTTTGTGCTGCATTCATGCTCACCTTAGCCTGTTGTGAGCCACGGCGGTCTTTTCCTATGTCCTCCAATGTTGTTTCATGCTCTGCGCCGCCATTTTGGGAAGGCGTGTGGTGCGGGTCTGTTGACCAGGAGCAGCCCGGAGTTCTGCGAGCACTGTTTTTCCCCATATTAGGTTAGTCGCTGTGTCGGAGAGTCAGGAGCTATTTGGAGTACCGTAGTGAAGACGGAGGAAGCTTTTATTGGAGGTAAACAGGGTTAATACAGGATTATCACCTGGAACTCTTTACTTCTGCATCCTACTCCATGCGTCTCAGGCCACGCCCCCCATGGGCATATTTCTGCTGTCAAGGTGACATAGCTATTGTATGCATGGCCCTGATAGTGTATACATGCTGTAGGTCACTGGGGATAATTGATATAGTCAACGCAGTATGAGCATACAGGTATATGCTAAAGATTCATTTGTTTCAAAGAATAATATTCTGACCAAATACGGATCAGATTTCAAATAATAAAACTATTTTTAGAAATGTGAATTGCCCCTTTAAGGTGCCTTCTGTGTCTAAATAGTCTGCTTGCTCTGGCTGCAAATCATCTTATGCCCCTTATCATGATTATTTTGCAGCTATTATACATTATTTACAGCAGTAAATTATTATTGGTTTAAAGGGGTGGTTCACCTGTAAGTTAACTTTTAGTATGTTATAGAATGGCTAATTCTAAGCAATTCTGGCCTTCATTTTTCGATAGTTCTTCTTCTGACTCTTTCCAGCTTTTAAATGGTGGTCCCCATATGAACCCATATAAAAACAAATGCTCTGTAAGGCTACACATTTTTGTTATTGCTACATTTTATTACTCACCTTTCTATTCAGGCTGTCATCTATTCATCTTCCAGTCTCTTGTTCAAATCAGTGCATGTTGCTGGGGTAATTTGGACCCTAGCAACCGGATTGCTGAAACTGCAAACTTGAGAGCTACTGAATAGAAATCGAAATAGCTCGAAAACCACAAATAAGAAAACATTAAAACCAATTGTAAATGATCTCAAAGGTGAACAACCCCTATAAGTTTACATGGCCTTCGTGGATTCCTTGAACACCCATAAGCTTATTTGCTTCTTGGGTTTCAGTTTCCTAAACTGAGGGTCTGGAGCTGGTGCAATGAAAAGCGGGCACCCTGCGGACTGAGAGGAGCGTTTTCAGGTGCGGGTATACCCACGGGTCTGCGGGTCACGGGTCTCATCTAAATTTCTTATCCTATGTAATATTGTCTATATTGTGTTCCTTTTAAAGTTCTACAAGACTTGTTTCTGTCCCCACCTACTTTTGATGACATCGCTTTCTGTTTGATGGTGGTCGGCGGGTTGCCAGTCGGGTTGCGGATAAGGCAGTTGCGGGTTCGGGTTGGGTACCGGATCAAAGTGGGTAAATATTCGGGTTGCGGTTCGGGTCGCAGGCTGCGGGTTTGGGTTGGGTCCGGGTCTTAGAAATTGGTTCCGTGCAGGACTCTAACCTATGTAACATGGTGATTTTTTACTTTGCACTGGCTACACAATTAGGAGGTGAGGAGGGAGGGGGGATGTGAGGAGTGCAGTGATATCAGTGAATGGAAAGTGAAAGTAATTGCCTGCACTGTCTATATTCCTAAGGCGTAGAGGAGAGGCAGGTAATGTATGATTGACAGCTAAGATTTTTAAATATCTTTATAACAGGTATAGGTGCTTAAAAAAAGAATATGGGTTTCCTTGAAAAGGACTTTTATTATACAGGTCCCCTTTAAGGTATTCATTTACAACCAATCCTATAACTGCTATTCCATCTTTGCCACATACCATGTTGTATTTAACTGGCTTTATATTCCTGCAGAGGTAAGTACATGTTTGAATAAATGTAACCCAAAATAGGACACAACAAGATATTCATGGGCATGGGGCCTCAGGTCCCCCATTCTGGCACATAAAGATTTTGGGATGATGCAAAGCTTGCTTTAATAACAGTGTTCACAAAATGGCCACTACCTGCTTGCTGTGATCGTGAATTCCAAAACTGAAGGAAACAAGCTTTAAATAATTTATATTGTGTAAATAACGTTTATTTGGTTTGACTTACACCATACAAAAGGATTTGGAATTAATTCCTAGGATGACAGGTACCCTTTAAAGGAGACGTAAACCCTAAAAATGAATATCGCTAAAAATGTCACATTTTACATACTGCACTTATTGCACCAGCCTAAAGTTTCAGCTTCTAAATAGCAGCAATGATCCAGGACTTCAAACTTGTCACAGGGGGTCACCATCTTGGAAAGTGTCTGTGACACTCACATGCTCAGTGGGCTCTGAACAGCTGTTGAGAAGCTAAGCTTAGAGGTTGTGGCAAATTATCAAGCAGAAAATGAGGTTGGACTGTAATATAAGATGATACTACAGGGCTGATTATTAAATTCTAATGCTAATTGCTCTGGTTTCTGTGCTTCCATGTAATAATTATCTGTATTAATTACTAATCAGCCTTATATTGTGACATTTCTATTCTTTGTGTACTGTATATTTTGTCGGTCCCTAAGCTCCGTAAGTGACAGCAGCCCAGAGCATGTGAGGTGAATCAGCAGAAAAGAAAATGCGGAGCTATTGGGGCATCTTCAGGGGCACAGATATTTACTGCTAAATTGCCGTGGTTGCCTTACTACTGGTAAAGCAGCTAAGGCAGAGAGGAATTTCACTTAACCCCCATCCCCGTGCCATATAGTTACATATTTCTCCCCAACGTGTGCCTTGAAAGGGTGAAGCTGTGTATTTCAGTTTTTAGAGTGTGTCAAATGCTGATATGCCAGGTCAAGAAAGAAAACTGTACTTTCATTGTGCTTGATTTAAGTAATTTAAGAAAGCCATGTTTATGACTTGAGTTGTTTTTAGCCTGGACACCGTTGTGCATTGTGTTTCCAAAGTGACAGAAATCCCTCAAGAGCAGGGGTGCTGCTACCATGAGTCAATGTGAGAATCTTGCCTCAGGTGGCAGAGCCCCACAGATTAACCGCAAAAAAACTCTCCTAGTAATGATAAGAGCTAAAATTATGTTTTTAAACTGGAAATGCAGTTGTTCTACTGCAGAGTGCAATTGCTATGATGTTCTCTGCACTAGCAAGTGCACTGAAAGGTAAGAGAGTGGGGCGAGGGGGGCCACATTGGAAAGGCCGTCTCAGGGTGGCGAGTCGCACAGAATTGCCCCTGCGCAAGAGGAGGAGGGAACAAGGGAAACATTATCAGCTCTCTCTGTGACATCACCAGTACCATCTTTGTGGGGAAGTTTGATGTGCAGAGTGGAAACCTAGGAGTGAGCTACACTGCAAATGATATGGAAAGCTTTGCTACTGTGTTGCAGTAGAGTGTGGATCAGATCGTGGATCTCATCTCTGTGGACTCTGTGAGAAAATATATGTTTGTGCTAGTGTTTGCTGAAAAGGGGAGACATTGGCCAATTTGACCTGATTGCCACTGTGGAGCCAACACAGGAGCCCATTTCTGTGACACAGTGACAACTATTAGAGCTGTAAGCAGGCCCTTTCCAGCCATAATTTAAAGTGAGAACAATAATAGGGAACAGAAACTATGTCTTATCGCGCTGAAAATCGGAGCAGTTTTTAAAAAAGCCGACCGCTGCATAATACACTAATCAGTTTGAATCTTAGGCATGGCACCTGCGCTAGAGTATTAACGAGGTAGTCAGCTTTTTTAATAATTGCGGCGTGAACCACACCAGAAAAACGCTTGTCCGGGGCCTTGGAAAATCAGAGCACAGTAAATGAGACCTGTTAAAATTACATTTTTCCTCACCTTCTTTTAATTAAACAAAACATATTTTCCTAATGTTTTGCCACTCTAAAGCACTAATGTAAAAGTTAGGGTTTCTTTCCTTTATAAACATGGTTTAGCGTTCTTTATCTACCTACAAACAAACCTCACCTATTTCTAAGCAGCAGCCTTTGAGCAGCTCATTATCAGGGGCTTCTCAGTGAACAGGTAATTAGTTATCAGCCCCTCCTGTGCTCTGCATGACCAGGAAGTGCCATGAAGTACTAAAGTGAAACTGGTTTAACTGTCTTGATAAGTGCCAAAAAGAGCCATGAATATTCTGTAAACTCCTCGGTAACTTGTAATATCTTCATATTTTACAAGATATGCATGATATATTTGTAGGAGAGGGACTGGGGAGGAGGGATTCCTAAACAGTATAGAAATCCTGTATAAGGTTTGCTATATTATAGTTATGCCATAACATGTAAACCTTAAGAAAAGTGGAACTGTAAAGTCATGGACTGGGCCGGAGGTGACACTACCATGTTTTTATTCAGGAGCCACTGCGCCTTGGTAGACGTTCAGGCTAGTGAAGCGTGATGTACAATGTGAATTATTTATAGCTATGGTTGAAGTTTTGAAGTGGTTGAAGCAACCAGTGGTCAAGTATTTCTTTTAATAATTGTCATTCACTACCAGCGTTTAGGTGTAAGGCAATAAATTACCACCGACCACTGCTAGACAGGGGAGAAGACAGTGATTACATTATGCCCAAGGCAACCTGGCCGGTGGCAGCGCTCAATAGGGGCGCAAATGGATCACACTCTTTACACCCTAGGCCCTTGCGCCCTACTCTGCTACCTCTAGTTCTGGCCCTGCCTGCACATCCCCATTGCTTCGGACTGAATGCCGCCCCTGAAATCTTGTGGCCTTTCCACAATTCTGGGCCTGTGCATGGATTTGTTTATTTGTGGAGCACACGTGCCTGTGACCCTTATCCCTATCCCATTATTAGTGAGGGACATGAAGCTGGGAAAGCCTACTTTGTAATACACACCAATATGTCCTGGCATTCCAATTACACAGAGGTCCAAACAGCCCAATATATAGTGACTGTCTATCTATGGCTTCTTACAGAGGCCCCATTTACCAGAACCAGGACTGACATCAGAAATCACAGGGCCCCATTCGACAAAATTTCCTGGGCCCCCTGGGCTGCACCCACCGCAAGCCCCACCTACAGGTCCGCCCTCCCCACCCCCACAGGTCTGCCCCCCACCACACAGTAAAAAAACAAAAAAAATATTGGTGGCTGGGGTTCCCACATGTTAATAAAAAATAAAAAGATATTGGTGGTCATGGCCCCCCATAAAAAAACATTTGTGGGCAGGGCCCCCCCCATTAAAAAATATTGGTGGCTAGGACCCCACATGAGAAAAGAAAAATTGGTGGCCAGGCCCCCCCCCCACATTATGAGAGAATTAGTGGCCAGGGCCCCTTAAACGTCCATGCCTTCCCGAAGTCAGCAGATCTCAGAGAGATGGGGGGCCCGGCTAATCAAGTAAGTGTGGCATGGCAGGTCCCCCCTTAACCTCAGGGCCCCCTACAACTCTCCCCCCTGCCCCCCCCCCCATGGCTGCCCTGACCAGAACACACGGTCCTGGCCTGGTAATAGATTCAAATCGATATAATGAATTAGCCATTAGACTTATCACATTCATTCCACTCCAGATATTTTTGTTTTTTGTTTTACCTGACTGAAAAAAATACAATTTTCTCCTCGTGTGATTGAATGGCTACAAGTAACGACTATAAGTGGCTCCCCCTGCGGTGTGTAGTAGTCCCTCACCAGACTCCATTCACACATGGCGAGACAGGACTAGCGGTGCAAGGGTTAATCCCGTGGATAGGGGGGAGCTAAAGTGGAACATCTCCAACCTCCCCCCTCGCTACCGCTCTGTGACGTCACTATCCGTCGTTCCTGTGCCTCACAGTCGCTGTCCGCCCGCACAGTGCTGAGTCGGAGAGTCATGTCTGCCAGCCCGGGATACGGCGATGAGAAGGGAGGGAGCCTGGGGGAGCCGGAGTATGGGCAGGACCCGGCCAGCGGGGGCATCTTTAGCTCCGACTACAAAAGGTACAGTGCGAGTCTGTGTGTATTTCTATAATCTGCCCCTGACTAGCGGCACCGGCCTGTCGCTGCTACAGGAATATCCAGCGCTTGTACTCGGGGTAACCCTACTTGTCCATCTGCTGCTGCACTCCTCTGCGGGAGACAATGCACTTGTGTGCAGCTGCGGTTCTGATGCTGCTGGGAAGGGGGATGGTTCCATTCTGTATGTGGAGCAAAGAAGGGGGGTATAATGGGGGAGAGAGGAGAACACGGGGGAGGGGAAGCAGATGAAAGAGCCCAATTGCATCTCACCTCTGGCACTTCCAGATTGCTGGGCGGCACAGAGCGGCAGATGCGGCCAGTTTGCGGTCAGATTACAGTCAGGATGAGTTCAAAGCAAAGCGCTAGTGTATGGGATATTCCTTTGCTCACACACTGTGTATTGTAGCACTGGGACATCATGGGACCAACCACCAAACAATCCAGTATCGAGGGCCCACCAATCATTAGCAGGTTTTAAACAATTTTCTTCTTGCTGAGCCTCAACAGATTCATGTTTGAGAGGCTCACACTTTACTGTTTAATACAGACAAGTACAGCAGACGCTGCTTTTCAAATCAAATTGCTTTCTAAACTGAAGGAGTCACTGAGGTATATGTGAAATATTTTCTATAGAGATATGAAAGCAACTATTGTGGCAGCATTCACAGATACAGGATCAGTAGCTGGCATAACTACATGTTACTGGGCCCCACAGCAAATAACATAACCAGAGTTTGTCCTTTAATACCAATATATGTTGAAATTGCTAATTATTTCGGGCCTCATGGGACCCCTATACCTATACCTCCTGGGCCCTCTGCAGGTGCAGGGTCTGCTTCCTCTATAGTTACGCCCCTGTGCAGGACTAAAGCTGGCCATAGATGCAAAGATCCAATCGTACGAATCATCGTACGATCGAACTTCCCCATCTCCCGACCTGCCACTAACCATTCAGATCAAATAAAGTACAAAAGAACAGATCAGCCGATGTTCTGCCCCTGACAGCAATCGTAGGAAAGTTATGTCTGTATGTCTGACCAAAGCTAGTGACAGGCTCCCACTGAAAATCGTATGATCAGCAATACATGCAGAGATATTATCAGCAGCCGACAGAAATCTTTTAACCTGTCCGATTGATCAAACGTCCGATCTCCGCTGGACGAAAAATGTCGGGACTCTCCACACACGGTCAGAAAATCGTACAAATCCTCAATTCGTACAATCAGATCTTTGCGTCTATGGCCAGCTTTATGCTAGGTGGGCAATGGTGTGTATTAGGTTCCATTGCCTAGAACAAGCTGTGTGAGAACTCAGAATAATTTAGTGAAACACACAGACAGACTGCAGAGGAGAGCACAGATAGACTGACACTGTGCACTAAACATACACTTCTCCATCCCTGTGCTGTTTATAGCCCAGGTAAAATCTCCAATTGGTACTGTGCAGTCTTCCTGATGCCCCCCCACGGCCAGCTCTGTATAAGTAGTAGCCTACTTACGTTCTCCCGCTTAGCTGTGGCAATGAATGTGGCATCTGTCTTTTTCCTGACCCCATCACAGACTCCTAAATTAAATTCTTATTTTACATGGTTTGGACTCCCCCTAGGTACCTTGAAACATTTTTGAAAGAACCAGAGTATTAAATCCACAGAGTTTAGAGCATTTAGAATTTAATAACATGTAATTAGATAGCGCCAACATATTGCGTAGTGCTGTAATCTCACACTTGATATAAAGGGGGAAAAGATGAGGAATACTGCTGGGAATAAACAAGCTTGAAAAGGTAGTAAATAGTTAATAATCTAAGCTCTAGAAATGGAGAGGCAAGGGCCCACCAGGAGGTTTCCCAGTCCAAAGCTGCTCACCGCAGCAGCCTGCTAAATCCATTCACACAAAAAGAGATATGACTAGCATGGCACTGCAGGGGTTAAACTCTCAGCAGGTGGGGAGCTGAGCTCAAGCATCTCCAACCTCTTCCTCCTCCCCTCCCCTGATGTCACCATCCACTGTTCCTGTGCCTCCCAGTCGCTGTCCGCATGCACAGTGCTGAGCCAGAAAGTCATGGCTGCTAGCCCGGGGTACAGTGATGAGAAGGGAGGGAGTCTTGGGGAGCCAGAATATGGACAGGACTCGGCCAGTGGGGGCATCTTTAGCTCGGACTACAAAAGGTACTGTGCACGTCTGTGTGTATTTGTATAATCTGCACCTGACTAGCGGCACCATCCTAGAGACCTATTGAATCTCATCTCTATCAGTTACAGATTGCAGGGAGTGACAGATGCAGATAGTTGGGGTCAGGTTACAGTCAAAATTGCACACTTTTAAGATGTGGGTAGTTGCAAGGTATCTACATAGGGTTAATTTCTATGTATTTATTTACAGAAAGGTTATATACTTGTGCATCACTGCATAGCATTTGAGAGGTTCATTGCTCACACTTTACCAGCAGGGATTGGTTTTCAATACAGTTTGCTAGACTAGATGCTACCAATCCCCCCAAGTCTATTTAAATACTTTGCTTTCATAAAGACTAATACTATGTGGGCAACTTTGTGTTCTGTTTATTGCATAATTCACAATTTCCTTGTACAAGACAGACTGCAGAGTATAGCACAGACAGACATGCATCAGGGACTAAACAGAACAAACCTCTCTCTTTGTGCTGTTTAAAACCCAAATGATATGGTTGTTTTTGAATGATGTATCTCTAGGTCATTTGTCTAATGTCACAAGTGGTGGAGAAAACACCAATCCTAATTAAAACAGAACGCAAAAAGTATGAAGCACGAAGCATTATTCATTGAATTAATGTTGGAATTCTGCCCCCTTTAAATCTGTATAGTTAATAGTGCTCACTCTCACACTTTTTCCTTTTTGGAAAAAAATAAATACTACTGCTTCATAGTACCATGGCAGGCTAGATCAACCCTGCTAATCCAGATTAAGTTTGTTACATTTTCACGCAAAAAAACACTGATTTTCTGTTAATTGAGAGCCATCAGTAGCAACGCTTGTCAAAATACAGCCCTAATCCAAACATGCACTGAACTATTTTTTATGCATCACAGGTTGCACATTACATTTCAGTTTACCTGCCCTCCCAGGGCCCCCCTGTTCCCCCAGGGGAACAGTTGTGGGGTCTGCCCCCTTTATAAATATGCCAATGGAAGTTGGTAAGCATATATATGATAGGGATGGAATGTTAGGTCAACATTTATGCAAAAATCTTTCTTTAAATGCAGCAGTGATCCTCAACAGTTATTTCCGGTAATCTGACTTTAATGAGGAGAGAACACATTTTGGCATTGAGAACAAGTTAGACCCATTTTGTGTATAGGTGCAATCAGTGTATATAAGTCCATTTGGCACATCTATATAACAGCCTTTAGTGTTAACATGCATATTTGGTAGACAACGTTTCCCTTTCCCTATCAGCCAGAAGGGTAACTAAAGAAATGGACCCTTCAACCCTTCAACTGCTGTATGGCCCATGATGTATAAGGACTCAGAGGAACATTGACTGATAAGCAGGTTTTGTTGCGGGGCCTGGTAACTTTATATCATGCCACTTCTGTTAGGTCACCCAAATCTCATTCTCAGTGGTTAGACAGTGTTGTTCGAGATTGTTGTTAATGGAATACTGAGATCATAATTTCTGTAAACAAGATGTCCAGTTCTCATAAAACACTATTTAAAGGTCCTTAAAAGCAAGAATAGTGTGCAGCAGCATTAAGTTACACTATTTTGCTTTACAGTCACCGCATATTGCTGGAGCCTCTTGGAAGAAAATACCTGCATGCAGACCTATGTTTTGCTTAATTATAGGCCAGATGTTCAACTAATCTGCCCAATCGACCCCCTTTTGACTCATCATCAATTATCATTTTACTGCATTCACAATTAGTCAGGGGAGTTTGTGTACAGACAATGCACAATTTGTTTTGTGTCCCATTCCGTTTGATGAACATACTTTTTGCCTATTGTTTTTATCATGAAAAATTATGTTCATTCCCATTGCAAAGAAAATCTCTTTGCATAATGTTTTGCTTACAAAACAGTCAGTGGTGTAACAAGATATCACTTGGGCCCACAGCAAATTTTTTTTCAGGCCCCCAAAATGTCTACAAGTTAACTTGTTTTACAAATATTTTTTGAAATTGCATTTGAATTAAGGCTATAAGGGGCCCCTACACCCCCTGCAGCCACAGGGCCTACTTCCTCTGTAGGTACATACCTGGAAACAGTCACAACAAATGGAAAAGTTGGTTACCAAACATGGAGTAGCTTCAAAAGCAAGAGATCTTTTTTGCAATTAAAGAACAGGCAAAAAGTATATACAACACATGCTATATTTATCAAATTCACATTGAAAAGTTGGTGTAATGCTCTGTGCAAAATAAAAAAAAAATTTCAATATAGTTAGTTATCCAAATATGTAATGTATAAAGACTGAACTGACTGGATGTCTAACATAATAGCCAGAACACTCTCTTGGTTTCCACTGATAGGTTACCAGGCAGTAACCAATCAGTGACTTGAGGGGGGGCCACATGGGCCATAACTGTTGCTTTTGAATCTGAGCTGAATGCTGAGGATCAATTGCAAACTTACTGAACAGTTATGTGGCTCCCTTAAAGTCGCTGAGCTGAAAACAGGAAGTTGTGCAGATTTCCCCAGAGGGCGCCCGTAGGCCAGCGTCCTCCGGCGCCCCCTCCCTCCTGCAAGATTGCGCACATGCGCATATTTTACTAGTGGAGTGCTAAGCGCCTATCGCTTAGTGCTCTCGGATCGACCGGGATCGAGGTAATTAACCCTGCGGCTGGGCGGCATGCCGCCCCTTAATTTTTGCCACCCTAGGCCCAGGCCTATGCGGCCTCGCCGGGCCTGGTTAGACATCCAGTCACTCCAGACTTTATAGATTACATTTTTGGCTAACTATATTAGAATTTTTTTATTTTGCAGTCTCTCTATTTACCCAGTTTTTATTTTTACGCTGAACTGTTCCTTTAAGAGGCGAGGGAGCAGTAGCAATGGGAAAGACAAAAATAATAAGAGTAGTAGAGATAGCATTCAGGCTCAGCACTGTACTTTTAGGAAATGTCTGCAGATCCAGTCCATGTTTCATGATTCAGAATGTACATCATGAACTGTGCAGGTTTGTAGACCATACTAAAATGAGTATACGTGGATGAGAAGGTGAATTTACTGTCTGACGACAGACACACCAGTGCTACAGACTGATCCAGTGCTTTTGTTTACAAAAGCTTTACAGGTGGCCGGGTGGAGAACAGGTGTGGAAGACAAGTGTGGAAACCATTAGCATAAAATAAGTCTCTTTTTTTCTCAAAAATGCTCCTTTTAAATTCAGCAGGTTAAAATGAAATTATAAGATTAATACTTTTATTTATCAATTCTCTCAGAGTAAAAATGTTCCTGGTGGAAATTTTCTGTGTTCATGTATACTGTCCACAGGAGGGCCCCCTATTGCCTTAGCCTAACCTCCAGCTCCCTCTGCCTCTCAAAACTAAACATTTCACCATCTGCGGGTCTTTTAATATTTTATGTCTGTTATTTTCAAATTTCTTTGGATCCATTCCAAAATGTAGCATTCACAATGGCCCTTTTATGGTATTAAGGGGTGTAGACAGATTTCTTATGGGAAAATGACTTGGAGCTGGTTATATTTGAAGTTGAAAAACACAGGGGCAAATGGTAAGGTCTTGAGGAAAAATTTTTACTAGTCTGTGCAATGCTAATTTCCTAAAAAGTCACATTTTTTCCAAGTGGATTTCAGTTTATCATAGGACAACAGGCTAATATAAAGGCCACAATGCTGATTTTATAGAGGAATATTCAAAATAATGCTTCAAGTTTTAAAGAGAATGAGCAGGAAACAGCAAGGAGATTTGGTACCAATGACTGTTTTTTCGGGTGTTCGTCGTTCTAAACATAGTACCTGGTCATGTAAAGCAATAATAACCTCTGATCTATATCTATAAGGAGCAGAAGTATTCTTTGCTTTGACCCACACACTCACACATACAACTCATTCCTAGAGTTGGGGCATCTGTATGCTGCTCCCAGTCCTATGCCCTAGCTTGCTTATAACCCTAGGGTAGACAATCTAAAAATAAATTGCAGCCCTTATTCGTCATTCCCTGTCCCCATCGATTGGGGGACGGATGAAATTACCTAAACAGGTGCTTCCATCCCTTATTAATAGTGTCAACCCTTTCTTGTGGTTGGAGCCCTTAAAGTGGACCCGTCACCCAGACACAAACATCTGTATAATCATAGTCCTTTTCAAATTAAACATGAAATCCAATTTCTATTTTTTATTAAAGCATCCATAGCTGTTGTAAGCTCATTTAAAAATCTCAGCTGTCAATCAAATAGTGTCTGCCACTCCTCTATGCCAGTGGCATAGAGGCGGGGCAGACATTTACTTTCACTTTCCATTCAGCACTTCCTAGATGTCACTGCTCTCCACACATTCCCCTGTTCTCTTTACCATTTAATTGTGTAGCCAGGGCATTGGGATGGACATCGGGTCCCCCATTTTGGTGCACAAACAAGATTCTGAGATGATACAAGGCTTGTCTTAATAATAGTGTCCACAAAATGGCTCCTGCCTACATGCTATAATTGTTCATTCCGAGACTGAAGGAAACAAGATTCAAATAATTTATATAGTGTAAGTAAAGTTCATTTTGCTTGAGTAATGTGATAAAATAGGATTTTGAATATTTTTTTGGGGGTGACGGGTCCCCTTTAAGTCAGCAATTTTAAAAATAGATTACCCCTGGTGCCATACATTTTTAACTGGCAGCAGGTATAAAAACTGGTACAAATCAAAATACATGCCTCTATAACTGCTCTTTTTACAATGCCACTTTATTCAGGAATTGCTCCTTAGCACTCAAGGGCTAACTTATCAACAATGGGCAGATTTGCACATGGGCAGTAACCCATGGCAACCAATCAGATTGTTGCAGTCATTGTTCTATTTGCAACTGTCTTTAAAAAGCTTATCACTGATTGATTACCATGGGTAACTGCCCATGGGCAAATTTGCCCAGTGTTGATAAATGAGCCCCTCTTTAAAAGGATACTGTCATGGGAAAACTTGTTTTTTTCAAAACGCATCAGTTAATAGTGCTGCTCCAGCAGAATTCTACACTGAAATCCATTTTTCAAAAGAGCAAACAGATTTTGTTATATTCAATTTTGAAATCTAACACAGGGCGTTAGATATATTGTCAATTTCCCAGCTGCTTCCAATCATGTGACTTGTGCTCTGATAAACTTCAATCACTCTTTGCTGCTGTACTGTAAGTTGGAGTGATATCACCCCCTAGATCCAAAAGGAAGAATGTGAGGATCTCCAATAATCAAGAACAAATATTGTTTAAAAAAAGTAGAAAATTTATTAGTGCCTACGCGTTAGTGCAAAGAGCACTTTTGACAGTAACAGGTGGTACATGAGGGGGACAGGACCATGAGGAGCAGGACCATGGGGCAAAGTTATGACATAAAATGGGTGGCCTGATTATGTAAAGGATTGGGGGGGCAGCCTGGAAGCAACCATTGGGGAGAAACACCAGGTAAATACAATCACCAATGTACCAGCAAATACATCACCAGTAAATGTGTGATTCCGGCCCCAAACCTGGCTGGTATTTTACCCTTGAAAATGTTACTGTTAAAATACCAGCAGATGGCAACCATAGTACCACCCTATTTGTGTATTCAGTAATATCAATGGCATCCATTTGTCACTATCCAAGTAATACATAAGGGAAAAAGCACACCAACTTCTGGTACTTGCCTTTATCGCATTTTATTGCAGAAGTTGAAGCACAAGCTTTTGGGAACCATCCCCTTCCCCAGGTTGCACTTGCCACCACCCCCATTTTAAACCATTTGTCATTGCCAAACCCTGCAATTAGCACCCGGCATGAGATATTAGATCAGGGGTCACCAGCCTTTTTACCTGTTAGCACCATTCAAATGTAAAAAAGTTGGAGAGCAACATAAGCATGCATACAGTTCCTGGGAGTGCCAGATAAATGATGATAAAGGCTGTGGTTAGCTATTTAATAGCCCCTGTGTGTACTGGCATCCTATAGGTGGCTCCGTTTGGCCGTAAACGTGGATTTTATGAAATCAAATTGCCTCCAAACCAGGAATTCAAAAATAAACATCTGCTTTGAGGTCACTGGTGGGAGCAACATTCAAGTGGTTGGTGAGCAACATGTTGCTCGCGAGGCAAGAGTTGTGGAACACTGTGTTAGATCTACACACACAACTGACTTGCACCTAATGAATCCAAAGCTAACACCATTTGTGGCACCTATAAAATTATACCATTCACACCCAATCTGACTTAAAAAAAAACAGTGGGTTTTATGTGCTGAGTGTATTGCACTGTAGTAAGTGTGTTTAGTCACAGGCCTTTTTTCTTTATTATCCATTATTTGTTTACATTTAGAAGGAAATGTAAAGAATCCAAAAGACAAGTTGTTTTAACGATGTTGTACACATGATTTTGCATGGCTGCCAAGCTCCATTCTTATATGGAGAATATTACGTATGCATTGTATTTTCTTTCTGAATTCCTTATTTTTAATCATCAGTGACAATGATCTTGGTTTTAATATATCCTGCCTAAAAAGGCATTGTGTAACTGAGGGTGCCAAGATTTTGAATTTATCTCAGTTGGGATGCACTAGTGCACATCTCTGACAACCATATTGGTTTGTTAATATGCCTGATATAATGGGTGGTTGTTGAAAATAACCCCAATGTAAGGCAGTGCCTGGTCAAGCCGGCTGTAGGCAATTGACCATCAACGTTGCCTATCCTCTCGAAGGTGCACATAAACACGGGCCCGAACAAGGGCCCAAACTATGGGAAGGAAGTCGAAGAGGTACATGCCTTTTGTCCCTTTACCTTCACGCCCTAGGCAAGCGCCTTTTCTGCCTACCTGTAGTTCTGGTTCTGTGGGATATTGGGGTGGACCGGAATGGTATCTCAAATACACACTGGCATTTCAAGTACACAGAGGGCCAAACAGCCTCCACCAGCCCAATAAATAGTGACTGTCTATGGCATTTTACAGCAACTTATCTGCCGTTTGCCTGAACCCACAGATTGGCAGTCAAGGCCTGGGTTTTTGTATAGAGAAACAGTAAGAGCTGAATAAACCTAATTTCATGTGTCTTGCAGATCTGGCTTGTGTTTAAGAGTGAGGGAGTGTTTGTGTGCAAGGAGGAGGTATGAAAGGTGCTGTATGTATTTTGGAAGCATATATATACTGTTTATACACAATGGATGCATAACTGAAGACCAGCATTGTTCTTTGAATACAGGGAGATGTTAAAAATAATATATTATGACTATATTGCATGATTGGAGATCAGATTAAGTGCTGGTATGGGGAGCAGTAAGGGCTGCTGTGTGTTAATGGGAGTTTAAGAGACTGTTTAAGTGTTATTGAATGAAAAAGTGTGCAGGGGAAAACAAGGGGCTTGCATATGGGAATTCAGCTGGACTGCCAGTGTGAGGGAATGGGAATGACAGCACTGTTTGTACCACAGCATCTGAGCTGAGTCATGTTCACAGAGATGTGTGTATGTGGGAGTGGTGTGAGAATCTGGAGGAGGAGAGAGACCTGCAAACGTGGCTGAGAGAGGGGTGAGCCAACAAACAGGGTCGAAGGAAGACGAAAAGGAGAGACAATGAGACCGGGAGGAAATAAAAAGGAAAGGGAGAGGATGCAAGAAAACAAGAGACAGTGAAAGAAGGCAGAAAATATGAAAGGCCAAAGGGAGTGAAGTAAGAAAGTAGATGGGTAGGAAGGGATGGATGATGGGAGAATAAGAGGCTGAGGAGAGGCTACACGTGACAGAAGTAGGGAAAAAAGGAAAAAACTCAGGAGTGAAAGAATAGCTAGAGGAGGGGGTAAGGTGAGGAGGGGGTTGTGTGCAGAGGAGGAGTGTGCAACTTGAGCCTCACTATAAAGGTGAGTGTTCCATGCAGCTGCTGTATAACATAGAGAAAGACATGTGACTGAGACAGACCCTCAGCCTTACAGCACACTCACCTTCTGCCCCCTGTAAAGAAAAAGGGAAACCTAACTTGGCAATGAAACCCACTGTTTACACAGAGTTGGGGGTATAATACCAAGAATTCCAACATTCAAGCCCTGTAAATGGTGAAAATATTTAGGACATATTACCTGGCCTCTGTGGATTTCCTCACAATTACACTTGACATCACAACCTGGAATTGCCAATAGATGAATGCTGGGAACCACAGGACCTGCCTGTAAGCACATTTGGTGTCTCTATTTTGGGTCTGCTTTTGACCATTCTCTGCCCATTTTCCAGCAGTATTTTATACATATCACAGCCAGGATTTGCTCGATATCTAGCTTGCATCACTCCTTTGGATTTGTTTTTGGTCACACTGGACAGTATTGCCACACCCTGGAACTATTAGTTTGATCAATACACTTCACTACAGGTGAAGGCATTACCTTTGGCCCTGGTCACACAGCACCTGTTCCTGAATACACCAAGTATTTTTCATTTTCCATTGGCACCCATCACTGCAAATTAATCCAATGCAAAGGCTACTGCAACTGCCGGTGACGGCAGTGAATATGGTAAAGAACCACAGAGCAGAGGAAGCCAAAAGTCCTGTTCTGAGCCCAGATGGTGGGTCCCAGACATTCTACAATGCTCTACAGGTGGATGAGCTGCGGCTGCTCAAGTCTCCCGACCAGGAATCTACCCTGGAGAACGGTGGAAAGAGCACTCAGTGTCAGCCAGTGCGGTATGCAAAGATCATGCAGAGTGTATATTATATAAGAATACTATGAGATAAATATGAAAACCCAGCTTAGTTATAAAATGTATTAACAGCCATAGATGCTCACCAAGTCCTGTCATTGTTTTTTTACTAGTAACAAGGCTGCAGGATAGCATTTTCACATTCCTAGAAAATTTACTGAATGTCTGTATAGTGCATGTAATATTGTTACAATATTATAATGCCCTATATGTAATATTATCATCACAACTGCAATAAATAAATAAATATGATGGCAGCTCTACTGTAAGTTTGTAGCAATATTAAGTAGATGGGCATTGTCAAAGCATTTATGTTACATGTGGAGTTGGTCATTTGGGATTACACATCTATTCATGTTTATAAACAAAAAGTATAACATTGTATTGGCTTGTGATGATTCTAAGTGGGGAAGCTTTATTAATATTTTTGTGATTGGCCATAGACATCTAGCTCCTCTTTCTTATGTCTGGCCCATGCACATTCTTCTTTCACACATATGCTCTTTTCTTGCTTCAGTCATGCATGTCATGGCTGTATAAGGAAAGAGGTGGAAAGTAAATAAAGGTGGTGACAAGAAGCAAGTCCTTCCACATCTATCAGAAAATCCAGCAAAGTACTAAAAGAGGGCATTGGGTTTGTCATGATGCAAAGGTCTGGGAAATACTACTGTATATTGTTGGATGGGCATCTTATTTTGCAAAGGGCTGTTAAGCAATTACATTATGGCAAAGTTGGTGATCTTGGATCTTGTTTACTAGAGGACAATGAACCTTACTTCACAGAAGTAAAAATGAATCCTTTTCTGCCAGGCAATAAAGGGCATTGTTTCAGGAAAACAGTATTATTCAAATATGGATAGTTTGTAATTGTTCAGGCCGTGGTATTTTGGATAATCAGTCTACATGGAAGAAGTTGTGCAGCACAGACGAAAGATGTCGGCACACGCCACACACGATCCGAAAATCGTACGAATCCTCGATTTGTACAATAGGATCTGTGTGTCTATGGCCACCATTAGTCAGTGATGCTATGTATTGGGTTATGACATTATAAACAGTCTTTCTCTATGCTTTGTACAGTGTACTACTTATCACAATGTACTGTTTGGTGTTATTTAATTGAAGTATCGCTTGTTATCACAGTGCCTCAACCTTGGCTTTCTTTTAGTTTGGTTGCCCTCCCTATATCGTAACACTCGTAATTTGTTTAAATTCTACCTTGTGCGCGGATTAAACACAAGGTTGAAAACATTTTTCATCATGGCTATACAGAACTGTCCATTTAGTCTAAGGATTGTACTCCCTATGACACTCTTGGGGAACACAAGCCCAAGAGTTGTCGTGGTTACCATCTGAGGCCTAGCATATCCTTTCATCCTTGTGCAATCAGAAACCAGTAATAAATATTTCACAAGCTAGTGTCAAGTTATGTAGTGTCCATGGGAAGGTAGCGTGTTCTTAACACTTCCATTACCTGATTAAACAGTAATAGCAGGGAAAGGAAAATGTTGCTATTAGGCAGTTAGTTGCAAATATATACTGTCTAAGCATGGCTTCTGTATTCCACCTATTTTCTTAAAAATACAGTATATTGTGCAGACGTATCTTATTGTTCTGTCAGAATGTTCATTCTCTGCATACTTTCATAGTTACATAAATAATTTGGTTTGGCAGAGACAATAATCCATCACGTTTAACCCTTCCTAATTATCCCCAGTGCATATAAAACTCGCTGTAAATTGTGAAATTATTATAGCATTTAAAGGGGTTTTTCACGTTTAAATTAACTTTTAGTATGATGCAGAGTGTGATATTCTGAGACAATTTGCAATTGGGTTTTATTTTTTATTATTTGTGGTTTATTTAGCTTTAAATTCAGCAGCTCTCCAGTTTGCAATGTCAGCAGTCTGGTTGCTACTATGGTCCAAATTACCCTAACAACCATGTATTAATTTGAATGAGCGACTGGAATATGAATAGGAGAGGGCCTGAATAGAAAGAAGAGTAAATAAAATCTGTAGCCTTACAGAGCATTTGTTTTTAGATGGTGTCAGTGACCCCCATTTGAAAGATGGAAAGAGTCAGAAGAAGAAGGCAAATATTTAAAAACCTGTAAAAAAATAAATAATGACGATCAATGGAATAGTCGATTAGAACTGGCTATTTTGTAACGTACTAAAAGTTACGTTTAAGGTGAACCACCCCTTTAAGGTTGTACTTCCCTACAGCACTGTATGCCCATGCTCACACCCCACTGTCTGTTTAGGTAAAAATACATGGAAACGCTATAAAACTTTTTTTTACCGTATTTTCTGCCATTAAACCTAGAGTTAATTTTTTGAATTGGGGCATGAACAAAATAAAGGTGTCCTGATTTTTTTTCACAGATGGAAATGAAGTAACAGTAATTAAATGCAGGTATAGGATCCGTTATCCAGAAAGCTCTGGATTATGGGAAGGTTGTTTCCATAGGCTCTATTTTAATTAAATAATTCCAAATTTTAAAACCTATTTCTTTTTTCTTTGTAATAACAAAACAGTACCTTGCATTTGATCCCAATGAAGAATTAATTAATTCTTATTCATGAGAAAACAGTCCTATTGGGTTTATTTATTGCTTAAATGATTTTTAGCAGTATAAAGTTCCAGATTACAGAAAGACACCCTATCCGGTAAACCCCAGGTCCTGAGCATTCTATATAACAGGCTCATACCTGTATCTCAAACAGAACTCAGTGCAGGGTAGTTGTATTCATAAACAAATAAAAAACCTATAGTTTTCATTTTCATCAGCCTATGACGCTTCTAGTATATTATAACACAGATAATAAAAGTACTGGTTCTAAATGGTCTTAAAGGCCTTAATTCACAGTAACATGAAGGGGCAAATTTACTTAGCTCGAGTGATGGATTAGAAGGAAAAAAACTTCGAATTCCGAAGTTTTTTTTGGCTACTTCGACCATCAAATTGTCTACTTTGAACGATTCGAACTAAAAATCGTTCAACTATTCGACCATTCAATAGTCGAAGTACTGTCTCTTTAAAAAAAACTTCGACCACCTACTTCGCCACCTAAAACCTACCGAGCACCAATGTTAGCCTATGGGGAAGGTCCCTATAATCTTTCTAAGTATTTTTTTATTGAAGGAAAATCGTTCGATCGATGAATTAAAATCCTTTGAATCGTTCAATTCGAAGGATTTAATTGTTCGATCAAACTATTTTTCCTTCGATCGTACGACCGATATTCGAAGTCGAAGGATTTTACTTCGACGGTCGAATATCGAGGGTTAATTAACCCTCGATATTCGACCAATAGTAAATGTGCCCCGTGGACATATAGCTTTCTGAGCACACAAAATGGAGTTTCTTTGTGTAAACGTGTTGTATGGCTTCACGTCTATATAAAAAACACAAGAACATTATCTGTTCTGATGAAAATATGGCAGCTCCTTTTAAAATGTTTTAAGTATGCACACTGTGGAAACCAAAATTCAGTGCATACATGCCCACCTTTACCCATGAGTATTCCAACTAGCAAGATAACTAGCAATAGATGAGAGTTATGTATTAGTGAATTTTCACAAAACAACTATGTGATTAAAGGGACATTCTTACTTTTGTGTTTTCAAAGAGTAGGTTTTTATTCTATTCAGAGTTATCTAAATCAATTTATATATTTTTATCACAACTCGTAGCTTTTAAATATTGATACGCATGAATAGCATTTGTGTTCTGCCACAACAGCTAAAAAAAATAAAAACAAAAATAATAAAATTGCCAGATTGCCACCATTGACTTATTAAGATCAGATTTTGACCCAAAGAAGTTAATTGGCAGGTAATGAAGGTAAAGGAAACCTAGATGGGGCATTTACAAATTACTGCATAAGCAAACCTGTTACCCTCAGTTAAGAAAATACAAAAATAATATACATTATTTACATTTATATTCCTTTCATTAAATGTAATTGATGGATAAAAGTTATAGTAATTACAATATAAACAAATGTAAAATATACAGGTATTGGACCTGTTATCCAGATTGCTCATGAGCTGGGGTTTTCCAGAAAATGGATCTTTCCTTAATTTGGATCTTCATACCCTAAGTCTACTAGAAAACCATGTAAACATTAAATAAAATAGGATTGTATTGCTTCCAATAAGGATTATTTATATCGTAGTTTGGGTCAAGTACAAGGAAATAATTTTTAAAAATATGGATTATTTGGATAAAATGAGTCTATGGGGATGGCCTTTCCATAATTTTGAGATTTCTAGATAATGGATCCCATACCTGTACTAAAGAAATATATTTCTTAAACATCTACTAGTAGTTTACATACTGGAAAAGTTTGCTAACTTCATGAGCAATGATTGATGACCACATAATATATTAGTAGAGTGTAAAAATGAAATTAAAAATGTATTAGCTCTACCAGGCAAATCTTAAAATAATACCTAACCCTTAAAATTAAAGCCACTTCAGTAATAGAGATGGCACCCATCCATTATATCTGTCAGGCATGGTAAAATGGCTATGTAATCTGAGGAAGTGAAACCAGTAGGGCAGTAAAGTTGAGAAAGGTGACATTACCTCCTGGTGGAGATCTTGAAAGCATTGTAGTGTCAATGTGAAATGGGTTCAGCTAATGAAGCACGGACCATGTATATATAATTCTGTGAGTGGGGTTTAACATGGCATAAATACTAGTAATGGGCAAATCTGTACCGTTTCGCTTCGCTGAATAATTCGCAAAACGGTAAAGATTTGCGAAACACATTGAAGTAAATGGGTGTCAAAATAATGTTAATGAGCGACAATTTTTCACGCGAGCGACAATGTTTATACATGTGGCTATTTTGTCCAAATGCATTAAAGTCAATGGATGTCTGAATAATTTTGATGCGCAGCAATTTTTAGGCGCACGCCAATTTTGCAGCGTCGGATTTTTCACCAGCGAATTTTAGCCACAGTTTTGCAAAAACATTCACAGGCAGCAAAATGTGGAAATTCACCACAAATCCATGCCTGCCAAATTTATTTGCCCATCACTAATAAATACCCAAACATATAACTGTTTATATCTACTTATTATCATCTTACTGACTTATTTATCACCATAGCCCTGGCATTTTGTCTAGCTACTCACCTATCTGAGTATGAGGAAAAAATGTAGGACCATTGAGTGGACAAAGACCTCAGTTGTTCCCATTAAACATTATGGGGGTTATGTAATAATTGGCACTAAGTTTGTCCAGGAGCGGTAACCCAAATCAACCAACCAGCAGGTAGAATTTACTGGTCACCTACTTAAAAGCAAACATCTTATTGGTTTCTATGGGTTACTGCTACTGGGCAAACTTAGTGGCTTTTATTACATAGGGGGGATACCACTTATCATACTGCGGTGTCCAGCTATATATTTTGTGTGCAAAGGTTTTTACAAGTCTAATCACCAATTAGCAGGTAGTATTTATTAGTCCTATCGGTTTCCATGGGTTACTGCACCTGGGCAGCCTTTATGCATTTTATTATATGTGGGGTTAGGTATCACATATGAGAACCAAATGCCTTCCGTTCAAAAGTTCTGCCACAATGAACAGTATCCAGATAAGTCTGTCATATCCATGCATGTACATTGGCAAATGATTTTCATGATCTTCTTTGGAGTGTTCTAATCCAGAAAAAGATTTTTTTCCACAATTGTGTTTTTTTAAGAATATAAAAAGTCCTGAAATGCTAAAACTCAATTGTGAAAACTCAATTGTGTCTTTCTTACAGCAATTCCCCCACCCCAGTACTCAAAAAACCACAAATCTGACCCTTGTTATTGGAAAAAACCCTTGTTTTCTCCAAAGAGCAATGGAACAATGCTGAAGCTTTCAATTTTTCTGTAACCATTTTTTTTCATATTAATAATGACACTGAATTGCCAAATCCTAAATCCATCAATTAATTTTGTATACAATACTTGTATTCGATATGATTCAGGACCATGGACAGGGAAGACTTTATCGCAGTCAGCAAATAGTGATACAGCTCATCATAACTGGCATTATTTCCAGTACAATTGGAAACACCTCCGTTATCTACCATCCATGTTTGTTTCTGCTTATTTTTAGGCACGATGACCTGAAAGAAATGCTGGACAGTAATAAAGATTCGTTAAAGTTAGAAGCCATGAAGAGGATTGTAGCTGTAAGTGTAAAGTTATCTTTCTATTTCACATTGCCCAGTAATATGTGGCATACGGTTGCTGTCCTTAATGTGTTCTGGACTCATGGAACAATCTCTACTGATTGCAGATGATTGCAAGAGGGAAAAATACATCCGATCTTTTCCCAGCTGTTGTGAAGAATGTAGCGTGCAAGAACATCGAGGTAAGGGAAAACAACAAGGTGCTACAGGATCTCTATGCAAATATACAGAGGGTTGTGTGTACTAAGTAACGGTAAAGGAAAAACGGAAGTGTGTCTAATCTGGCTAAATTTACCAAAAACACATAAAAGAGAAGGGATTAATCAATTCACATTCCCCGTCTTTATGTTTTATTAGAAATGTATTCTCTGTAAGTGCCAAGCCACCATACCACATCAAGTTAGATCTCATACGGTGGCCCAAACTATTATATTCATATTTTTTATAGGCTGGTCTATTCCTGCTTAGCTGTTTTTCTTGGGAAAAGTGTCTCTTGGCCACTTAATATGCCTGGCCTCTGTAGCCTATTTGTATGAGACAGATCTACAAGACCTAAAACCTAATAAAGGGAGAGATGTGGGGGTGCTATATTCACATGGAAGTTTGACCTTCCTTCCCTCAGAACAACATGTTAATATACAAAGGAGTTATGAGAAGACTCAAATGCTATGTAAAGTAAAAGTAAAGTATTAAAGAAGTGCGACTCACCAGGCCAAATTTACTTCAACCGTGCAGAAAAGAGGGAATTGGTCAAGGTACATTCCCAAGCTCTATATTTTATTAGTAGCTTATTCTGTGCATACATTTTTCAAAATGAAGTTTTAGTTACAAATGAATATCACATGATCACAAAATTGCTTGTTCGTCAAGTGTAGAAAAAAGCTTAGATGGGATCAAAGCAACCAAACTGAAATTGGATCTAATGTGTAACATTTCAGAATAGTTCTCTGTTTTCTAAAAAGAATAAATTTGAGTCCGTATGTAATAATTATACAGAGAAAAAACAAACAGGAAAGGGTACATATAGAAAAGAGCAGCGTCAGTGCATTAGGGAAAAATCTGGTGGGCCCTGCCACCCCTGACCTGTTGTTTGGCCACACCTAGGGTTGCCACCTGGCCGGTATTTTACCGGTAAAAATGGTGGTTGATCCCAATGTTATTAATAGGGAAAAAAGATAAATATATAGGAAGGGCGGTATTTTTTTCCAGAAAAGGTGGCAACCCTAGCCACACCTCCGGGTAGAAATGATTGTGGAGGTCGCAGGCAGCAGCAAGGATATTAGTGTTGCAACTCAGAGGTATGAATTGGGGATGAGGGAACTATGTGGCTTGTGGAGTAGAGTTTCCCAACTTGCCTGATGGCAGTAGCGTCCATGGAAGCCACAAATCTTAGAGGGTAGAAAATGCAAAAATGCATTTATAGCCAGTGTAAGTTCTCGTAAACACAGCCTTTGCCTAACAATATGCAATTATAACTGTGCGTCAATACTAGAGAAATGTTTGTATGTATGTGCAAATTGGTATGTCATACTCTGTAAAGAGCTGTGGGGAGCAATTATGATTTATAAATTAATGCAATAATAATAGTTTTATGGAACAACGGACCCTCAAAAGGCGGACAGACAGGGTCAGACTGGGCTGGCAGGACACTGGGAAAAAAACCCTGTGAGCTCCACCAACCCAGACCCAAGGAAGTACATCTCTCCCCTGCTGCCCTTCCTTCCCCAACCACAATGAGGTCTAGATTCGTGTGGCGAGGGTGGGTAAGGAGGCGGGTAGCGGGGGGCCCTGAAGGGGTGTGGGGCAGCAGTCCTGGTGGGCCTCTGAAGACTTTTCCGACACTGCAGAAAGGGCTTCTCATGAATCACTAAAGCCTCCAGCTCTCCCATTTGTGCAGAAGAAAACAACAGCAAAATATATTGTGTTTTGACTGTTAGTTAGAGAATAGTACCTGTTATAACAACAATAGTTTTTGCTGTAGTTTTAAAATATGTTCTCTTTTTTTTAGGTTAAAAAGTTAGTATATGTCTATTTGGTTCGATATGCTGAGGAGCAACAGGACCTAGCACTGCTCTCAATCTCCACCTTTCAGCGTGGGTTAAAGGTTAGAGGTCTTACCTACCTTATTATATATGACATTGTGAAAATCTATAGAATGCATTCTGTAACAGTCTGTAATTGTCATTCATTTTGAGTGTATTGGACCAATATATGAAAGGAAAGCTTATTGCAGATGGCATTTAGAAAAATATGCTATTTATCTTTGTATATGTTATTGATACATACTGTAGATAAACCAAAACAGGTTCTCCAAATTCTTGCAAAACATTTGACAGGAGGAGCAGTATTTGAAGAATTGGTGAAATGCTAGCTTCTATGTAGATAATTTAGAAAGAGGGGATTTATCATTTATCAGTACTGTAGGAAAATGGAACAACCTGCAAAATAGTACCCAACTGTTTATGTGTGAAAATAGCTGGACCTGTGGGAAGAAACACATTTCCGCTCAACAGCGAGTTTGAGAAAAGATTTTATTTTGTTACACACAAGAACTGGTTTTAAGGGATAGATTCCTTTAGATTTACTTTAAAGGGGACCTGTCACCCTAAGAAATATTTTCGAATTATTTTCTGTCATGTTAGTTGAGCAAAATAAACTTTACTTACACTGTATTTATTATTTAAATTTCGTTTCCTTCTGTTTTGGAATTATACAATCACAGCAAGCAGGCAGCTGCCATTTTGTGGACAAGGTTATTAAGGGAAATTGTGTGTCACCCCAAAATCTTGTGTATGAACCAGAATGAGGGACCTAATGTCCATGTGCGGTGCCGTACACAATTATAGAGCCTGAGGAGGGAAGGGGGAATATGAGGAGAGCAGTGACATGTAGGAAGTGCTGAATGGAAAGTGAAAGTAATTGACTGCCCGCCTCTATGCCACGGGCATAGAGGCGGGGCAGGTAATATTTGATTGACAGTTTAGATATTTAAACACCTTTATAACAGGTATGGATGTTTTAATGAAAAAATTTTTTGGGGTTCCATATTTAATTTGGAAAGGACTTTCATTATGCAGTTTTTTATGTGTAGGTGACAGGTCCACTTGTAGACAGTGATATTCTAAGGCAACTGCAATAGTTTTTTTATAATATATTAGGGATGCATTCGAGATTCAGCCAAGATGCCTTTTTCAGCAGGATCCGAATTCAGCTGAATCCACGTGCCTGGCCAAACCGAATCTGAATTCAAAAAAATCATTTGACTTTTCATCAAACAAACAAGGAAGTCAAAGATTATTTTAACAGCACATGGAGCTTGCAGTTCCCAGGTTTACATATGCAATTTAGGGGTTGGATTCGGTTTGGTATTCCGCCAAAGGATTTGGGATTCAGCTGAATTCTAAAATAGTGGATTTGGTGTATTCCTATTATTTATTTATGTGGCTGTTTGTTTGCTTTTTATTATAATATTAAGAAGGTCTCAAGTTTGGATTTGCAGCAGCAATCTGGTTGCTATGGTCCAATTTACTAAAGCAGCAAGGCAGTGGTTTCAATGGGAAACCAGGAGTTAACAGAAAATGGTTTGCCACTAAGCATTCACTTGTACTGGTATAAATAAATCCCTTTGGCAACACTATTTTTTAGAGTGTTGCAGATTTATAACTAGAAACCCAATACGCTTGTTTTTCTTCCCATTCCAGGACCCAAATCAACTGATTCGTGCCAGTGCCCTACGTGTTCTCTCTAGCATCCGTGTGCCAATTATCGTGCCAATTATGATGCTAGCGATAAAGGAGGCAGCTTCAGATATGTCCCCCTACGTAAGAAAGACGGCTGCACATGCTATACCCAAGTTGTATAGGTAACTCCATGCTATATACCATTCCTAGGTAACACATACATTGTGCACATGCTGCATCCAAGCTACACATGTTATACACGTCACCTGCATGTTGTCAAACACTCTGATCATCTTACAGCGACTGTCCATACCTGACACTACATAGCTCAACTGGTGCAAATTGCATGTTTCAGGTATACACTGAGAGTTTATGCTGTACACCTGGACCATAGCTAGATTGAAAGAATTAGTATATAAATCTGATTTAATCCAGATTATTGCTGAATTTGCAGATTGAACAGTTCCCAGCAGTCAATACACATATTCATCAGCTGGATGGTTGCAGACTTAACATTCATACTTTTACTTTATCAAGCATAAAGGTTTCTGTGGAAAGAAAAGTAGCCTGTATGGCACGTACTATACCTAAGCCTACACTGCCCTCACTCTAGATGAATAACACATTAATTAATCACTGCACACATAGGGGTGTATTTATTAACATCGGAGACAAACATCAACAGTGATGTTGCCCGTAGCAACAAATCAGATTTGCTTTTCTTTTATAAGTTGTAAGTAACTGTTCAAAATCGAATTGCTGATTGGTTTCTATGGGCAACTTTGCCATATTGTACCATATAAGTATACTGTACAGATAAAATATATCTTGCACAAAATACCTGTAACCTTTATATCACACTGTCTGCCCCCAGTTTCTATGTCTGTTTAGCCATTGCCTTTTATAGATTCTGTTTTAGGCTTTCTCCTTATCCTTTTCTCTGTCTCTTTCCTCCCACCAGCCTGGATTCTGACCAGAAAGATCAGCTCATTGAGGTCATAGAGAAACTTCTGTCTGATAAAACAACAGTAAGTTGTGTCACTGAAATCTACCAGAACCATTTGATGGCCATAACATTTATGGATTGATTACTGTTTTTATTTATAAGAATACTATTATAGTAAAGAAAAAAAAAATCACTGTCTAAAGTAAATAGTAAATATAGGCAAACTGTGTTGCTCCAGGTGCTGTTGAACTGTAGTACAGTCTTTAAGTTAGAGGTGCAGTTCTGCAGCACCTGATGGGTTAAAGGATGCATGCTTGTCTGTACATTGTCATTGTCTCTGAATGATTGGCTGCTGCATATTTCCTTAGTAAGTGGTGTCTATTTCCCACATACTGCTCAATAATCAACTACTAACAAGGGTTTATATATGCAGTTATAACATAACTCTGCCCTTATACAAAATGTGTGTTTTTTCTTTGGACATTTAAATACCATTTACATAAATCATATCCGCATAGCAGACAATGGATTGCTATTATAGAAGTAATCTCAAATCATAGAAAAGTATGTTTTCTCTTTTCATTGTTACAGACCTTTAAATGGAAAAACATACCTCCCTTTTTACTATTATGAAATGGCGCATTAACTTTATCTGAACTTTCAGAAATTTTTTTTACACAGACATGCCTGATTCCACAAATGGATAGGAAACCACAATTGTTTGTATGATTGGACAGACCAGTTCCCCACCTTTCTAAAGCTGGGCATAGACGCACAGATCCTATCGTACAAATCGAGGATTCGTACGATTTTCGGATCGTGTGTGGAGAGTGCCGACATCTTTCGTCCGGTGGAGATCGGTCGTTTGGTTGATCAGACAGGTTCGACTCAATCCTGCTGGAGCCCATTGCACATCGTAATTGGATCGTTCGGCTATACGGACGAACGTTCAGAGAACCCCCGATATAGTCATGCTCGTTAATGGCATATCGGGGACAGATCCGCTCGTTTAGCAATGTCGCCAAACGAGCGGATCTTTGCGTCTATGGCCACCTTTAGGCTCACATTGTAATGTAACGTAAACCCAGAAACCGTCACTTTACGATGGAACAAGGTGAGGGAGAGACGCTGCATGACAATATGAGACTAAGGGGGTTAGGAAACTTGTCCCAAAGAACACAGACATATACTATCATGCTTTCTTATCAGTCTGTAGAATCAAGTAAGTCTGTGTAAAAATAAATAAATAAATAAACCATCTATATTTCTGGAAGTTCACATAGAATTTATGCACCTTTCTACCTAAGATCAAGGGAATGAGCTTACATCAAAAGGGGAATATATTTTGCCTCTAAACAGGTAACAAAATGGTTGAAGTTCTTTACCCTATCTTCTATCATTGTAATGTACAGCTCTACATGACACCATATGAATAAAGGTATATAAATACATATATATATATATATATATAAAATAAAGAAAGACCAGCAACACCAGGATTTTTGTTAGTGGAAAAAGTGTGGTTACATATGCAATAACACTTTTTCCACTTACAAAAATCCTGGTGTTGCTGGTCTTTCTTTATTTATATACTGATCTTACCGAGCACCCGGGTATAGGATTTGGATCGGAGTGCTGTCCACCACAACAAGATATATATATATATATATATATATATATATATATATATATATATATATTATTATTATTATTATTATTATTATTATATGTCATATAGTGTAGAAACACTTATATTCCTTTGCTGCAGATCTTGTTTGCCCCATTGCCTGATGAATTCTCTCTCTCTCTCTCTCCAAGCTGGTTGCAGGCAGTGTGGTGATGGCGTTTGAAGAGGTCTGCCCCGAGCGCATAGATTTGATCCATAAGAATTACCGCAAGCTGTGTAACCTGCTGATAGATGTGGAAGAGTGGGGTCAGGTGGTGATTATCAATATGCTGACACGTTATGCGCGTACACAGTTTCTAAATCCCAACCAAAATGTGAGTTCCATGATACATTGTCATGTCTTTTCCTAATGAGCCTGTCCTGACTTTCTGTCTGTCCAATGAACTTACTCATTCTGCCTCCATGCCTCACCTCGCAAAAACATTTCATATTGAGTAAAGCTGAAGGTTGCTGGAATTTACAGTTCAGCAACAGGTGGATGTGGGCAGATTGAGAGCTCCTGTTTTATGTAATTTTTCCACCCAGCTTTCCTAAATTGATAGGGGACCCAGCTTTTTCTATTTCAATCCATAATAATCTCTTAATTCTCCCACATTATCTAACATTCTGTTCTCTCCACAAACTATGCTTCTATCGTCTTACCCTTTTTCCTCACATTCTTCCAGGAGTCACTTCTTGAGGAGAACCCAGAGAAAGCTTTTTATGGCTCAGATGATGATGATGATGATGAAGGGGGGAAAGAAAAGGCAGAACCATCATCCATGGCTAAACGCAAGCCTTACGTTATGGACCCAGACCATCGGCTTTTGCTCCGTAATACCAAACCTCTCCTACAGAGTCGCAATGCTGCTGTAAGAAAATGCATTTAACACCATAGATGAACTGAGCTTCCATACTCCTGAGAAATGTCTTAAAAGGGTGGTTAACTAGGACACGTTGCCTTCACTTCGATGTACATCTATGGTTGAACGCACTGCTATTTCTGACACTTTTCTCCCATTTCTCTATTTTCTTATCCTCTTATTCCTTGTCTTTACTTTCTCTTCCCCCTATCTCCCCTTTTTTTAATTGATGATACAGTCACTTTAGCTTTTTCAAGTTAATGGTTCATATGTGGAAACTACGTTTATTGATCTGCTGTGTAGATACCTTCCTTGTCGTTACTTCAGCCGATGTCTTTTTGTTGCATTACGTTCTGCAGTCTAAACTGTATTGAAGAAAATAAATAAAAATTTCAAATTTAAAAAAAAAAAAAAAAGGGTGGTTAACCTTTAAGCTAACTTTAAATATGTTATAGAATGGTCAATTCTAAGCAACTTTTCAATTGGCCTTCATTTTTTCTTTTTATAGTTTTTGAATTATTTGCCTTCTTCTTCTGACTGTTTCCAGCTTTGAAATGGGGGTCACTGCCCCATCTAAAAGATAAAGGCTCTGTAAAGCTACAAATGTATTGTTATTGCTGCTTTTTATTACTCCGTTTTCTATTCATGCCCTCTCCTATTCATATTCCAATTTGGACCCTAGCAATGCAACTGGATTGCTGAAATTGCAAACTGGAAAACTGCTTAATAAAAAGCTACTGTAAATTAATAAAAACACAAATAATAAATGAAAACCAATTTTGTTTTAAAATATCACTTTCTACATCATGCCAAAAGTTAATTCAAAGATGAACAACCCCTTTAAGGTCAATTCTGCAGAACTAACTTTAAGGGGGCAGTTTTAGTATTACATGCACAATGATATTCTCAGACTATATGCTCTTGGCTTTCATTTTTATCTGTTGCAGGAATGTTGAAGGTACAACACTTATGTCTCCTTTCTTTTATAAGGTGGTTATGGCTGTGGCACAACTTTATTTCCACCTGGCACCAAAAGCAGAAGTTGGGGTGATAGCAAAGGCACTGGTTCGGTTACTGCGAAGTCACAGGTTAGAGGATCTCCTCTATATATGTCATTCGTCTCTCAATGGAAATGAGCTTCTTTTGATGTATATTTTTTCAAGTTACCAAACAAAACGTGAACAGTACTCCCAGATCTGCCATTACATATGTTGTGGTGAATGCTCTTTACTAAATGTGGAAAGTGACCTCATTAGATACTTTGATGTGTCTGCCTTTTCTTCACAACCACCTGCCATATCTCATTTAGAACATCCAATAATTATTAGCACATAATTGTTCCACTGCACTGTACAATAAATAAGTGTAGATATTAAAAATACAGATTTACATACAAAGCAGCCAAGAACACAAGAGGTGAAGAGGGCCTTCAGCAGACAAGCTTGCATTCTCCTTTTTACTATAATAATTGAAATAGTTAAATAGAAGCTGAGTACATAGAAAAATACATCAGTTCCTCAAGTTAAGTGTTTTACACATGGGTTAACCCTTTAAGTGCTATACAGTATAGACTCCACATAAAAAGATGTATTTGGGTACAGGTTTCCCAGTCGGTAGGGTGCAGTATAGACTGTTTTGGAATGTATTTTTCATAAAAATTTTCATATTGAAAATGTTAATTCAGGATCATGTCCAAGTATATCTCTCTACATTCATCATCCAGTTCTGATATGTCTATTTGCCAGCTCATTTTGGCCTCTTATTGCCTTGTACGTAGGTATTCAGCACCACTTGCTGGTCAAACTGTTGGAGGTGCAGTGTTGGAGAATGTTTTCTCCTCATTTAGTTTTATATACCTTGAATATTCAGACTTGCATTTAGATGGGGAAAATGGTAACAGTGATAGGGAAATTAGATTTTTTTCAAAACAGGAACGCTCTAACATTTATTTTAGTAAGCCTATCTGTAAATAACTGTTAATTTCTTGTCTTCTTCCACCAGTGAAGTACAATATGTGGTACTCCATAATGTGGCAACCATGTCCATCAAGAGAAGGGTAAGCACAAAGCCTTCAGTCTGAGGCCTTTGTCTATTAGTATTAATAACATATGGACCTATGAGCATTTTGTTGACTGAGCATATCTTACTGTTATTAGGCTACTATACTGAATGCACAGCAGTGCAAAATACTTTCTCACTAATATAATTGAAAGTATTTTTTTTATATTATGATGCTCCAGACACATAAAGAATATTCATGCATAGAAAACATACAAACAAATTGCAGTGCTTTGCTACTGGTTTTCTTGAGACTGGAAACTTTTTATTCTTTACCATTTTACTAAATGTTATGCATACATTTTTCTTTATAGGGGATGTTTGAACCGTACCTTAAAAGTTTCTACATTCGATCCACTGATCCAACTCAGATTAAGATTCTTAAGGTAATTAAGTAGTGGTTGTTTACATTTGATGGCAGCATTACATTGACATAAAGGGGCACATTTACTAAGGGTTGAATATCGAGGGTTAATTAACCCTCGATATTCGACCATCGAAGTAAAATCCTTCGAATATCGAAGTCGAAGGATTTACTGCAAATACTTCGATCAATTGATCGAAGTAAAAATCGTTCGATCGAATGATTAAATCCTTCAAATCGAACGACTGAAGAGACAGTAATTCGACTATCGAATAGTCAAATAGTTGAACGATTTTTAGTTTGAATCGTTCGAATCGAAGTCGTAGTCGAAGGTCGAAGTAGCCTATCCTCCAAACATACATGTGTTTGAAAACTTTCTGCATTGTTCTGTACTGGATTGTGATCTATGTTTTTAAATATGAATGCCTGAGTAAATAGACTGTATGTATTGCCAAGCTTGTTCACCCAAAATGCACCATATGCAATTTGGATTACATTGTAGATTAATCTAAATGCAAAGGAAATTATTATTATAATATTATATATATATATATATATATATATATATATATATTATTTTAGAGGTTGAACAAGAATTATGTAATGTTACATGAAGAGGTGTCAATAATTATCCTCCTTGGTAAATCGCGACCATGTGATTTTTTCTCTCTAAACAGCTAGAGGTCTTGACTAACCTGGCTAATGAAACCAACATTTCTACGATACTCCGAGAATTTCAGGTAACTTTTTATAGCTAATAAAGTTCAGGCAGCGGCATATTTAAAAAAAAGCCTTGTATACCTATAGGGATAAAGAGCCTAATCTGATATGAAAATGTAACATCTTTAAAAAGGTTCATATAAAGGTGCCTAAGTGCTGTGAAAGGGCTTACCTAAAGAATTGTAATTTCTCTTTTGTACCAGACCTACATTCGGAGCATGGATAAAGACTTTGTTGCTGCTACCATCCAGGCAATTGGTCGATGTGCCACCAACATTGGTAAAGTCCGCGACACCTGTTTAAATGGTCTTGTACAGCTGCTGTCAAATAGGGATGGTAAGTGTGCCATAAAGTTCATGTACAGCTCCTATCATATTCAAGCTAGAAGTAAGAAAGTATGAGCAGGAAGATATTATATTTATTAATTCATATTCTTTTTTTCTAATTATTTAAAAACATTGTTAGTTTCTTAACTAACTCATATTATACAAGATCATATATCTGCATTTCGTATATCAGTTCTGTAAAACTGTTTGATGATTCCCTTCACTTCAGAGTTGGTGGTGGCAGAGTCAGTAGTGGTTATCAAGAAGTTACTGCAGATGCAACCAGCGCAACACAGTGAGATAATCAAGCATATGGCCAAGTTAACTGACAATATCCAGGTACAGAAAGGTGGATGTAGGCAAATAATACCATTTATCACAGCAAAATACTGTATATTATTTAGAGTATTCCTAAAGACTTTGCATAGACTGACCCTTGATCTTATCTCACTAGGTCCCAATGGCACGAGCAAGTATTCTGTGGCTTATTGGAGAGTACTGCGAACATGTGCCCAAAATTGCCCCTGATGTCCTAAGGAAGATGGCCAAGTCATTCACTAATGAGGAGGACATTGTTAAACTTCAGACCATCAACTTGGCTGCAAAGCTGTATCTTACCAACCCCAAGCAGGTCTGTATTAACTGTAAACAATGACATAGCTGAGCATATGCTGACTTGATATATAATATTGCAGTTGTTTTTTTCTCTTCCCTGTGCATGTTCCTTCATTTTGCATTGTTATTTGGTCAGGGGAGAGCCTCAAAAAAATGCAAGCTACCGATGGAAAACTGGCACTATCTTACTTACTTACTTACTTAATCCTGTGTCTCCCACTGGAGCAAAGGGCCTCAACAAATGTTTGCCACCGGTTTCTGTCCTGGGCGATTTTTTCTATCTCAGTCCATGATGTCCCTGCTTTCTTTATTTCCTCTTCCACACTTTGTCTCCAAGTTGTCTTTGGTCTTCCTCTTTTCCTGCTGCCTTGAGGATTCCACTTTAAGGCCTCCTTCTCAATTGATTTATCCTTGTGAAGGGTATGGCCAATCCATCTCCACTTTCTACGTTTGATCTGTAAGTCCACTTGTTGTTCTTGGGTTCTCTCCCACAGCTCTTTATTTGAAATTATATTCGGCCACCAGATGTTTAATATTCTTCGGAGGCAGCGGTTTATAAAAGTTTGGAGGCTTTTTGTTATCTCCACTGTCACCTTCCATGTCTCACATCCATACAGGAGGACAGTCTTCACGTTACTCTGGAATATTCTCAGTTTAGATTTCATGGAAATATCTTTGGATCTCCAAATTTGATACAGTTGTACTGGCACTATCTAATTTTGATTAATACCTCCTTGCTAGTCAATTAGTTTATGTGCACTGGTGGATGACATCCAGCATGTTGTATTTTAGGTACTACTGTAGTTGGCTCACTAAATATAAACAGTGTGGTCTAAATGGGCCCATGTATTGGAAAATAAAAAGTTACCCTCACTTTCATGCAGTACTGCAAAAAGTAGGTGGGCAATGGTAAAAGTCAGAACTTTAGGAAATAACAGCGCAATCGCTATGTTTTTTCCCACAACGCAGGGTTTTTCCCCAGAATTCCAGTATTGTTTCTCTAGTCTGGGGACTTTGCATAGTTTTCAGTGTGCAAATGATGCGTGCCTCCTATTTTTGTGGCAAAACTAGACTGTGGTGCTATGGGAACCAAGGATCTACTCTACAGGTGGCAGTAGCTCCAGGGTTCCCTCAGCACCCTGTGTCAATTGGCTCAATTTGGAACAGAGAGACAGAATGGACTGATCAGCATCCAGTGCAACTTTACAGAGGTGCAAGGAGAACTCTTTGGTGCAAGTAACTTTAATGAATGGGGAATGGATATTGAATACACCTCCAACATTTATGGAAATATATCAAAGAAAATAATATATGATTCTCTACCTAAGCAAAGACCAGGGTCTTTTTTTCGCCCTAGGTTGTCCTGGTGAATTTGTGGCAATTCAGTGTACGTGGATAGGGGGGCAAGACTTGGACTGGTTACAATGCCATGTAAACTAGATGACATTTTTCCCCCCCCAGCTAAATTCTATTTCTTCTCTTTCCATCTTCTTCTGTCTTTCTAACAATTTTTCTGGGAATTAATTTGAAAAAACTCTTATAATGCGCCTGCTCAGGGCTCAGAATATATGCATGCATCCTCCTATATATTTTCCCACCCTATGTTACCTCTGATCTCTCTTTTTATTGTTAGACAAAGCTCCTTACTCAATATGTTCTGAATCTGGCCAAGTATGACCAAAACTATGACATCCGAGACCGCACAAGATTTATTCGCCAGCTGATCATCCCCACAGAGAAGGGTGGAGCTTTGAGCAAGCATGCCAAGAAACTCTTTCTGGCACAGAAGCCTGCCCCAATACTGGAGTCCTCATTTAAAGGTAATGCTGCTTATATGAGGGATTTCATGGTTGTTTACATTTGGTAATCTAAATGGGCTTAAGTGTGCACCAATTTTTTTGACCTATGGCAAACAAGCAGCAGGAGGCATTTAGTGGTCAACATATAAAGTGACACATGAAAGCAATAAACAGGTACAGGCCCACCATGGGTCTTGTGCACCAGGGCCACACAATGCACATTTCACCATTTATCTGTGAGTACACATTCTGTATTTATCAAGTAGATCACTAAACACAGTTACACGTTTAGGTTCCTAATAAGACCAGGGCACTTAGGCACCTAAAACATCTGGTACAGATAGAGGTAACATTGATACTGCAATGCTTTTCATGGGCAAAATATGTATCACCATCTTTTTCTCCCATACAGACCGTGATCATTTTCAGCTGGGATCTCTGTCTCATCTACTCAATGCAAAATCTGTTGGTTATCAAGAACTGCCAGATTGGCCAGAAGAGGCCCCAGACCCATCAGTGCGCAACGTGGAGGTGAAGGATGCTGTGCGTGCTGTAACCTGAGTATATGGGGGTGTGGGATATACCACTACTGTGCCAAGCTTAACCCCAGCTGTGCCTCCTCCCTTGTCAGCCTAATGTGCTACTCTTGGCGTTCCCTGCACCTCTGTCTCTTTTGGGTTACTGCTCCAGGTTTATCTTATTGCTATCCTTTGCTTAGAGCTCCCAACTGTTCTAAAGAATTTGTCTCACAATGTCCCTCTTACTGAGCTTGGCTATCACAACTCTGTGGTCCCTTTTGTGAACTAAATAGTATAAGAAATACAGCCACACAGTAAATTAATATTCAAATTCACTTCAGTATTACTATAGCATTACAGAATGCAACTGTGATGTATGTAGCTGTAGAGTTGTTACAGGGATGCTGGCATAGATGGCCCTATAGAATCCTGAAATGGCCCAGTTCATCTTAACCTCTGTAGTTCATATTGGAAGCTTGTATTTTGTGGCTGGACTAGGGTAATACCTGACTAGTGCATGTGATAGGTTTGGTGAAATTGTCAGGTCAGGCAACCAACTGTCTCCCCTTCTACCCAGGAGGAGGAGGAGGACAGTGCACCCAGGGATGGTCACATCGGACTCCTGGGGGAGTGGAAAGAGGTGTCTACAGACTGAGTGTGGAGTGTTTGTCCAGTGTGATATACTTTTGTCTGCTCAGTTTGCAACTGCTTTCTTATAATGCATGCACTTTGTCACTAGCCTGCAGCAAATCCTTGGAACTGCAGTGAAACAAAGTATTTGGTTTGAGTTTTTGCCTGTGTGTAACTGCTCGCTAAAATGGTTTGATTATTTGCTGTAATTGATTCTCATCACTTTCTCCAATGAGCATGTCCATTGCTGCTACTGTTTCCTCTCAACTTAGGAAGCCCACAAAAAGCAGTGTTCCCAGTTACTGTAGTTTCAACTTTTTGTTTTCCTACCGTCTACATATACTGTAAACCATTTATATAAAGAAAACTGCATATTTGTCCACTTACTCCATCCTAGCAAACTCAAGTTATTTTCCTTCAGGTCCTTACATTTCTGCTCCCTTTGGTTTTAATAATTATCCAGCTTTAAGTCCTGGGGTCTCAGTCAGCCAACCAATAATTTTTTAACTCCCCAGACCCTCCAACCAGAGAGTTTCATAGATTCCCTTTGAATCAATATATTATGATAAAATTGGACTTACAAATTTTCACCTAAAATTGGACATGCCTGACTTAATATAGTTACTGTTCTTCTTATTGCTGCCTTGGGCTCCTTTCTTTGCTGCTCTTTATTGACGCTCCTTCAGCAGCAATGCTCCCTCCTGCATCTGCTTTTATCAGCATTACACCCTTTATACTGCACCTCTTATACAGCATTGTCTTTATTATTTTTAAGAAGAAAATATCACAAAAATAAATTAGGGATTTTTATATCTATCTAATTTTGCACCATTAATGTTATTAATCAGACAGACAAAAATATTAGAAAAAAATGATGGAGATGCATTTGGTGGTGGCATATGCTATTTTTGGCACTTTGTTCTTTTCTCACCATCTTGCTCTATTGCCATCATCTTACCCCTACTATTGGCATCTTGCTCTAATGTCACCATATTGCTCTTGTCTATTAGTGCAGTTGTGTAAATAGGCTTATTTAACCCCAAAATTATAAATAAATGCTATGCATGTCATCAAATCCAAGTCATTGTTATAGAGACAGGGATGCACCAAATGCATAAGAATCCTCTTCTAGGACATGGACAAATATCAAACTATTAATTGTATAGGATAGACCTAAAATATCAAAATATGCATGTTTAGCACAAGACTTCAAAGTCTTCACCCCCCAAGTAATTACACTGACATTGAGATGCATCCACAGATCACATCCTGATTTAGGCATTTTGTACTAGAAACTATTTTGAACAGAAATACAAAGATCAACAGTTTTATTAGGCCTAACTTATTTTTGGTGATGTTTTCTTAAACGATTCATTTGCATCTAAGATCCCTTGTTCTAACAAGTTTACTGCATTAATGCTTAAGGAGTAGCAAAGTGGTGAGAAAGATTTCACTGGAGTGGAAATGGGTCAACAAAATCTGCAGCCCTCCAGCTGTTGTTGAAAATACTGGGGTGCCATAGTATTCCTGCATTCTTAGGGGCACCTCTTCTTTGGCCCTGAGTTCAATAAAAGTTGAGATTCTTAGGACTACTGACAATCATGAGCCTTAGAGTGTACTAAACTCAGATTTCTCACCTCTTTGTGTGTACTTCTAAAGTAGTTTAATTCTAGCTCAGATAAATCCCAAATAATGAAACTGGAAAGCACTTTCCAGCTAATGGGGGTTGTTTATCTGGTAAAGAATTATACCACAGTGGCATTCCTACCAATAAGATTCTAGTATTCTGAGCGTGAGAGTGAATTTTGCATTTTTGTTTCTCATTACAGGTGCCAGAATGGACCAAGTGTCCAAGCAGAGAAAAGAGGAAGGAGAGGGAGGAAAAACCATTTTACTCTGATTCAGAGGGGGAGTCAGGACCAACAGAGTCTGCAGACAGTGGTAAGTGGGATCATATATTCAGTTTTTCCCAGATCCAATGAACCAATTATGGTGGTAAAAGTCTGCAAAGGTAGATCATAATGACTAATTAATATTTGATTTTATCCACTATGTCTCTGTATCAGAACCAGAGTCAGAAAGTGAATCAGAAAGTGGTGGAAGCTGCAGTGGCAGCGGATCTGGATCAGGAAGTGAGGAAGAAGAGGAAAGTGAAGAGGAAGAGGAATCTGAAAAAGAGGAGAAGAAAAAGCAAAAGAAAAGTATTCCACAGAAGGAAGACAGGTAAGAATAATAGTGGCAATCCCAAACTTAATATGTAGTCAGACTTTTACTGAAATCAAATAATTACCAGACTAACTGAAATGCTTTCAATGGACAGATATATGATGTGTATATATACACATATACATGCATATACACATACATATATTCCACTAAAACACACCACAAAGCATTATGCTCAAAGGTACAACATTTTTTAAAATAAGATAGTGATGATGAACCCGGGGGACCTGACTCTAGCCTAGACAGTTGGCAACAACTAAAAAGGGTTTTGTACCTAAACTTACAGTGATGAAAGTGACCAGGAACAGAAGCAGTTTGTTAGGAGTACGAAAAGTTCTGCCAAAACATCCCAGAAATATGCATCCGAGGATGGCAGCAGCTCAGAGAGTAGTGAATCTGAAACAGAATCTTCTTCTGAGGAAGAGGATGAAGATGAAGAGGAAGAACAAATAAAAAGACAACCAGAACCAAAAAAGAAGAAGACTGTAAGTAACATGAGATTGTATGTTTTGCTTGAGGATGTTTGGGAATTAATAAATATATGATAATGAAATGCACCTTTTGTACTCATATAAAAGAACCAAAACAAGGATAGAAGTTAAAGCTCTAGAGTTGTCTTCTTGTAACTGTAGGATAAGGAGGACAAGAACAAATTAATATAAAATTATTACAAAACAAAATTATAAGTCACCCAACTCAGGTGATTTCTCGCAATAATAGTGAATGTCATTCTAACAGTCTAATTTTTGACTGAACAAATGCAGCAGCATTAATGTCTTATCTGACACTTGTGTAACTTGACCTATTTTCCAGTGTGCCTTTCTCTTACAAAAGATATCTATCTGGACAGATTGTTAAGCAAAATAATTTTGAATGTGATGAGAATATCACTGTGTTTTCTCTCCCATCTCTTTCTGGGTAGCCTCCTGCAACAAAATCCACGGCTAAAGCATCTAAAGAACACAAGGAAATGTCACTGCTTGATCTGGATGATTGTGAGTACTTATTGCATGATCTTTATCATTGTTGGTTGATCCTGAATGGCATTCTCAAAATTTTGTTTTTTTTATACATTGAATGAACTCGAATGAACTCTCAACTCAAATGGTATCTTATGTTAGAAAAAACTTGAATGGAAATATAAAAACTTTCATTCTGCGATTCTGAGTTGCGAAACCCAAAAATTCGAATTAATTCAGTTTTTAGCAAATTGCTCAAATCATTAGAGTTTTCGGGCAAGACGATCATGCAGGCTATTAACATCTTCAAATGGTTCAAGGGACCTTTGCCATTGACTCCTACGTGACCTCAACAGGTTTTAGATGGTGTATTTTATAATACATCTTGAAAAATTCAAATTCAAGTTTTTTTTAATGAGAACATGTGAGTTTTAATTAAAAAAAACCTTGAAAACTCAAATTTTCATGGAAAACACAACTCGAACCTTAATAAATCTGCCCCTCAGAGTCATGGCTTTAAATTGAGGTGAATTTATGAATAACCCACAAGAATTCATTACAGAGATGTTTGTCCAACTTGCCAATCCAACAAAGCCTAACTACTCGGACTCACCCTTCAGCAAAACACAAGTGTGCATGAAGTCAATAGTCTATCTATGTAATAATTTAATAAAATGTGCATTGTTTTAAGATAGCAATCTGCTATTTCAAAGTTTCAGCCCCTTCTGCCCCTTTGGTGACGTCGAGAAGTATTGTATCTGCCAGCCTGGTGAGCGACCTTGAGGGCCTATCCCTGACTGACAACTCTTTGACTCCCACGGTAAGAAAAGACTTCCATTTGCATTTGTGCCATTGCCTGAGCCTTATTTTACTGATTTGTACACCGAGTATTTAGCAGAATTATTCAGGCCTTGAACTATTGTTTTCTGTTTCCCTCCTCTTTATATTATTGTTAATAATATATTTACTCATTAGTAACTTTTAATATCACATTACACATACTCCTAATTACCTTGTTATGTTGGGTTGAACAAAACCAAAGTCATTTAAGTCCAACCCCTCCATATGAACCGCAGTGCATACTCTATATACTTATATTAGAATGTTTATGCATATTTCCTCCATCTTGCATGTAATCATTTTTTATTATATTATATATAATATATTATATATTCTATATTTATTTCTTGCTCTTTTATTTTATTATTTTACTGCTTTCCTCATCTTTGCTGTATTTCAAATGCTTTCTATTCGCCAGGTAATAAGCCCAGCCTTTGCATCAGACCGAACTTTTGAGCTTCTACACCGCATGACTGGGGAGGGTCTGTCCATGGAATACATCTTTAGCCGCCAACCTTTTACTCTTGATAATCGCATGGTGTCTGTGCAGATCCAAATCTCCAATAAAACAGAAAACGAAGTGAAGAATATCCGAATCAATGAGCCTAAACTTCTTTCTGGAATGAGAATGCAGGAGTTCCAAGAGATAGGTAAGATGGTAAGGTTGATAAGGCCCTCTGCTATTCATCTTCCATCCTGGCTTCAAAACTCCTGTTTGGCTGCTAAAGCAATTAAGCCTTAGCTACCAGATAGAAGTTACAATTGCAAGCATAAGAGCTGTAGTAATATACATTTAAATGAATACAAGATTAAAGACTGTTGGTTGTAAATAGGAATAATGTGAACTTGGTTGTTCTCTCAAACTCAGTAGGTAACAACCGTCACATACCTGCCTTTATAGTCCCATTGTTGAAGCACTATTATAGGTTATTATGTGCAAGGTGTTAATGTCACTTTCCCAGCATTTGCAGCAAACAATGTTTCTCTCATTTTTACCAGAATCTTTGCCTCCTGGAGAAAGTGCAACAGTTATAATGGGAATTGATTTCTGTGATTCCACTCAGGCTGCCAATTTCCAAATATGGTAAGTAAAAGCATCAGTAAGGTTCAAACCCCATCAAATACTCTTTGCTAGAAAGGCATCTATATCACTTTAACCCTGCCAAGAGATTCATTACCACCTCTCTTAGGACTGCATAACTTGACTGTCCTCCTGTATTGCTGATGTTACATTGTGTCGTTCTACCAAGTGCTTTCCTACTATTGCATCAGATTTTCCCAGGAGCAGTCAGGGCAGAAAAGGCATTTACTCAGACCATACTTCTTAACATTTACCCTGGTACTTTTTTGCCATAGAATGTGTTAACAGAGCAACACCAGGCATTTCTATGCTTACCAACTTTGTTATTAAGATCTTGCTCCATGTGCTGTTGGTTTGTTGTTGGTTCTTAAAAAGCTGATGTTGTTTTAAGAAAGGTTTTTTCAATCAGAAAATTTAGTTTATAACCAACTGTTAACATTACAGCACACACACCCGACACTTCTATGTGTCTATTCAGCCACCTGTTGGAGAATTGATGGCTCCTGTCTTCATGAGTGAAAATGAGTTCAAGAGAGAACAAGGTAAGAAATACAAAGTGATTCAACTTTATTTTCCCATTTGCCTGTTTTATTCTCTACCACTTATATGTCAAGTGCCGAAATGATATGTGAGAGGGGGCAAAATAAATAAAACACTGTACAAGAGACATTGAAGTAGAACTAAGTAACTAAGTAGTTCAAACTTCAGAAAACATTTCAATTTACAAGAAATATTAAATCCCATGGGTTCTGTATCAGAGCTGAGAGATCCATCCCTTATTTATTTATTAAAGTAGCCACAAATGAATAGGAGGGTTTTCTAGAATGCTAAGCAGAGCAGTGCAGACTTTCTCTTGCGTTATCTACACCACGTAAGGCTATATCAAGCTAGTGTGTAGAAACTAAGGTCACTGTAAAAATGGCTCTTTGGGAAAGAGATTATTGCTACATTGAGACAGCTATGGTCAACTTAAGGCCCATACTAGATGGTTTTGCTCAAAAGGTAAAATCAGATGGTGTTTATATTTGGAGGATATATCCCCTATAGCTGGGCTCCCCAACCTTTTTTTTACAGAGAGCCACATTCAAATGTAAAAAGAGTTGGAGAGCAACACAAGCATGAAAAAAGTTCCTGGGGGTGCCAAATAAGGGCTGTGATTGGCTATTTGGTTGCCCCTATGTAGACTGGCAGCCTACAGGAGGCAGTACTTGGCATCATACCTAGTTTTTATGCAATTAAAACTTGCCTCCAAGCCAGGAAATTAAAAATAAGAACCTGCTTTGAGGCCACTGGGAGCAACATCCAAGGGGTTGGTGAGCAACATGTTGCTCGCAAGTCATTTGTTGGGGATTCTACTGCAGGGTCTGCTATCAAGAATTTTCAGGTATGAAGTATCCTGCTTTCTGGAGTCTTGGGCTTCCAACTATCTGTTGCTATGGCCTTTGCTTATTAATTCCTCTATTTAAACTTCACATTTTTGGATTAAACTGTTCCTCCAGCTCACTTATTCCTTTCAATAGTGTATGTGTACTGTATTCTTATAGTCATTTAGTCAAATAGCTGTCTCAACAACACTAAATGATTTTGTCTTGCGACATTCCACCTAGGAACAAATGTTTTATACAAGGAACACAGTGTTGAACTGGGGCATCTGGCCTACAGGAAACCTCACTACAAGAGACCCTCACCCCTGTCGCTTAGGGGTGAGGTATCTAGTATCACATTCTCCTGAACATTTTGTTGAATATGTTGAAAATATCTGTATTATTAATTTAAGAAAGAAAAATTCTCCTTTCTTGTAACTCAGGCAAACTCACGGGTATGAATGAGATCACAGAGAAGCTGTCTTTGTCAGGGAAGTGTAATAATGATCATGCCATTGTTCAGAGAGTCACGTCTACTGCAAACATGAATCGCGTGCCATGTGGTGCAGACAAAGAATACAGGTAAGGAAGATAATACTGAATAAGGGAACTGACACCACAGACTCCTATACAAGCTAATCTATAAGGGTAGGAGTACATGGACGTCTTCGGCACGATCTGAATCATTGCGACAATTCGCATGCAACTGAATTAAGGTAAGAGATAGAAATGTCGGATGAAGTCGCATCGTTGATCCGACGCAGCACGACTGTCGGATGCAGACGCTACCTTATTTCTGTTTTGTCGCAGCGCATCAGATCACGCCAAAAACGTCCATGTAGTCCTACCCTTAGGCAAATTTACTAAAATTTAAACATCTTGGCACTTTGGGCTTCAGTTTAAAAAAAAATTGCACGTGGTAACCCATGGCATTCAAAAAAAATTGCACGTGGTAACCCATGGCATTCAATAAAAATTTACTTTCTGCAGCTGATTGAAAAATGCTAGATCCTTAATTAGTTGCGATGGATTACTGGTAGAGATGTCGCGAACTGTTCGCCGGCGAACTTGTTCGCGCGAACATCGGGTGTTCGCGCTCGCCGGAAGTTCGCGAACGTCGCGCGACGTTCGCCATTTTGGGTTCGCCATTGTTGGCGCTTTTTTTTGCCCTCTCACCCCAGACCAGCAGGTACATGGCAGCCAATCAGGAAGCTCTCCCCTGGACCACTCCCCTTCCCTATAAAAACCGAAGCCCTGCAGCGTTTTTTCACTCTGCCTGTGTGTGCTGAAGAGATAGTGTAGGGAGAGAGCTGCTGCCTGTTAGTGATTTCAGGGACAGTTGAAAGTTTGCTGGCTAGTAATCGTTTTGATACTGCTCTGTTATTGGAGGGACAGAAGTCTGCAGGGGTTTGAGGGACATTTAAGCTTAGGTAGCTTTGCTGGCTAGTAATCTACCTTCTACTGCAGTGCTCTGTATGTAGCTGCAGTGGGCAGCTGTCCTGCTTCTGATCTCATCTGCTGACTGCTGCAATAACAGTAGTCCTTGTAAGGACTGCTTTTATTTATTTTTTTGTTGTTTTACTACTACTACTACTACTACTACTATAAGAGCCCAGTGCTATTAGTCTAGCAGTGTTGGGGAGTGGGACTGGTGTGCTAATCTGCTGCTCCTAGTAGTTCAGCAGCACCAACTTTAATTTTTTTTTTTAATATTCATTTTTTTTTTATTTTACTTTTTTTTATTTTACTACCGCTGTAGTAGTGTATAAGTTGACCTTTTAGGCATTATTTGCCCTGTAGGCATTATTTGCACACTGTTTTCTTCAACCCGCCATCTAGCTGTGTGACCTTGTTCACATTCTGTCTAAATATCCATAATATTACCGTCTCCAGAAAAAAACACCGGAGTGACTTTTTTCAAGCAGCCATAATATATTTTACGTAATCCGTATCCACCGCTGTAGTAGTGTATACGTTGACCTTGTAGGCATTATTTGCACACTGTTTTCTTCAACCCGCCATCTAGCTGTGTGACCTTGTTCACATTCTGTCTAAATATCCATAATATTACCGTCTCCAGAAAAAACACCGGAGTGACTTTTTTCAAGCAGCCATAATATATTTTACGTAATCCGTATCCACCGCTGTAGTAGTGTATACGTTGACCTTGTAGGCATTATTTGCACACTGTTTTCTTCAACCCGCCATCTAGCTGTGTGACCTTGTTCACATTCTGTCTAAATATCCATAATATTACCGTCTCCAGAAAAAACACCGGAGTGACTTTTTTCAAGCAGCCATAATATATTTTACGTAATCCGTATCCACCGCTGTAGTAGTGTATACGTTGACCTTGTAGGCATTGTTTGCCCAGTTTTTTTGGCCGCAGCCACTGAAGCACAGAGGCCAGAAAAAATATGCCATATAAATGCTGAAAATAGTCATTTTTTGCCATACGTTGACTCAACGTATATGGCAAAAAATTACTATTTTCAGCATTTATATGGCATATTTTTTCTGGCAACTGTGCTTCAGTGGCTGCGACCAAAAAAACTGGGCAAACAATGCCTACAAGGTCAACGTATGGCAAAAAATGACTATTTTCAGCATTTATATGGCATATTTTTTCTGGCAACTGTGCTTCAGTGGCTGCAACCAAAAAAACTGGGCAAACAATGTCTACAAGGTCAACGTATGGCGAAAAATGACTATTTTCAGCATTTATATGGCATATTTTTTATGGCAACTGTGCTTCAGTGGCTGCGTCCAAAAAAACTGGGCAAACAATGCCTACAAGGTCAACGTATGGCAGTTGTTTAAAGAGAACAGTAGATTACTAGCCAGCAAAGCTACCTAAGCTAAAATGTCCCTCAAATCCCTGCAGACTTCTGTCCCTCCAATACAGAGCAGTATCAAGCAGATTACTAGCCAGCAAACTTACTATCATCTGTCCCTGAAATCACTAACAGCTCTCCCCCTACACTATCTCTTCCAAGCACACACAGGCAGATTTTTCAGATACATTTTTGCCCTTGATCCCCCTCTGGCATGCCACTGTCCAGGTCGTTGCACCCTTTAAACAACTTTAAAATCATTTTTCTGGCCAGAAATGTCTTTTCTAGATGTTAAAGTTCGCCTTCCCATTGAAGTCTATGGGGTTCGCGAACCGCTCGCGTTTTTGCGCAAGTTCGCGAATATGTTCGCGAACTTTTTTTCCGACGTTCGCTACATCCCTAATTACTGGTCAGGTGCAAAATTTTGTTAGTAAATTAGCCCCAGCAATAAACCCCTGATTTATTAATACACTCGCAGGTACAATTGATTGCCATTGAAATGAATACAGCTCAGTTACAGTCAAAATGCTTTAAATCACCATTGCACTTAGTAATGTAGTCTATTGCATCAGGCTTCCTGTGGTGGGGGAAGATGTTTATAATAATTAGAACTCATCTCTCATACAGAGAGTTTTGTTTTTAAGGGTAATGGCAGATGGTCGTTTTGCAGAAAACACTGAATAAACTGAAAATCCCTACATTAGCAACCAATCAGCAGCTACCTTTTACTGGTGTGCTGCATTTATAGTAATAAAAACAGAGATGAGGCTAAGAAAACCAGGGCAAAGTTTGTCCCTTAGGGCTCTTACTCACGAGCGGTTGTAGCTGCGCTCCCCTGCGTTCAGCCGCAGGGCTTACATTTTTTCCAATGGGCTGTACTCACACAGGCGCGTGTAGGCGCCTACACGCGCCTCTGTGAGTACAGCCCCATTGGAAAAAATGTAATGCGTCTATTCCTGCGCTCCCCTGCGGCTGAACGCAGAAAAACAGAACGCAGGGAAGGGCAGCTACAACCGCTCGTGAGCAAGAGCCCTTAGGGTACTGACACATGGGGAGATTTGTTGCCCGTGTTTGAATTTGTGCTACCACGGGCAACAAATCCCCCCAAAATGTTTTCCCACCAGCAATAAACTAAATCTCCAATGGGAACACATATGTGATGCATTGTTTTCCGAAGTCGCTGTGAGTTTCCTTGCAAGGCAACTTCAGAAAACAAAGCCCTGTGTATGTTTTCTCATTGGAGATTTTCTTTGTTGCTGGTGGGAAAGCATTTCAGGGAGATTTATCGTAAATCTACGTGTGTTTTATTACCCTAACATTTCATAATGCTTGTTATTCATTTCATCTTGTGAAAATTTAAACTGATTATTCAGTCTGTTTACCAGAACATAAATGTTTTCTCCTCATGTTATGTTGCATTTTTCTGAAACAGTGACCCAGCTCTTACAGTTGAAAGACCCACCTGCTTAAGGTAGTGTGTGCATGGAGTGCCCCTGAGTGGTTATCAAAAGTATTACACAAGGATCACAAACCTATGTTTCTGCAGTTCTTAAAATTCAAATCCCAGGGTATAGTTGGTTTAGGGTGCTGGGACTTGGAGGTTAAAAAGCTACAGATTTGACTGTCACAATATGTAGTGTGTGATATACATTATATCTTCCATCTGAGATATCTTTTTTTTTTTTACTTTCTTTCTGTTGTGCTTTCCAACCAACCAGTGTCTGCAGTTAACTGATGCCATCAAAGGTGGTGTGAGTTATAGTTCACAACAGTCTGGAGGCTGACTTTTTGGACAATTTGGCTTCAGAAATAAAGTTTTAATTTTATATTGTGCTTTCTATGATGAAACACCATGGGTCCGACCTATTAGGCTGTAATAGTGCCCTTGCGCCTTTTATAAAAATGAATTACAATAAATGAATAGCAAAGACCTACATCTGTATTGTAAGCACATACAGTGACACTAACACATAACCTACAATCCTACACCTCTTTGAAATATCATATTATTGCACTAATAGCAGTAATATTGTGATATAGAAGGCTGTTTGGAAAACAAATTGCGACAGAGAAAAAGTGCTACATAATCATTTAAGAACAAGAAATGTGACATTTAAAAGTGAGGCTAGTCTGAGATTTTTAACCTTTTATTTTCTCAGTGCTTTCAAGAAAAGTTCTCACCCTAAATTGAAAAATTCCCACATCAATAAGTGATTTGGGCAAATATACACATATATATATGTACATATGTATTTATGTGTACAGGCCAGAATACTTAGGACCTGGGGTTTTCTGGATAACAGATTGTTCCATAATTTGGATCTTCATACCTTAAGTCTACTAGAAAATCATATCAACATGAAATAAACCCAATAGGTTTTTCTTCCAATAAGGATTAATAATATCTTAGTTGGGATCAGGTACAAGGTACTGTTTTATTATTACAGAGAAAAAGTTTGGATTATTTGATTATAATGGAGTCTATGGGAGATGGCCTTTCTGTAATTCAGATCTTTCTGGATAACGGGTTTCTGGATAGCAGATCCCATTCATTTACCTGTTCTGCTGAAAGGAACCTATGCAGAGTAATATGTTTCAATTTATGGAATGTCTTAGAAAAAGTTTTTTTCCTAATAGGAATAAATCTCTATTTGCAGGTTCGCAGCAAAGACCGTGACCAGCGGCACCCTGGTTTTAGTGACCCTAACACTTAAAGATGGTTCTGCTGCTCTACTAAACATCAATAGTGAGAAGATGGTGATAGGAACTATGCTGGCAAAGGACATTGTACAAACTCTGACGCAATGATGTAAGGAACCTGTAACTGAGTAATAAATAGTGGTCACATTGCTCACTCCGATTCAGGCAGTCATGCTGGAAATCTGTTGTTTGGCCTTTTGTCTTTCTCTCACAAAAACTTTACCAATCTCCAAAATGAGTCTGAATGAGAACAGCCATCCATGAAACCATCCATGATCTGAAAGACAAAACATCATATGTAAGAAGCAACCAAGCCCTTTAAAGCAATGCCATGCTGGGTAGGAGTGAGTTGCCACTAAGCTGCAGAGTAATCCGATGTTTACATATTACAAGATAACGTTTTTGGCAGATCTGTTCAAATCATAATACAGTAATATCTGTCTACTATGTAGTTTCTATATTTATGGTCCTTTACTTCTGAAAACTGTTTTCTGTAAGAAGGATATGCCTGCTGAGACACTGTCAGTTCTTGATCCTTAGAATACATTAAGGGGGTTACTAAAATTTGAATTTATCTAATTTTTTTTATTAAACAAAGCTCGACCAAACTCCCATCCACGATTTTACCTTATTTATCAATAAAATGACTCGAAAAAGTGGGGACAAAAATATTAAAATTGAGCGAAAACTTGAATCGTACAAATTGTAGACTTTACTCCAGAATTGCTTGATTTTTTTTTCTGTAATCAGCCAAATTTTTCAGATTATCAAGCTAAACCCAGCACAGACCACAATATCTTCAAATTGGGATAGGGCCACCTGCCATTGACTTATACATGACCTCAGCAGGTTTGAGATGGTGGATTTTTGGATTCGGACTTTTTCGGGAATTAATAAAAAATTTTTTTAGTTTTTATCTTCTAAAAATTTTAGTTTTTGCCCAAAAAACCTTGACCAGGAAAAATTGAGTTTAGTAAATAACCCCCTAAATGTTCAACCCACTCAGGACCCTTCCATTAACTGTTGACTGAATATCAGCAATTCCTCTATTACCACCATCTGAATCTTTGCCTCTTGTCTGTAACAGAATTTGTCAAAAGCATAACATGTCGTTGTTTGTTAGTACAGACACAAATAGCATATTCTTCTAAAAAAGAATCACCCAAGGCCCATTATTTGTAAAACTTGCGGTTTTTGGGAAATGTACCGTTCTTCATGTTGTTACTGTTTAACGTATTTGCATATGATCAAACTTACAGGATGACCTCTTTAAGCTTTTAACCCTTACAATGTCTTAAATGGTTGGCATATTCTCCTCTGCCCAGTGTCTTGTGCTGTAATCACTGTAGCTTTATTTATTAAAACTAGTTGAATCATTTAATAAAGCTGAATGTGGACATATATCTGATTTTGCTTTACTGCTTCACGGATCTGGACTGGGATTCAAAATTGGCCCTGGGATTCCAGAGGAACCAGAAGCCCCCCACAGGCCCAATAAATAGTGACTGTTGTTGGCATCTTAGAGCAGCCCCTATGGAATTTATCAGAACTCACAGATTGCATTCTGGCTAAAAACACATTAAAAGATGTTTTTGTTGCTGTGTGTGCCCCACCTGATATACTGTATTGTCTTCAACTGAGCCTTATGCGGAGCTGTCCATTGTTTCGAGCATTATCAGATTTTGTGATCTGTCCCCTGGTCTTCCATCATGCGTTCCTCTGATTTCTGAAGATGTTCCACGATTTGCACACAAAAAAAATCCAATGATAAAATTCCAGTTTGGAATATTTGAATTAGAAAAAAAATCAAATGTTGCAATAGGCTGGCCATCTGGTTATAGAGCAGGTAAAGCAATTGCATGTTGGGTACCTACATGTGCCCTCCAGCATTGTACATCCAAGTAATTTTTAGGAACATTTTTTCAGCAGTTAAAAAACGGGTGGGTCCTGGAAAGTTGTATAAGCCACATTGTGTGGTGCCTCCTGTGTGTTGTATTGTTGATTCAGCCGAAAGATATCACGTTTGAATAGTGACACATAAACAAGTTTCTTCATTTTTACTGTTAGTCAATAAATGACCTGATACCTGGTAGTGCTGACTGCTTCACTGCAGAGTCTATTCTCAAGGACAGCACTGCAGTTGTTGCATACATGAGGTCCTAAAGGCTGCAAAATGCTTTGGACACTAAAATATTTACTAGGGGTACCAGTAACTTCTAGTTATGCCACTGTCATTGGATGAGACTTCCCTGTATTAATAAGAGTGTGTGTCTATGCCCAACCTTCATACCAGTTGTTTGCAGCTCCTCTGACTCCAGTGGGTTTCGCCACAATATAAACAGGCCTTAAAGTACCTATTCAGAATTTCCACCACCTCTGCCTATTCATATTTGGCTGTTTGTTTGGAATGTTACTTGGAGCAATGTTGTGGAATGAAGTGTGATTCTGATATTCTAAAATTACCCTCTTTTCATACAACACATAATTCTGACATTTTTAGAGGGATACTGACACTACAAAATTTTAAAAAAAGAAATAAATAAAAAAAAAAAATATATATATATATATATATATATATATATATATATATATATATATATATATATATATATATATATATATACTGGTATGGGATCCGATATCCGGAAAAACATTAGCCAGCAAGTTAGGAATCCTGGAAAGGCCATTTCCCATAGACTCCATATTTTAATTTTAAAAAAATGACTCTTTTTCTTTGTAATAACAAATGACCCCAACTAAAGCTAGCCATAGATGTAAAGATTTTTAAAGGATCCGATTGTCATTGTGAGACCACGATTATCTCGAAGCGATTGTACGAATTGTCCATCAACTAAAAAGACCATTTGCCAGGAAAACAAAGGGTCGCTGCCTGCTTGGCCCTGCAGACATAGATAGATTGCACTGGGACTGATAAAGATTTTTTAACCTGGCCGATCAATTTTCTGACAGATGTTGGACGAAAAATCGTAAGATGTACAATCGTTCGAATCCCACTAACCGCACGATAATTTCAAATGATTGGTCGGACTTCACTTAAATCAGTCGTTCGGCAAGAAAAATCTTTGCGTCAATGGGGACCTTAAGGTATAATTAATCTTTATTCGAGGCAAAACAATCCTATTGCTTTTAATCAATGTTTAAATCATAGCTTTCGGTAACCCAGCCGGCCAGCTTGCCCTCGCTTCCCCCGTGCATGCGCAGTGACATCTCTCGCAGGTGAGTTGAGGAGCAGAGTGGCAGGTGAGTCTGGTCTAGGGATAGGCAGAAGAGGTACATGCCTAGTGCCCCTATTGTTGTGCCCAGTGTCGGACTGGGATGTCATGGGCCCACCAGAAAACCTTAGACAGTGGGCCCACTTCAAACTATTATTTCTCCTCTCCTCACTCAACCTCTTTATTCTCCTAGTCTTTTATATCTACTTACTATAGTCTTCCAGTATTATGCATTTTTTCCCATTAAGAAATAGAGAATGACTATGAAATAGGCCAAATAATTTAATAGACTAGAGGTATGGAGATTCAAATTACAGAAAGAACCTTATCCAGAAAAACTCAGTTCCCAATCATTCTGGATAATGGAGATATATATATATATATATATATATATATATATATATATATATATATATATATATATATATATATATATATATATATATATATATATATATATATATATATATATATATATATATATATATATATATATATATGCATATATATATATAGTTACATAGTTAAATTGGGTTGAAAAAAGGTTCAACCCCTCCAAATGAAAACCCAGCATCCATACAAACACTCCTCCCTACTTTCACAAGTTATATATACGCCCATATCTGTACTAACTATAGCCTTTGATATTATGTCTGTCCAAGAAATCACTCAAGCCATTTTTAAAGGCATTGACAGAATCAGAACACAGTCCAATGGTATGTCATCCATTGGACTCGAGTTCCCACAGGCACCTGCTCTGTAGCATTACAGGTTGCTCCCTGCTTCCCCTATGCACTGGTTTGTTACATCGTTTTGGGTAAAGTGTCAGTTTTCTTTTTACTGTCTATTCCTACACTGACAAATAAAGGAACGTTCCGTCCGCACACTCAGGAATAAGAATTAGAAGAAAGGATAGAAGTTTATATGTTATTCAAATGTGTGTATAAGAAATACACGCAGGGCTATTAAATAGTAGGCGCACATTCATTCATTTAATAAGCGTATTTATTCGTCGCTTTTTTTTTTTTAAATAAAAGCACCGATAGTTCGCTACTTAAATGCCTACCACTGGCAAGATAGCAAACACAGCAACGTGTGGATACAGGTAATGGGCACTTTAACACAAACAGAGCTGTTTAGCGTTGCTGCAGGACAGTAGGAAACTACACCATCACATCCCTACTTGCGCCTTTACTTGCCCTCAGTTAGCGCTCTCCCTGCAGGTGCAGCCAATAAGTGGCTGCAGCACTTGGGGGGCAGGGGCTATAAATGCGCCCCTCCCAGGCCTTGTTGGCCGTTGCAAACACAAGAAGTGTTATTATTTCATGGGGGAAAGCAATTGCATTGAAATTCAATTTGGCATTAAGTTTTAATTACCCCAGTCTGACCAGGAGCCTGCGCCATGGCCTTCCCACTGGTAAGGCAGTTTCAATGCTTACGTTTTTATTTGGGGTTTGATTGTATGGCAGACGTGCCCTTGGATAGGAAAATGGACCAGATATAAGATCAGTGTGCTCAGTGCTGCTGGTCTCCTGTTAATTCACTTCTTACTTCTGTGCAGACGGGGATAGTTTTATATTGAGCCTAATAAATACGGGCGCGCTGTAATAGACGCCTTTGCTATCGGGAGGCATGAAATATACACGTTGCCTGGCTAGTGGTTTAACTGCATGTACAATAGATTCATGCAAATCTAAACCGTATACAGACGATTTAATACAAAACTAGAAATGCAGGCTGTAGATCATTGTTGCAAAAGGATGTGATTTTAAATAGTTTCTGGTTGTAGGAACAAGTACTTTCTTTTAAATGTATTCCTGCAGTGTTCTCGGCCTACAGCAGGGGCATGTAACCTGCAGCTCTAGTTATAGTTGGAATAGAGATGATTTAACAGATATTTCCCTGCATTCCCCCCATAAATAGTTGAGTGAATGTCAGCGCTATGGCTGCGTCACACACGCTACTTCCCAAAGATTCATGTGCAAAGTGACAGGCAGAAATTGAGTTTTTCTCAATGCATTTTGCAGCCTGATAATAAATAGTCCCAATGTAACCAGGAAAATGCGCTGATGGCGTGAGAGGGTTCTGTTTTAAACTTGTCTATCAGCCCATCATGAGGGGGATAAACAGGTCAAGTGCTGGGATGCAGTAAGGGCACCTGGGGTCGGGCAAGCTTAAATAAAAAAAACTAGGCCGCTGAGCTGGTTTAATTGTATCGTGTACGTGCCCTGTGCCACATAAATGTTATTTGCTCTAATGCAGATGACACACTGGTGGGACAACACTTCGGGCCCTTGCGCGCTCTCTCCGTGCTGTGTCAGGGAAGGCTTTTAATAAACGGTTGAACTTTTTATTCAGCGTTATTTGATGTTTAACTCATGTTCTGTCTTGGTGACTAGTCACACATTTTGGAGACCGCATTACAAAAGCGCGAGGCATATTCCTAGGCTCTGGTTCTTTCCGAGCACGTGACTCTTTGCCTCCGAAACTTCATAGCGCAAGCGTTACAAGGTGGCGCTAGGAGCCTCGTGTCCTGCCACGTGAGTCCTCCTTTCCAACCCACGTTCCATTTGTAAAATACGAGCATGCGGTGTAACGGAGCGGGAAACTTGCTGCAAGAGCCCTACACTATGTGGGCCGGACAGGTACTTCTATTGCTGCTTTTAGTTGCTTGGTCAGTGCGTTCTGTGCTTTTGTGGGGTACTTTGTGACCTTTTAACCTGACTAAAATGAAATGGTCAGGCAGAACCTTCTTACTTCTCTTCCATGAATCAGGAATGTTACTGCCTTCATACTATGAGCTCCCACCTTTTCCTCTAGCCTTGCAACTGTCGGGAAAATGCAAAATAGCTTGGTGGAATGCTGTGGGCAGACTTATAGTAGTGTGACTGTGAATGGAGAGCATTCCAGAGCTGCACCCTGTCACAGTGTGACAGGGTGCAACTCTGGAATTCTCTTCATTCACATGGCAGTTTTGAGGCGTTAGAACTGCAGGCGCCCAATGGTGTATGATCTTGTGATCTTTGTTTTGATACAATGTAATATCTGTACCAATGCAGTGACCATGCCCTCATTCACATTTTACTTGTCTAGAGGCTGAGACTGCAATTAGAGATGGGCATTACAGGTACAAAAGGCCCAAATAACTTGCCCACAGCCACAATAATAAATTACTGTGGCTTTTGACCGTATCCTCATCTTTCTATAAAGGTCCTCTCCTCCTCATATTCCAGTCTCTTATTCAAATCAATGCATGGTTCTAATTTGGAACCTTGCTACCAGATTGCTTATAATGCTAATTGAAGAGATGCCGATTAAAATTCCAAAAAATACCTTAAAAAATGCAAACCAATTGTAAACAGTCACAGAATACCCCTCTCTAAATCATACTAATGGTTAACTCAAAGGCGAACAACCACTTTAAAGGAGAAGGAATGTCTTAGCTTGGGGGGTGCCAAAAGTTAGGCACCCCCGACTGGTCTTGTGTACTTGCCTTAAACCCGGGCTGGTGCACCTATTAGAAGAACTGCATCGATCTGAGCCAAGCATGTCCAAAGTGCGGCACGTCTTCAAATTTACAGCGGCCCTCAGCCTCCATCATGAAATGAATGAGTCCCCCCAGCACAGTGCAATCAGGAATCTCCTAGCTGTAATATTTGGGCACATTAGTGAAATGATCTGCCACTTGGTCTATACTACTACCTGTGTGCTGAAGAAGTTGGCTATAGACACATACTGGAACGTAGTGATGCGCCACTTCATAGTTCTTTAGTGCTGAAGGTGTCAATAGACATACTGACATGCCAGTACAGTAAACTACATGCCAGTACGTGTCTATTACTAAAACCTTCAGCACACAGGCAGCAGTATAGACCATGTGGCAGATCATTTCACTAATGTGCCCAAATATTACGGCTAGGCGATTCCTTGTTTAAATGAGTTAAATGGTGTTAATGGTTCAAAGAATGTCAGGCTGAATGGTCGGCCCCCACACATTTTCACCTCACCAAATCTGGCCCTCATTTTGGACACCCCGATCTGGGGAATCTTCCAGCGAGCACTAAAGAGAAATAGTCTTCTGACTTCTATTTTCAAATTTTCCGGGGCAGACGTATGTGCAGTAGAATGAAATAGCCGACTTTTTTGTTTGGCTTTTTGCACTACTGCGCATGGGCAGCCATGAGAAAAGAGAAGCCAAAAGAGGATCACTCAAACTTAAAACTTTCCCTTCTTTACAATTAAACTGGGAGCCAGAGAGATTTGAATAGGGGAGTTGGTGATATTGCGCTGTGATAGTCTAGCAGCAGTATCTAGACCAGAGTTGTGAAAGATGCCTGGCAGCAGTAAGTTACAGTAGTCATGGAATGAAATTAGACTGGTTGTGTTTTAGTTGTTTCTAAGATGATGCTATGTCACATAGGGAAATTTTGCGCAGATTAAATCGGGATTTGGATGCGACTGGATTTAATAATTCCTAGGCAGTGGTCCCAAATGGTTTATTGAAAACTTTTTTTTTTTTTTTTTTAAATAAGTGAAGGGAAAGTAGACAGATTTTGGTGTTTTCCAGGATAAACATACAATTTAAGCATTTTTGACGTTGAAACTTAATGTTGATTTGTGGAGCAGGGCTTTGAAAACTTGAAATGCTGGAAGTTTTAAATACGCAAAGGAAAGCAGGACAAGCACACCAATTAGTTGAACTACAGGTTAACCCCCATAATGTTTTGTCAGACAAAGCACGATGTTCTGCGGATGTGCCCCCTCATCAGTTGTATGCTGCTATACTTTACAGTTCTACAGGGCCAAGGCGAATATCTTTGGAAAGATGAGTGCTTGCAATTTCAACATACAGTAAATAAGGGCAGAGACACTCTGCTATTTCGAGAGCTTAGTCCCCCATCGACAAATCGCTTCTTTGGACAACTAATCTCCACAAACTGCCTGCACTCTGATGGTTTTGGCTATCTGAAGTGTCTAGAGTGCCATCCCGCATGCGATTTACATTCTAACTGGCGGGAAGGCAGTTCAGGGAGATCAGTCGAACGAAGAAGCAATTTGTCACTTGGCAGTTAATCTCCCGAATCTCCCGTACTGCTGTGCTTGGAGACATTGGGATATCCAGAAGTTTTTGTTTTGTGTATTTCATTCGTTGGTATAGAACGAAAAAAACACAAGGACAAATTAAACTTTTAAATTGCTAAGTTTTTAAGAAATAACTTACTGAATCTCTGCTTGCGCTCCTCTTCAGAAAAGGTGATCCATTGTCCATTTCTCCTCCCTGCTTTCCTTATAGGAGATAGCCAGGGAGAAGAAATCAAGCGTCGCATGATGGACAGTCACCTTTTATGAATAGGAGTGCAAGCATAGTTTATTTTATTTTTTTTAATAAAGACTTGGCGATTTAAGTTTGATTTGTCTTTTTTTTTTTTTTGTCCAATACTAATGAATTTTTTAAAAAAAATTTACTGATCCTTTAACCCTTTCCCTGCTAGTGATAAAGCAGGATAAACATGTAAACTTTACGAAGTGTTAGTCTGTGTGTTAAGAGTTCTCCTTATAGCCACATCCATATTTTGGAAAGATCAGACTATACTGAAAGTTACTGCGGTGGATGAGAACCCGGCCGCAGTATACCACCCCTTTATTCATTATGGCTTTTAGGATTTTTTTTTTTTTAAAAAAATAATTCTATTCCAATATCTAGCTTGAAGTCTGTTCCAGACCCTTTGCTTTTGACAGAGCATGCACATGGTAATAACTTGCCTATGCACAGACCACATGTCCATGCATTGATTAATTTCCTGGTGGTTTTGCTGCAATTTTAACAGTAAGCAAAGTGTCCTTGTAAATCCTAGAGGGGGAAGTGAACTTTTACATTTAACCATTTTTATAATTGGTTCTTGTTCATTGTTTTTTTTAATTGGCTTCAAGGAAAGGAGCCTGTTAATGAGAACTCCATATTACTGACAGTGGAGATGGTGAACTTGCACACTTGTTGCCGACCTGGCTTTAACTGGCCCTTTTAAAATAAACCTTCCTACCTGTCAATCCACTAACAACGGGGAAAAGCAGGAGGCTGTCCATTCTGCACATCTCACAACAAGTAATCAAATGTCTGCTCTCTCACCTGTGGTTTAAAGGGGAGGTTCACCTTCAAGTTACCTTTTTAGTATGCTGTAGAATGACCAATTCTAAAGGTGGCCATAGACTCAAAGATCCGCTCGTTTGGCGACATCGCCAAATGAGCGGATCTTTCCCCGATATGCCACTAACGGGATGGCTATATCGGGGGTAATTCGAACGTTCGGCCGAACGATCGAATTACGATGCGCCAAGGGGCTCAGACGGGTCGGTCGGTTAAAAATCAAACCTTCCCGATCAATATCGTGGCCAGATATCGATCGGGAAGACCCGTCGGAAGCCCCCATACACGGGCAGATAAGCTGTTAAATCGGTCCAAACGGCCGATATCGGCAGCTTTATCTGCCCGTGTATGGCCACCTTAAGCCACTTTTCAATTGGTCTTTTATATAATTGGTGCATCCCTAGATATTTCGTTATATAATTGATTTGCACTTTTTTGTGGTTTTATTCCAATTTTATACCTGCATTGTTCCTTATTTTTAGCATAGCTTTGTTGTTTGGTGCTTTGGTATAGAAAAGAACCTTTTTCAAAAAAAGATATGGTTCTCTGGTGGTCTTACAGCACATAATACAGTCAGGGGGCCTATACACATAGGGCATAAAAATGTTCAGTGGACCCCTGGCCTTTAAATTTAGGGTGCCTAATATGTGGGTGATGCTGTAAAGTGGAAGACTTGAGGTGATTTTTAAATTTAATGCAAAGGCCAACTTTCGGAAAGCTTTGCAGTTTGAAAAATTGTAGTAGAACATGGTTACCCATTTTAGATTCGGGGGATTGTGTATTTAAAATTACTTTCTGGGGATTAGCGTGCTTTTTTGTTTTCCTTTAACCTACACACAATACAGTAAATGTGGTGATTTTGCAGAAGCTGGAACAGCAGAAATGATAGCTCATGTCATGAGTTGTCTTAATTTTTGTGCCCTAAAGGCCACATACTTTGTTATGCACATTGGGCATCAAACTGTTTAGTGAACACATATTTAGGATGATTTATTTTCATACCTAATATGTGAGATACTATGTTGCAAAATTAAAGCTTTGAGGTGAAAAGTGTAAATTTTATACTGCCCTGGAAAGCTTTTGACTTGGGTAATTTGGAGTAGAAAGATAAATTTACTTGGTGTGGGTTTGTATGATTTGCTAGGCTAAACCTACTTTTAGTGTAATTTTTGTCCTTAAAATCTGAATTATACAGGTTTCTGGAGCAGTTCTTCAGAATTTGTTGTATACTGCTGGGATTGATCCTGCAAACATGGCCTGCATAGTTTCCTAAGAAAAAGCCATTGCTGTACTACTGCCACAAAACAGCCACTTACAATACGCTAATCTGTAATCACTCAAATTTTCTGTTCCAGAAATTGATGCTTATTTAGTCAAAAATGTAACTTTAGTCAGCCATGAATGTTGTATATGGAAAAGGGTTAATATAGCAAGATCAACAAATGCTGCACATTCTCTCTCAAGTATTGGTGGTAATTTTTCATTCCTCAGCCCAGAAGATGCACTTGGAGGTGCGTTTGGACTTTTCCAGCATGAATTTAAACTAATGTTGCCCTTTCTGCAGCTGCAGGAACAAGTGAGGGTTCTAGATTGGCCATCAGTCTCTTGACCTCCACATCATTGAGCCAGTTTTCCTGTCTAGCATGAACTGCATGTTTGAGATCTCACTAAATAATTTACAGGACCTGGAGACAGTTATGAATGAAGCCCTTTACTGACTCATGCAATAAAGATGCCTATTCTTGACAATCACTAGACTGCAAGCTGACATTGATGCTAAAGGGGCAATGTTACTAACAAAGGGTATACAAATTTTTAAACATTATGATCTGTGATACCCAATGGTTGAATTTACATTATTTTTAAAACATATGTTACGATGTGAAACAAGCTTTATATCCGTGGGGGTGACACTCTGAGAGGAAACCTCTGATGGGTTGCTGTGAACTACTAGGTAGAAGATTTAAGAGAATAACACAACACCATGTATGTTGCAGGTGAGGAGCTTAGCCCTTTTATTTAAAGTGACCACCTGTGCATTGCTGTGAACTACTAGACCTTTTAGTACGCTCTTTACCTGTAATTACCTACTGCTAGGGACAGATCTATATTGTGATTTAGAATAGGCCCTGTGATTTTATGGTACATTTACACCCAAACTACCCTCCAAATGCTAAACCGTGTCTGCAGTGGCATAACTACTTGATACTGGGCCTCACGGCAAATTCATTTTAGATGCCAGAGGTGGACCTGTTGCAATTGCTCATTAATTAGGGTCTCATGGGGGCCCCCTGTAGCTGCCTGGTCTGCTTCTTCTGTAGTTATGCCCCTTAGTGTCTTGTTGTAGCATTGTACAGTAGTCCAGTTGGCATACAAATTGCCACTCCCTATTTTTATTTTTTTTTAAATTTAAAAAGAGAAATCTTGCGTAATTCTTAGGCTCAGAGTAATCCAGTCCCTCCCTCACCTTATTCCATTGTGAACTCGTGCATTCTGGGACTTGTAAGTCCCACTGCTTTCCCTAGTGAATGCTGTACAGATTCTCCATTATGAGGTATTGTCTTATAACAGTGTAAAGCGAATCACTCAAAATAATTTTCTTTTAATTGGAAACTATGGGACATTCCACTGCCATTCTGGGCTTTATGGGAAAACTGGTGTAGGGCATTAGTGCAAACCCCTTGCATTGATCCCTGTAAGGGCACAGGCATAGATCCTGTGCCTGCGTGCTGTAAGCTGTTACCTAGCAACAAACTGTTCAGTGATCTCAGTGCAGCAGGAATTGACACAGCAGCTAGTGAGTGGCTGGCAGGAAGAGGAAGTCACAGATACTGGCAGAAGAAAAAAGCCTGACAGACAGAACCACACAGTGGACAGAGCTGAGAGGCTTCACCAAAAGCAGACATTTGGATCTGGCTGGCACAGGGAAGCCAGTTACTGTGCCTGGAGGCACAGTGTGTGAAAGGAATCCAGACTGGAGGAGCAACCAGCAGGAGATTCCTATCTGAGCATTTAAAGGGGCTGGTAGTCGCACTGTTTGTCTGACTGTGCTGGACTCGCCTGAAGAGAACTCTGAAGCATCCAAAGAGTATTTGAACTGAGTATCTTGTTTAAAGGGACAGTACCCTAAAGAGCACTTGTGGAAGGACATTAAAGGACTTTGCCTTCTTTAGTATAGTTGGCGTAAGTTAGAGGCCCTACTCCCAACCTGGTTAGGATTGATATTTGTACTAGTTGGCCAATTAAATTTTAGTTATTTAGTTTAACAAATACTGTTTTATTATTGTATTCCTAATGGGGCCACCCGTAGGGGCATTCCTGGGTCCTACTAGGTGGAGGCACTGTGCTAGTAAGTACCAGGTACCCAGTCTCTCTCAATACCACTGCAGAGTGGCTCAGGTTTGTGAAGGAATTCACCGGCACACAAGATGTGCTTTAGCAGGGCAAGCCCTTACATTTTTTTAATGCAACTAAATAAAACTGCAAGTGCTTGCAACTACTTAAGCACATCTTGTGTGCTGGTGAATTCCTTCATATCCTGCAAGTGTGGTGGCCAATTCCTCTATCACTGAGCACCAAGAGGAGAAATATAGGATATGTAATGTGTGCGTTAACTCCAACCTTGTCTGTCCCATGCCATCCGGTAATTGCCACGCATGAAGTATAACTGAGACAAAGGGGTATCGAAAGGGTTACACTGGTTTCTGAATCGTATTGCTTTTATTTACAAAGACCTTTGCTTGTTTATAGTAATTGTACTTTCTCTAGTGCAAATGTAAGGGTTAACACTGCAATTATGTGGTCAGTTTTGCAGATTTTTTTTTTCTCATGATGGTGCAAATTAGTTTATGCTTTTTGAAGTTGCAAGTAATTTAAGTGACTGGTTTCCTGCATACATTGTTGTATTTTACTTAGTTCTCTACTTAGTGGGCTCATTGTTTAATGTGTTGCTGAGCTAATGAAGGGTTGCTACTTAGTTGTCCATCAGTAGGCAAGGAATTTCATGTGATGTCTGCAATTCTTGCTACAATTTGCATAGTCAGGTCAGGCTACGCCTGCTGCATTGGGATTATAGCAGGGTGGTGCTGTTGGCAGACGGTCCCTCCCTAGTCCTAGCTCACTGTAGCTGTTGTGTGAGAGATACCCCTCTCCTCCCAGTCTCAAGGGAGGTGCTTTGTGCCGGCATTGCTGCCACTTGTTACTCTTCATTCTGGCACGGTAGGTAAGTAAATCAGCGTTGTCTGGAGGGTGGGGGCAGGAGGCTTTCAGGGTAGAGGTCCGTCTGCTTTATTCATGGCCACATTGTTTGTGTTTAATTGCTAAGCTTTGGATTTCGGTACGAGAGGCTGGATATGGAAAAGAGAATCTCCTCAACACCCACTACTAGCTAGCCGATTTGCATGCAATTCTGACATGGGTCTTGCTGCAGACTGTAACTTGTCAGTTTCAGGCTTTGTGCATATAGTGTCCAGTTTGTAATGGAAATTCATGTAAAAGAATTGCTTTTCTATAATGCTTTATGTTCCCAGCTTGCTCATTATGCATGTGATTAAACATGGTACCCATACTGGTTTCCCAGTGCAGGTGGCATAGCGCTCTAGGTTCATTTTTGCAGAAAACTGGATGTTTTTACCAACTGGTGTATGAGTTTGATCAGCCTTAACCACTGAGTTGGGGGATTTTTTTAATGAAATGCTCCTATTGAATGTATATTTCTGTTGATATTTTTAGTGTCCTTACCTAGGCAGACTGTATGGTAGATCCTCCACATGTATAATGCAAGCAGAGTAGCATGGTCTTTGCACATTTGTATGCTCATAATAAAAATGAACCACACTTAAAAAAAAAATAAAAAAAATAAAAAATAAAATGAGTTACAGCGAAGCTGCTTATTCTGCTAACCATTCAACAATTGACATATGAACAGTTTTTATTGCATTCATTTTTCAGGCATTGCATCGTTTGCAGATGGGAAAGTTGACTTTGCTGTAGTGATAAAGCAGAGCTTGTAATATATCCAAAAATACATAATTTTGCCACTTGTAATTATTTTTCATATTCCACAAGTTACTTTGCTTTGAATATTCTGAGGATTCAGTACTGATGTGGATGTTGGGATAAGTACTGTATGCATTAATGTTTATCATGCTGTAAGGATATTGCATTAATAGTTGGCCCAATAGTATACCTTTTTGTCTAGGGTGGATTGTATTCAAATACTAGGCATTCCTGGTATCGCCAAATCCTCTGGGACAATCAATCTGCCCTGTAGGCCTTCATTTGAACAGTCTCTCATTATGGAATAGCTTTTCTGAAACGGTTGAAAGGTTTTTTTTTTTTTTTGTTTTTTTTTTAACACTAGTGAAAGTTACTTGGGAAATAACCAGGTTTTCACTGAAACACAAAGGCGTTTTGTATGTGCAGTTCTGTTTTGATTGCAGATTACCAAATTTCCTTCAACCAGTTTTCTTACCCAAGGTAAACCCGATCTACCATGTGCAACAACTCTAGACATGCCTTACCGAATAGGGATGCAACGAACCCAGGATTCGGCCGAATCCTTCTGCCAGGCCAAACCGAATCCTAATTTGCATATGCAAATTAGGGGCAAGGAGGGAAACCACTCTTTGTCACAAAACAAGGAAGTAAAAAGTTTTCCCCCTACCCACTCCTGATTTGCATATGCAAAGGTTTCCAATTGAGTTCGGTATTCAGCGCAAAGGATTCAGGGGTTCGGCTGAATGCAAAATAGTGGATTCGGTGCATCCCTGTTACCTAACCATCCGAATAGTACAAATAAAACACATTGCAGCGATCCGGCTAAAGGTGGCCATACACTGAGAGATCCGCTCGTTTGGCGATGTCCTTTAGGTGGCCAATATTGGGCTGATCCAATCATGGGCCCTAGGACCCAACTATCGGATCCTAACGATGGCTAATGGGCGGTTGGATCGCGGGACCGCATCAATGAACAGATGCGGCCGCGATCCGACGGGATTTTTAGTCCCGTCCGATCGACATCTGGCCTACTTTGGCCAGATATCGATCGGGGAAGCCCATGGGAGGGCCCCTTACACAGGCCAATACCCTGCCGACTCTGGTCTGTCGGCAGCTTTTATTGGCCCGTGTATGGCCACCTTTAATCACGGAATTGTAGTCTTTCACATTTTCCCTTTTAAAGTAATTTTCTTCTGTGTACAGTGCTTTTAACGTATTGCATGTGTCTGTATTTCACTCAGTGGGGGTCATTTATCAACACTGGGCAAATTTGCCCATGGGCAGTAACGCATGGCAGCCAATCAAATTGCTGCATTCGTTGTTCTACTTGCAGCTGGCTTCAAAAAGCTAATCAATGGTTGCTATAGGTAAATGCCCATGGACAAATTTGCTCAGTGTTGATAAATGAGCCCCAGTATGTCAGGTTTACAAATCATGTTTGCTACTCAGCTGCAAAACCAATACTTTACACAATAAAATATTGTACCTCTAGCCATTTCTTGATTGACTCCCACTATTCGAAAAAGTTACTTTGGAGGTCAAGTTGCACTATGGAGCTTTTATGCCACTGGTTTAGCTGCTTGGATGAATTACAAGCATAACAAGTGCATGCACAGTGGAAGTCCTTGTGCCAGGTTTGATTCTTCTGCCTCAGGAAATATGTTCCCCAGATATATTGATTATTATGGGTATATGATTGCATGTCTTAATGTAATTATAACGCTGACCTTGTTTTATACAAAACTGTGCCTTCTTTTGTAAAACGAGATCAGCCTCTGACTTATGAAGAAAAATATTTTTTTTTGTACAAAACCCCAAAAGTGTGGGATGTGAGTCCTTGGCATGCTGCAGATTCTGATTGTATTTTACTAAATCAAGTGACCTTTACAAGCAAAAGTAAACTAAGCAGAATAAGGTTTTGCTTCGGGCATGGTTAATATTCACTTAACAGTACCTGTGAGTAAAAGGGAACTATTGAATATATTCTGCTGTGAACTTAAATTCTCCTTATTATAAGCTTGACATATGCAAATCTATAGAAATGGGAATTATTTGCTGCTAAGTATAAATGTTCTTTTGTTGGCATACCTGTATATATTTCTTTTCCATTGTGCCTCTAATTCAGATAATCCCACAGGATTTTGGTGGTGTCTGTAGCACGTAGGCAGCTATATAATTTTCAGCATTAAGGAAACTGCTGTTTTATTCTCAGACTGTCTGGAGACCTAACTATTTAGATATTGAACAGGTGGGAATTGCCTCAGAACTTAATTGGTGCTTGCAGGGAAGGTTACTGATTGTTTTTATGTATTTTTAATTGAGCCAACATAGTTACAATAGCTTTTATAACATCCCCCCCCTTACCTTTCTAGAAAGATGATTTAGGGAGAGCCAAAGATTGCTGGGGCTGCCCATCCGACACCCCAGCCCTTTCTACCTGCAGCAATGCTGATATTTTCAGACGAATAAACGCCATGCTGGACAACTCTCTGGATTTCACTGGTGTTTGCACCACCCCAAACACAAAGGGCAAATGTGAACACCTTCAAGGTTAGTATTAAGCCTACAGCCAACCTCAAAGGTAATTCTTCCTCTTTACATTCTGGGTAGGGACACCTTTGCATACTTGCATGTATTGCCAGCAGACAGTTGCCATGGAGAGCTGGCACAAGCCTTTGGGGCAAATTTGCTGCCACCTTGACCCATTAAAAATTTAAATGCCTCAAAATCACCATATGTGCCACTGTCTGCGGTCTATTGCCATGTCTTTTTCTTAACTTACTCAGATCGCTTTTATCTGTAGCTGATGGTAGTCCGTAGTTGCATTAGATCAGGGCAGGCCAAGTGACTTATTTGCGTTTTAAAGGTATTTTGTGGCCCTTAGTCTGTTTACAAGCCTAGCATACTCTTGGATATCACTTTGTGGCCCACAAATAGTTGGGGTATGAGCCGCAAAAGGGTTAAGAAATAACAATAAATAGCAATGGTCCAGTTTCACAAAGCAAACTGGCAGTGTAGTTCCCTCACCACCCCAAAAGAAATTATGAGCTACTGGTACAGTAAAATTCATTTTGCTTTGTCCAAACAGACCAACCAATGACTTTTTGTGCAAGTATTGCCAACTCAAGATTGCATTTCTGCCAAGCATACCAACCCATTGAGTTGATCTGAATAAAATAAGGCCATCCACTTGTATTTTCTTTTTTTTTTTGACTAGGGGTTGTCGATGTGTAGCTTTTCAGAACCTATTGATTCCTGTAAAACAATTTGTTTCTATTATGTGAGTTAGGCCACATCATTTTGTATGGGACCCAAGAAAATTGCCCTGCAATTTGACATTCCCAGTCTTGGGTTGTTAAAATCTACTGATCCACTGGGTTTTGTGTAAGCCTAGCAGCCTGGAAAGTGCTGAGTACATATCTGGCACACCCAGCTTCTAATATTTAATCCAAGCCCTCATGAAACCAAACCCAAAATCAATGCAGTGTGAAATAGCTTATAGATAAACCTGTTTATCTATCTATTTATTTTACTAAAATGAATCCGCAACACCTTCCAGTAATTCATGTGTTAAACATAATAAGAAAATACAATTGGATGGCTCGTTCCTCTGATTTTATTACTTTTGACTATAAACTAGGCTGTCATTTGGTAAACACCCACAATCCCGATGTTGGGCATTCAATTCTCAATAATAAGCCTGCTTCTCCTCTGAAGGTTATCCCTGTTACTCACTGATAAACAATGTTCTGCTGCCCAGGCTCCTGTCTGTACCCCTAGCAAACAGATTATGCTAGCACAGTTGGAAAGCTCTGCGTTGCTGCTGCTGATTCAGGCTTGGAGCCTGTCCAGAACTCTGCATAGGGGAGCTGGAAGGGGTGGGAAGAGGGATGAAGGCTGGGCTACTCTAAGCAGTCTCTGCGTTTGTGTGCGCAGAAGGAGCTGCCTGTTCTGACAGCTGCAGTTTTTAACACTTCTTTCTGCCTTGCTTCCCATTGCATCAGTTAAAGCAACTGTTACTGATTTTTAATTTGCCTGATCTATCATTCGATTTAAACGGCAAACACTGTAGGTTGTATGGCCATTGATAGGGTGGTCTAGCTTCATGGCAGCGGGTGCCATTCGACCCGCTGCAGGTGAAAGTTGGATGCAAACCTAGGCTTGAAGCATATAAAGTGGCATTGTAACACATTTCTTTCATTTCTGCAGACTACCAAGATACAGAGGGACCTGCAGCTAGCAGAATGCTGTTTTCCACTTCACATGAACCTCTTCCTCGCGGCCTTCCAGATACCAATGACTTGTGCCTTGGTCTTCAGTCTCTCAGTCTTACAGGGTGGGACAGACCCTGGAGCACTCAGGACTCAGAAGCTGGTGGACATTCAAGTACTCAAACAGCTGCTCAGTCTGGTAGGTACTAATTGTTCATGTTAACTTTGTGGCCAAAGGCTGGCTTTTTAGTTACTGAAGAGTTGGTGTATATTAAACTGTACACACACCAAACAATTCATTCTTGGTCCCAAAAATTTTAAGACAATAAGCCATTTATAAGAAAATTAAGAGCATGTTTAACCAGCACATGAGGGAAACCTAAATTATCTTGATCTATGTTTTGCTGCTCTCTTGCTGCACTAAATTCCATTGCATTCCATGGGACATGTGGTGGCTGTTAAGGTACTTTCCATTAATGTAGAAATAACATTAATACAAATCTTTAGACATTGCTACATGGCACAGGGATTCTGTTCACACAGTAGTATGGCATGAATGTTCTGTTCCTTACCTAATTAACTATATGGTATAGGCAGAGCTCTCATGTGTATATACTATTGTACCTTTTTACAGGACCAACTCCTTCCTTTGAATGGTAGAGTGATGGGAGTTGTAGTTCACAACTGCTTAACGTGCGGTCTATTTTAAATGCCTTCTTAACTGGCATATCCGGTAAAGCTGTAGACTGAAAGCTCACGAAGAATCAACATTCTTGATCACTCATTTACTTTGTATGTGATAGATGCCTAATATGGAAGAAATTATTCTAGCTGGTGGTTAGTTTTGAAATGTAAAAAGCTCATTCAGTTGGGCTTATGTAAAGGTGCATAAACTGAAGGTCCTGAAATTTCTTTTTTTTTTTTTTTGACATGTCGTTCCTTAAATTAAAATACAATACCACCTTTGCCATTGTGAACCGATTCTGAAATGTGATGTCCCTGTGCTTTCCAAAGAATTTACTCCAACTGTGGAAAGCAGAGGGACTTAAGTCCCAGAATTCATAGTCACCATGGTACAAAGTGTGGGGGGGGGGGTTCAGGTCTGGCCTGAGATTCAAAATAGGCCTTGACATTCAAAGTAAAGAGGCCCAAACAGCCCCCTCCAGGCCACTTCCACTTTCTATGGCATCTTACAGCAGCCCATTTGGCATTTGCCACAACCCACAGATTGCCAGTCCGGTCTTAGAGATACTGACACCAGAAATTAAGCCATTTTTACATCTATAATACTATTGGCTTTGTTTGCTAATTATAAATTTGCCATAAATATTTGCTCAAAGCTTTTACATTAACCATCTGACTCACCGTGCATGTCTAAGGGGGCTGCCATATTTGTGTAGCAGAAGTCCACTAGCTTTATATACTTAACTGACAGGCTGAGAGGGGACAGTAAGATTGGCAAAACAGTCAGGTTTAGGAACATCAACTAAAAATTTACATACATCAACTAAAAATTTACATAAACAGACCTCTTGGCAAAAAACTAGCAACATGACCTATAGGTAACTTTTAATGTACATTCGTATTTTAAGTTTTTTTTTTTTTTGCGTTACTATCACCTTAAGGATTTCACTTATTGCTTCAAAATAGCTGATGATCTCAACATGCAGTCATCCAATTTATTTGTGCATGACCAATCTGGATGACATGCATTCAGTAACTGCATATTCTCTAGACTTTATAGGGTTGCATATTCATAGGAACTTGTGTTTGGCATGGGAAGTTTTAAGGTGAACCTACATGCTCTGCCACTGTATTAGAACTGGTTTTGCAGAAGCCTTCAGGAGTCGTGTCAACTGCCAACTTCAATACAGTTCTAGTGCATGTGGTGAGGGCCAGAGGGTAGCCAATATATGCAGTGAAAAAAAAAGCCAAGATATGCAACCTGCAAAAAGGCATGAGGAGAACAGTCCATCTGTTTCCTGCTGCTCCAATCATGTTCGCAGCTTGCCCCAACTAATTTAACAGAAGTGTGGCAAGGCAAGTGTCTCCACAGGAGAATTAAAGCCAAGTGGATGGAATAACCTCACTGAAATAGTTTTTACAAAAGCCAATTGGACTGTGCTGCGTGTGGCCACTTTTACTTTCAGTTTTGTTTTTTTTTTACTTTATTTTTAAAGCAGTTTGACTTTTTGGCTCATCATGGAAGTCCACCTTTTGGTGATGGTCATGACAAGATTACATATCTACGGTAATGCCGTCATTCAGCCATAGCTCCACAAATATATAGAACATGTGTATAGTTTCACCCCAAATACCATAATTGCCACTTAAAATGTCTATGATGCACACCTCCATAAGGGGCTCATTTTTTTTTTTTTTTTTTAACAATACGTGTTTATTCAGATTTAAGGGGCTCATTTTTAAAGGAAATGGTAAGCAATCTGTTGCATAAGTAAATGAGCAATAACCCTTAATTGTGAGCTTTTCCCTGGATTTATGATCTGTTGTTCAACTAAATGTTTTTTGAAATGTCTCCAGATTCAGATCTACCTACCAAAGACCTCAATGTTTTTTTTTTTATTTGTGGAATAATCCATTCCATTATCCACGACTCCAAATCACAGGAAGGCCATCTCCAATAGACTCCATTTTAGTTATAGAATTGTTTTTTCCTAATAAAATGGTACTTTGTACTTCATTATGACTTAAGCTAATTAAACCTTATGAGGCAAAACATATTGGGTTTATTTCATGTGTAAATGATTAGTAGATTTAAGGTATAGTGATCCAAATGACACAAATATCCCTTTTATGGAAACCTCCAGGTCTTGAGAATACTGGATAACCATATATATATAGAAGGTTATGCCAGATGTCACCTGAGTTTCTAATTGTCATGGGGCCAAGGAATGCTGGAAGTATTGCTAAAAAACGTCAAGTAACTCTTTGGAACTTTTAACAAGATTAGCCTGTGATATTTTATAAATATTCTTGATTCAACAATATTTGAATATAGAGCAGTGCCGTGCAGATTGAGGTTATGCTTGGTAATTCATGTGACTCAACAATTTTCTGAAATGTTACCCTAAAAGTTGCTAGGAGAAACTGACTGGCTGAAGCAATAGTGGGTGCAGCAAAGCCTTTTTTTTTTTTTTTTTTTTTTTTTTTTTTTTTAATCATTTAATACAATAAATAGCTTGTTCCCCAATATAAAATGAGGGAGCATTCAAATTGGTAGATTTTTGTTTTTAAGTCTGCCAAATCCTTGATTTTGATGCATAGGACCGTTCAGAATGTTTGGGACCTGGGGTTTTCCGGATAACAGATCTTTCCATAACTTGGATCTTCATACCATGTCTACTAGAAAATCATTTAAACATTAAATAAACCCAACAAGCGGTTTTGTCTTCAATAAAGAATTTTATCTTAATTTGGATAAAGTACAAGCTACTGTTTCATTATTACAAAGAAAAGGGAAAATGTTTTTTAAAACGTGTATTATTTAATTATGACTAGTCTATGGGAGACCATCTTCCCGTAATTTGGAGGCTTCTGGATAACTGGTTTCTGAATAACTGATCCCATACCTGTAGTTGGTTCTGACTTAAAACATTATAGCAGAAGCCTGTTTTATTCAGGTCTTAAAGGGCATCTATTGTTGAAATATATCATCTTTCCTAGGCTTTGGGGAATGATCAGGTTATTTGTAATTGTAATGCATTTTTTTTTTTTTTTTTTTTACAGTTTTGAAGCTATAATAGCAGTTACCCTGCCTGTCGGTGTATTCCCCCACAATCTGCTCAGTTCACTTGTAAAGAAAACCTCACATCTGCCTATCATCTGCAGATGGGTTTTTTTTTTTTTAGTGTAACCATTTTGCAGATACTGTAACACCATCCAGAAACCAAAGTTTAGTACTGGGTGCATAGAGGCATAATGGCCTAGTCCTGGCTCTCATCCCTGCAGAGGCTGTTGCAGTGCAGTGATTCAGCAGAAAGGCCCTCGGCAGAGCAGTTGGTGCACCTGATGCCAAGCTGGTCCTAAAATAGATCCTGCAGAGGAATTAGAACTGCAGCTCTAGGCTTGGATCTGGCTTTTAACATTGCTTGAAATTGTCATGTCTCTACTACTTCTGCTAAGAAGGTTCAAGGCAAAACTCTTTATGTATGGCAACCTATGAATGTATATGCTTTCTATAACATAACACTAAAATGAGCTTGCAACAATTTGTTATATTCTCGCCTTTGCTTGTTCATTACCATTGTGTAGAAAGGTGAGAAAAATACTGAAAATTGTTAAACTGTAGTAATGTGTGTAATGAAATTAAAATCTGCCATTCTCTTCAGTCTTTAGCATGCTGAACAGCCCCATGGGGAAGCCAAGCCCCTTGGGCTTTCTGACATTTGATCCAATTGGTTCAGACCTCATGGAGAAGTATCCTACTCCTTTGCTGCGTAGCTCTCGATTGGACAGCCGCTCTATTTTGGATTCTCGCTCCAGCAGCCCTTCTGACTCTGACACTAGTGGATTCAGCTCTGGATCAGACCACCTTTCAGACCTAATTGTAAGGAAACAAACATGTCTTTGTGCTTTGCTGTTGTACACTGAACACCATTGCTGAGGCATAGTAACCCAAAGCTTTCAAATAGGTGACCAATATATGCTACCTGCTGGTAGGTTGCCATATGTGACATTATCTAGCAAGCTTTGCTTACATTAGTTAAACTTATTTTCAGGGCAGACTTAATTGGCATGCCAGTTCATATGAGTTAACATTTGTCACTGGTCTTGTAAGGACTATACTACACTCGTTGTGGCTGCTGCCTCAGCAGGGGACTAGCCATATTTAATTGAAACGGGTCCTTCTTTTGCATTAATTGTGGATAAAGGCAGTCCTTGGCCGCTTTCATTTTGCAGACTTGAAAGTCGTCCTGCTTGGTACTACTGATCAAAAACATTGCTATAGCCCTAACGGCTATATCATGAGTTCAAGAACAATGTAAAGCAGGCCTGGACTGGCAATCTGTGGGTTCTGGCAAATGCCAGAGGGGCTGCTATGAGGTGCCATAGAAAGTCAGTATTCAGTGGGCTGGTGAGGGCTGTTTGGGCCTCTGTGTGGGCTGATTGGGTCTCTGTACCTGAAATGGCAGGGCCTATTTTAATTCAGTCCGGGCCTGATGTAAAGGTATTGGGTTATGAAGCTGGCAAAATGATTAAATGCTTCTCTGTAAACCTATTTCATCTGAAGTCTCAAACTGCAGGGCATATTTATATAACAAACTTAGTTCAACATCCCCTTTAAATAATGGGTAATATTGTGCCTTATCTGTTCATTAAGCATTAGGAGGCAAAATTAGTTTTCCACCAACATAACGTTCTGTATAGGACAATTACATTGATCCTCTATATATGAATATGAACTGGCTTTCTTGTTTGCCGATTCCTGCAACAGTTAGGGCCCTTATGGTATTCTGAAATTAACAAATTAAAGGCACAATATAACCCCTTGCTTAAAGGGGTTTACCTTTGAGTTAACTTTTAGTATGAAATAACTAAAAATCCACAAATAAAAATCAATTGATCCCAGTCAATTGCAAATTAGTTATTTAGCTTTTCATTCAGCAGTTCTCCAGGTCACAACTTCAGCAATCTGGTTGGGGTTCAAATTACCTTAGCACCCACAAATTGATTTGAATAAGATGGAGGGAGCCTGCATAGAAAGAGTAATAAAAAGTAGAAATAATACATTTGTAGCCTTATAGAGCCATTTATTTATTTTTTAAGATGGGGTCAGTGACTCCCAGAAGAGTGCAAATTACACTAAAAAAAATGAAGACCAATTGAAAATTGTCATAATTGACCATTCTATAACATGCTAAAAGTTTAACTTAAAGGTGAACCACCCCTTTACGTGAGTGCAATGAATGAAGCTTTTGTACAGACTGTAATTCTGGAACACCGGTTTTTTTTTTAAATACTATTTCCCCCATGATGGCTATAATGATGGATAAGGCTTACTTCCCCTTGGCTTTTTTTGCCTTTGCTTGGATTTGACAAGCAAAGTGCCCCATAGGCGAAAGGTGAAAACACAACAGAAGCTTTAATTCCTGTGTGCTGAACCAGAAGGCCACTTCACACCCATGACCTAAAGCACCTAAGCTTTTTTTTGTCTGCTGCTTAAATTTTTCTGTTCCTTCTAACAGCTTTGGGGGTAATTATGTGAGCATATATAAGCTGCAGATGCTGAAAAAAAGGTTAGGTGCTTTAGGTTATTGGATGATGCAGACTTCCAGTTCAGTGCACAGAGGAAATCAAGCTGCCATCGCTTTTTTGCCATTCTCCTATGGGGCACTGAACGTCAAATTCAAGCTGAAGATTTGAAACAAAAACAAGAAAGTAAGCCTTGTCTACTATAGCTGTTTTGGTGGTAATTAACCATTAAAAAAGTTGGCGTTGCTGTTCCTTTAATCACAAATCTGTGGTTTAGCTTTATAGGGAAAGCCAGTGAATTGAAGCTACTTTTCTGTCAAGATAGAGGCTTATGCAGTTTCTCCTGTAGCTAAATAAGTAAAAAAAAAACCTGTTAAACCTAGGTTTGTTATGATTAAACTGAAGACAAAAAGTCCTAGTCTGATATTTAAAAAGGTATGCTGCCCTTTAAATAGAGGTTGACTAGTGTTTTTCAGTCCCAGTTAAAGGGGAAGGAAACCTAGTCGGCGCAAACCCCCCACCCCCTACCGTTTGTTGCCCACCCTCCCTCCTCCCCCCTGGCCTACCCGTCCCGCTGGGCAAATGCCCCTAACTTGTTACTTACCCTTCTGCGCAGGTCCAGTCCAGGGAGTTCAGAGACGACCTTCTTCCACCCGATCTTCTTCCAGCTGTGAACTGCGTTTTGGCGCATGCACAGTAGGATCATTTCGCCAGTACGGATCTACTGCGCATGCGCCAAAAGTCACGCGCATGCGCAGTAGATCATACCGGCGAAATGATCCTACTGCACATGCGCCGTTCAAAGCAGGAAGAAGATCGCGTGGAAGATGTAGTCGGTGAACTCCCTGGACTGGACCTGCGCAGAAGGGTAAGTAACAAGTTAGGGGCATTTGCCCAGCGGGACCGGTAGGCCAGGGGGAGGAGGGACGGTGGGCAACATACGGGAGGGGGGTGGGGGGTTTGCGCCGACTAGGTTTCCTTCCCCTTTAAGGACTGAATAAAAACACTTCCCAGAAAATGTCAGTCTGCTGCCCTGAACCCTACAGTACCTGTTAGACTAGTTGGCAGGGGAGAAAGAAAGCAGCTGCCAGCTTACTATAACTGAAGTGCCCCATGGCTTTTTTTGTGGGGAATAGTGTGTTGCACAGAGGAGAAAAATGACCAGGTGAGAATCACAAGTACTTTTGAGGTATAGACCAAATGCCTAGCTATATAGCAGTGATCCCCAACCAGTAGCTCGTGAGCAATATGTTGCTCTCCAACCCCCTTGGATGTTGCTCCCAGTGGCCTCAAAGCAGATACTTATTTTTGAATTCCAGGCTTGGAAACAAGTTTTGGTTGTATAAAAAAACCAGGTCCACTGCCAAACGGAGTCTCAATGTAGTTTGACAATCCACTTAGGGGCTATTAAATGGCCAATCACAGCATTTATTTGGCACCCCAAGAACATTTTTCATGCTAGTGTTGCTCCCCAAATCCTTTTACTTCTGAATGTTGCTCACGGGTTCAAAAGGTTGGGGATCCCTGCAGAATGAAGATAACAATTGAAGCAAGTGACTCTAAGAGGAGCACATTAAGAAACCGGGCATATGGACATTGAGGTAGGAGAGGATTTGACAAGAACATGAAAAGGTAGGAGAGAAGAACATGAAAGAAGATTAAGAGAATAAAAATGTGTGGTATTACACGTGTGACAAGGGATCCCTCTCAATTAAATGCTTAATCATGCAATCATATATATAAGAATCAGATGTGGGAGAAATACATGCACGACTATATATGCAGGCTAAGTACCTTATCCAGAATACACATGAGAAGTCTGCTTTTTTTTTTTTTTAATGTATATTACTAAGTTGCTTGAAATTGTTTACTTTTCAAAAAGCTTACGTTTTTGTGGAGTTCCCCTTTAATATGGACCACAGCATCATACAACACAATTGAGTGGTTATCCTAAAGAAAGCTTCATTGTTGCTTGCATGTAGTATGTATAGTTAGGTGATATTAATGGTTGCCATCTAACCAGCATTTGCTCAGCTACTTAATCACCAGCTAGGGCTGGCACCAGTATTAAACATTTACTGCCAAATCTGCTGCAGGTAAATGTGTGATGCTCTCTAAATTCCTCCCTTTCCCCTGCTGATGTCTTCTAACTCCAGATCCATCTCTGTCCTGCACATTTCCCAACATTTCATACCCCATCCACTTTTCCTGCCCAACTCATCCCTTTCACCACCCCCTGTAGGTCATAGCTCTGCCCCAAGTGATATCACAGCCGACACAGAACAGTAATGCAATGGGGAAAGGAGGCAACCCTAAGGATAATGCAGCATCTCTAGAATTATAAAGATCATTTGATTGGCCAGGAGTGTAGTTAAGGAGTAGTATGACCTAAAATATTTTGCCTAGCACACACCTTTCTGATTTCTGGTAGAAATCTGTTAACGCTGAAAATGTGGTCCCATATTTGTGGTACTGTGCTGGCCCTTGCCCTTTTTTTTCTACAGTGATTCATAAATTCCAAAAGCAAATCCGTTTCATAATTGAAAAAAACTGTTTGCCCAATTGTTTCTCAACTTACCCATACTTGCAGTCTATATAGTTGCAGTAGCAACTGGGACTCTTTATCTACACAAGGTGCCTGTAGCATACTAGCCTGTTGCCCTGCAATCTTTAAAAGTTCATCCCATATTGTTTTAAGTAAATCCCACCACAACCTTTATAATATGCTGCTTGATACAGTATATACTTACACTTTCGTTATCTATATAGTCTTTTCCAAAAGTTCTAGCCTACATGTTGTTTTGAGACATTTTTAGCAATAAATATCTTCTCCATTAACTGAAAATACCTATTTAACTACCTAGACATCTTGCAATAGTGAATATTTCTTTACTAATACTACCAGATTATCTGTTTGTATTGAGTTTATGGTCAAGTGTGCTAACCCCTTTATATACTTTTTTTTTTTGTCAACTGGGCCTCCTAACCTCCACAATGTTTGTTTTTTTCCTTTTGGCAGTCAAGTCTTCGCATCTCTCCTCCACTGCCTTTCCTCCCACTTGGAGGGGGAGTGTCACGGGACCCATTGAAGCTAGGTATTGGCTCAAGGCTAGACCAGGACCATGCAGCCTTGGCGGCAGCAACTGTCTCTCCACTTGGCATAACAAAGGGATGGCCCAGTACTTCAGTCTGGCCTTCCTGGGATCTGCTGGATTCTGCAGAGGACCCATTTAGCATTGAGCGAGAGGCACGCCTACACAGACAGGCTGCAGGTAGCAATCTGTCCATGATGGGTTTTTTTTAACACACTAGTGTGTGTTTAATTTATTTCCAGCTGTAATTTATGTAGCTCATATTTTGTGTACTCTACTAAGCTACTAAGCGGGCAGGGGTGCAATGGTGTTCTCTGGTCCTGAAGCTCTAGGAAGGCCCTAGAGCAGTGCTGTCCAACGTCTGTTGTACAGTGGGCCGGCATTTTTCTGGCCTACATGGGGGAGGGCTGATAATGGAATTTAGTGATGACCACTTCCTGTTTTTAAATTACACCCACTTTAAACCACACCTATGTTACCACAAAACCATGTCCACTTCAATGGTGGTAGCACACCAAAAAACAAACTATTGGTGCTCACTGCAGGGATATCACTCGTATGTGAAAAGTTGTTATATTAAAGTAATTGTTCAGTGTAAAAATAAAAACTGGTCAAACAGGCTGTACAAAATAAAAAATGTTTCTAATATAGTTAGCTAAAAATGTAATTTATAAAGGCTAGCGTGACGATGTGTAACATAATAGCCAGAACTCTGCTTCCTGCATTCCACACTTCCTGCTTTGCAGCTAGATTGTTTACTGCCTGGTAACCAATCGGTGACTTGAGGGGGGTCACATGGGTCATAACTGTTGCTTTTGAATCTGAGCTAAATGCTAAGGATCAATTTCAAGCTCACTGAACAGATATGTCCATGTGGCCCCCCTTATAGTTTAGAGAGCTGAAAAGCAGGAAGTAGTGTTCTGGTTATTATGTTAGACATCCAGTCACTCATTTTGGCTAACTGTATTAGAAACATTTTCCCTTTTTTTTTTATTTTTACATTGAACTGTTCCTTTAAGACCTATCCTTAATCCATATGCCTCCTCTGTGGATAACACGCACATACACCCCCCACCCCTTAGGGCCTCCTAACAATGATTTTCAAATACTAACAAACCCCAAAACAAATACCAGGCTTATGTTCCACAGGCAGAGTATGGCATACAAAGGGAGCATAGGGAAGGCAGAGTATGGCATAGACAGAGTATGGCATGCAAAGATTATGGCACACACGGAGCATAGGGAAGGCAGGAGACTGTTTCCATTGATCAGGACCACTAAAATGTACTACATAGAGTGACAGTGCTGGTGCCCCTCCAGCAGAGTGAACAATGTGGGCAGTTTCAGTCTGGGATTTAGGTGTGAACAATAGAGGTGTTACAAGTGGGAACAATGCAGGGGGCATTTCAGGTGTGAATACAGGGCATTACAGGTTGAATTTGATTAAACAATGCAGGGGCCAGTTAATCTCTAGTGATACCTATTAAAGTTTACACATGGTAGGCAGACTGATATGGAGGGCCACTCAAGGGGGGGGGGTGGCGGGCCACCAGTTGGGACAGCCCTACCCTGGAGCATTGGGGTTTTACTGTACTGAGAAATAACTGGGTCACAAACTGCTCTTGTCCTGTCCTTGGTTTAAGGAAGGTGCCTCATGTAACCTTTTTTTTGTAGTTTTTGTACCCTTAAAACAGTGTTACAGAGAATGTCTGTGCTGTATAATTAAATGTTATAATACTTTGGTGTTTTTTTGTTTTCTATGAAAGTTGTATTTTTTTTTTTTAAATCCCTTCCAAATGCAAGTGCAGAGCCTTTCATGCAGTTTCAAATTTAGCAGACCAAGTGTTTTTCATGGTGCCTGTAATCTATCTAATTGGCTAGAGTGGCTGTGGTTGACCTTCAAACAGCTAGTTTTCAGACAGATCACTAGATCTCTGATCGCAGATCAGAATCTGCACCTGAATTGCTTACCTGCCAGACTCTTAACACCAGAGACTGGGACATTCAACTTTAGGGTAAGGCCACACGAGGAGATTCTGGGAGATTGTCACCTGGCGACTAATTGCCTCGTCTTTTGAGCGACTATCTCCCCGAACTGCCTCAGCGTTTTTACACATAGGCTACAAAGAAGTCGCCTGCTCTAATGCACACACGGCAATGCGATTTCTATAGTCTCCTGACTGAGGCAACTTTGGGCGACTATTGAAACCGCATTGTCGCGTGTGCATCTATAAAAACTGAATTGAAAGTGTTTGGAAGGTGAACAACCCCTTTAATAAGAGATTTGTGTATATTCATATTGCTTAAAACATAAGGTAGATTACGTCTGCATATAATACTTTGTTGCACTCTTTCTTCAGCTGTGAATGAAGCAACCTGCACCTGGAGTGGGCAGCTGCCCCCTAGAAACTACAAAAATCCTGTGTATTCCTGCAAAGTCTTTCTCGGTGGTGTCCCCTGGGACATAACAGAAAGTAAGTCTCTGTAAATTTCTGTTAAGTAGTTTAATACAAAATATCTAAGAGATGAGGGAAATAACTTATTGTCACTAGACAAGATGGAATTGGCTTTATTTTCCTCTAGCAGTGGAGGAAATGTGTAGTGATTTGCCTAAAATAAAAATATATTTAGTTTTTCCACAAATTGGCTATGTTTAGCAACTTTGCAGTTTGGAATTTTTAGCATCTATCTGCTTTCTAGGGTACAGTGTACAATAACAATTGGGCAGTGCTTTTATTGAGTTTGGGAAAACAAACTGGAGATGGCCCTTTGAAGTAGTCAGTTGTTTTGGCTGCTGGGTTAGTGACCCCCACAAAAAACTTCAAAGAGAACCAACCTTTTTTTTAACAGAGAAACTTGACAATGGAGGGACCATTTTAATGGGGAAGAAAAACATATGGGGGGGGGTCTGCATTTGAACCCTAAAACATTTTTTATTAGTGTAGGGACCCCTACTGGGTAATCTGCCCTGCAGCTTTAAGGCCCCCACCTTTTTTCTTAGAGTGATCTGCCAGGAGAGAATGACACTCCCCTGCTACACTGCTATATAGTGTGTGTAGGGAGTGGCCTCTTCCTCTTTGGCCTGTGGATGGTGATCCAGCTGTGTGTGCTCAGGGGAGCCTGGGCACAGATAGGCCCAGAAAGGCCCATGTGCTTTGGAAGAAGAAGTCGGGGACCAGGTAACCCCGTGAATGAGGAATAGTTGCACTAGGGCAGACTTGTTCTAGTCTCTCTAGGAGAGAAAGGCAGAGAGGTGAGAGAGAAAGAGCAGCTGAAGCTCCAACAAGGATTTGCAGTAAGGGAGTAGTTTCCCAGAGGCTCTGTGTGTTGCCTCCAGTCAGGGACCTCAGTGAAGAGGGACTGTAGGTTAGAAGCTGCTTTCCTGACAACTTCCAGGAGGGAATGTGTGTGAATACTGCAAATGCCTAATGGAGACCTTTCCTCTGTGAGAAATGCCTAATGCCTGCAGCTCTGTGTGAGTAAATATTACTATTGCCTCAGCTCCTGTGTGAGTACTAAACCTGTGGTCACTTGCCTCGTGCATAGTAAATAAACCGTTTTCTGTTTTACTGCAAGAACCTCCTGGCGCCCATCTTTTGTTGTATGCACAGTAGCCTGGGGGATGTAGTTGCACTACACCATAGAGGGAACACTTCCACATGGCGAAGGCCCTGACCCTGTTGTGTGATGTCGCGTGTAACCCATGCTTCTACTGCTAGCTGGACAGTTTAACTATTTGTGTGCTATGCAGCCCAAATAGGTGTTACATTAGTTTTTATGGTTTATTGATAAACTATAAAATATTGCTTCCATTACGATGCGTATTGAATAATTTGTGCACTACATGAAAATGTGTTGACTCCTAAACAAGCCTTTATTTCATTGGCATGTCATAAGTTTACAGATCTGTCCATAGTTTTTACCTGGTAGAATGACTCCCAGTTGAGGTCTCCTACTGCACAATTGTCTGTCCTATTTACTGTTGGTTGTGCTTTTCAACCATTGATTGGAAGTCTGCATACAGATCCATTGGTCCTACATCTGAAAGTCATCTAGGCAAAATGTGTTTTATTGTTATGTGCACTTTGTATTGTCCATCCTTTACTATTCTGCTGCTTGTGGTTGATATATGCAGGTCTACAATCTATTCCTTGTTCTTTACAGCTGGACTTATCAACACGTTCCGTGTATTTGGAGCACTTAGTGTTGAGTGGCCTGGTAAGGATGGCAAGCATCCCCGCTGCCCTCCCAAAGGTAATATGCCCAAAGGTAATGCGAATGTGGTAGGCATTTTATTTATATAAGCACTTCCGGGAGTTACACTGGTGATACTCTTCTTCTTCATGATGGACACTTCTGGTGATAAGGTGATGGGGATTTGGGATACAGCCCTACTTAAATGTCTTTAATATTATCCTTTTGCTGTGGGACTTTTTTTTATCATAAGACTTGTTCTACAGACTGTTTTTTTTTTTTTTTCTGCAATACATGTTTTATTATAGATGGGACAGGGAAGCATTTAGGTGAAGCCACACCAATAATAAAACTTCCTAAGTCAAGTTTCGCTGAAAATGTAAGCAGTGTCCACAAAATGTGCTTAAAGGGATACTGTTGGGAAAAAAATTTCAAAATGAATCAGGTAATAGTGCTACTCCACCAGAATTCGGCACTGAAATCCATTTCTCAAAAGAGCAAACAGACTTTTTTTTTATATTCAATTTTGAAATTTGACATGGGGCTAGACATTTTGTCAATTTCCCAGCTGCCCCAAGTCATGTGACTTGTGCTCTGATAAACTTCAATCACTTTACTGCTGTACTGCAAGGTGGAGTGATATCACCCCCTCCCTTTCCCCCCCGCATTAGCAAAACAAAAGAACAATGGGAAGGTAACAGATAACAGCTCTCTAACACAAAATAACAGCTGCCTAAGATCTAAGTACAGCACTTAATAGTAAAAACCCATGTCCCACTGAGACACATTCAGTTACATTGAGAAGGAAAAACAGCAGCCTGCCAGAAAGCATTTCTCTCCTAAAGTGCAGGCATAAGTCACATGACCAGGGGCTGCTGGGAAATTGACAAAATGTCTAGGCCAATGTCAGATTTCAAAATTGAATATAAAAAAAATCTGTTTGCTCTTTTGAGAAATGGATTTCAGTGCAGAATTCTGCTGGAGCAGCACTATTAACTGAAATTTTTTTTTTTACCCATGACAGTATCCCTTTAACTTGGAAATTCGTGCTTTGTAATGGAAATTTTTTTTTTTTTTTTTTTTAAATAGGCACAATGTAACTTGACCCAAGTCCTATTTATTTTTATTTTTTGCATATTTGTCAAGGTAGATAAGCATAGGGCATGCAAGGCTGTATAAAGCATGCATGTGTAGCATTCCTTTAATCCAGTGCTGTCCAACTTCTGTTGTACCAAGGGCCGCAATTTTTCTGGCCTACATAGTGGTGGGCCGATAATGGAAGCTAGTGATGACCACTCCCTGTTTTTAAATTACACCCACTTTAAACAACACCCATGTTACCACAAACCCATGTCCACATTAATGGTGGTAACACACCAAGAAAAACTATTGGTGCTCACTGCAGGGATATAGCTCATATGTGGGGGAAAAAAGTAGTTGTATTAAAGGAATTGTTCAGTGTAAAAATAAAAAAACTGGTCAAACAGGCTGTACAAAATAAAAAAAATGTTTCTAATATAGTTAGTTAGCCAAAAATAATAGTAATGTATAAAGCCTGGAGTGACTGGATGTGTAACATAATAGCCAGAACACTACTTACTGCTTTGCAGCTCTCTTGGTTTCCACTGGTTGGTTACCATGCAGTAACCAATCGGTGACTTGAGGGGGCTGCTCTCTTGGTTTCCACTGGTTGGTTACCATGCAGTAACCAATCGGTGACTTGAGGGGGCTGAATGCTAAGGATCAATTTCAAACTCGCTGAACAGTTATGTCCCATGTGGGGCCCCCCTATAGTCACTGAGTAAAGGTCCCCATAGACGCGACGATTCTTCTTGCCGAACGACCGATTTTAGGGAAGCCCGACCAATCCTTCGAAATTATCGTGCGGTTAGTGGTATTCGAACGATCGTACATCTTACGATTTTTCGGCCGACATCTGTCGGGAAATTGATCGGCCAGGTAAAAAAATCTTTGTCGGTCCCAGTGCAATCTCTCTATGTTTGCAGGGCCAAGCAGGCAGCTCCGCTTTGTTTTCCTGGTAAATTGGTCTTTTTAGTTGATGGTAGATTCGTACGATCGTACGATCGTTCTGAGAAGATCGTGGTCTCACGATCAGGATCTGATCTTTTAAAAATCTCAACATCTATGGCCAGCTTAACTCAAGAGCTAGAGAGCTGAAAAGCAGGAAGTAATGTTCTGGCTATTAGACGTCCAGTCACTCCAGACTGTATACATTACATTTTGGCTAACTATATTAGAAACATTTTTTTTATTTTGCACAGACTGTTTTCCCATTTTTTATGTTTTACATTGAACTGTTCCTTTAAGACCTACCGTTAATACAAATGCCTCCTCTGTGGATAACACGGCACCCCCCCCCCCCAGCACAAGGGCCCCCTAACAATGATTTTCAAATACTAACAAACCCCAAGCAAATACCAGGCTTATGTTCCACAGGCATAGTATGGCACACAAAGGGAGCATAGGTGAGGCAGAGTATGGCATACACAGAGTAGAACAGGCAAAGAGTGTGGCACACAGGGAGCATAGGGAAGGCAGAACAGAGCAGTAGACGGTTCCACTAATCAGGACCACTCTACAATGTACTACATACAGTGACTGTGCTGGTGCCCCTCCAGCAGTTTGAGTGAACAATGTGGGCAGTTTCAGTGTGGGATTTAGGTGTGAACAGTAGGCAGCACAAGTCCTGCAGAGGTCTGTAAAATCCTCAGTACAGCGGCAAGAACTAGCTTCTGGTTCAGCAGTCTAGATAGAGATGTGTAGCGTCGCACCTCGGATTTTGCAGAATCATCCTTTCGCCATTCTACAATGTACATCCGAAAACAGATTTGTCACCATTTTTTTTTAGTGTTACTGTTCCTTAAAAAAACAACGCCTATCATTGCCCTTTCTGGCATGTTATAACAAATTCTTTTCAAACCCCAGGTTATGTTTATCTGGTATTTGAATCAGAGAAGTCAGTTCGTGCTTTGCTTCAGGCGTGCTCTCAGGACCTACTAAGCCAAGATGGGCTGAGTGAACACTACTTCAAAATGTCCAGTCGCAGGATGCGCTGCAAGGAGGTATTTGTAATTCTGTATTCAAATGGTCTTCAAACTTATCTGATCTACTGTGTATCCTGTGCTGGAATGGTTGCCCCCATGGCTACACATCAGTGTGTTTAGCAACTATAGTTTCTGAAGTAAACCCACCAGTTTTACCAGTGCAGAGCAACAGTACATTACATTTTCTGTAATAAAACAGTACTTATACTTGATCCAAACTATCATGTGTTTTTAGAGCGCAACATATTATGCAAACTAAGATATAAATAATCCTTATTGGAGGCAAAACCAGCCTATTGGGTTTATTTAATGTTTACACAATTTTGTAGCAGACTTAATGTATGAAGATCCATATTATGGAAAGTTGTATGAAAAACCCAGGTCCTGAACATTCTGGATAGCAGGTCTCCTACCTGTATATAAGTCTGGCGGTTCCCCCTGCTTGCCTTAACATGGAGATTGGTGTATTCTGCACTGGTTGCATGATTGAGCGACACTTTGCTCAAGGGTTGAGGTTGTAGTTCTAATTTTTTTTATTATAGCTTCCAATAGGGGCAGCTGTGTGCAATTGTATTTGTCTATTTGTCTACTAACAATGTGTATGCCTGTAGTATGCTAGTGAAAATTACACTTTGTTTAAACAGACTATATACGTCCATTGCTTTATTTGGCTTCTAGCACATTGGACTACATTAGTGATGTGTGGGTTGAGAAAGTCTTATCTGCACCTGACCCACTTACACACTTGTATTCCTGCCCAGCTGTGCAGCCTACATACCCCAGGTTAGTGCAATACACAAACTTATGTACTTATTTCTCAATTGTCCCTAGGCAGCACAGATATCATAGGGTTAATGCCCACTTACCCTTTAGGAGGCAGGATAACAGGAAAAACACTGCGGGCTCGCTCCTCCTCTTCCTGACATTAGCCATCCCATGTTAGTTTTGTCATCCTGCTTTCAAGGAGGTAGGTCATGTTTTTCTCCCTTACAGGTAATGGTGCTTACTGCAATCGGGGTATGCTTTTGTGCTACCTCATAACCTCATGGTCATTTGCACCAACACTTGCGCTTATACTTTGTATTTTTAATTAAATATACTTTATTCCCTAAGTCATGCTCATAGCGCTGACACCAAGGGGACACGAATGCCTTACCCCATTATCACAGTCCAGTTATGTGAAGGGTATAACTAGGGACAAGGTATGCTCCCACGCTACCAAAATTCCACATAAGAGCAAGGTATGCTACCATATACTCAAACACATCGACAGAGAGAGGACAAGTGGAAGGTATGCTACCCCACACAATTCAGGGTTTGCACCCAAACTCTTGCTCAAGAGAGGCACAGGAGCAATACCGGCATGGCAGTGGAAGCCTATGAGTCGTGGGCACGCAACACAGTGACGTCATCAGTGCACCAATTTGTTTGCGCCTTCCCAAAGAGTTCTTTCCTGAGGGCAACACCACAGAGGAACTTCGAGCTCCGCTCCTTCTCTTCCTGACTGAGGTAGTTTTCTCCTCTAGCTATTCCGCTCCTCTACTACCTCTACTACCTAACAACCAGGTAATTCGTTGACTCTAACTCTGTGGGCCCAGGAAGCCATTTCGGCAACCTCTGACGAGATTTTGACATGCCAACTCACCTTTCTAAGATGCATAATGCTATCCATTACCTCTGTGATGCATCAATGGACACACTACACCTTGTTGCCAAATCATCTGCTTTGGCTATAGCAGCTCTGAGAGCCTTTTGGCTAAAATGATGGAGCACAGACTCTGCGTCCAAAAAGAATCTGGTGGTGCTGCCATTTACAAGATCCACACTCTTCGTCAGTGAACTTGACACCTTAATCTCAAATCACAGGAGGCAAGAGTAACTTCCTACCCAGGACAAAGTCCAGACCTTCACAAAGCTCAACACTAAATTCGACCCTCCTATAACAAAACGTTTCACACAGAACTTCAATCGTAATTATAGAAATTCCACTACATCCAGTTCCAAGAGTTTTCGTGGGACCAGGGAAGTTGTCATGGAACGCCCAGTGATGCCCCACCAAGTCTGTCAATGGAACAGGACTCCTGATCCCTCAGCCGCCTCTACGCCACTTCAGGCAGTTGGAGGACTACTTCGTCTTTTCAAAGAGGCATGGCTTTCTCACACCTCAGACAAATTGATACACAGTTATTTCTCAGGGTTGCAAACCTTTTTTTCAAGAAGGCCCCACCACCAAGATTCCTAATCCAGAATTCCAACCAACCCAAACAATACTTTCTAAAACACCGTTCAAGAGATGCGCGAAAGTAGTCATTCCGGTCCCAATACCTCAACGCAATCCGGGTTTCTACTCAAATCTTTCTGGTCCCCAAAAAGGACTGTTCTCTACATCCTGTGCTCGATCTAAAGAAACTCAATCGATTTCTCAAAGTTCTCAATCGTTGAGAGCAGTAATTGCTAACGTAGAACACTGAGACTTCCTCACATAAATAGACCTCAAGGATGTACCTCCACAACCCCATTCATCCGCATCACCAAAAATTCCCAAGATTTGCACTACTCACCGAACATTTCCAATTTCAAGCTCTACCCTTCGGCCTCACCACTACACCACGAGTTTTCACCAAGGTCATAGCCAGCCTAGTAGCCTACATGAGAAAATAGATGACCATCATACCATACTTGGACTACCTTCTCTTACGAGCTCCATCCGAAGAGGTAGCAAAAATAGACACCTGTCAACGCATACTGCAATAACACTGATGGATAATTCACACAAACTCATTATCGCCAGCTCCATCCATTTTGTTTTTGGGAGCACTCTTCAATTGAAACAATATATAGTGTGTGTCACCCCAGTCCTAGGGTGTAGGTCCAAGATAACATTTCAAAAAAGGAAAATGTTAGTATCCCCAAATATAATGAACCAATCATACAATTGAAAAATTTATTAGGACATAAGAGCAAGACCTGTTCAGGTCTTGCTCTTATGTCCTAATTTTTCAAATTTTTATTGATTGGTTCATTATTTTTGGGGATACTCACATTTTTCCTTTTTTTGAAAAGCACTCTTCGATTCCCAAAGACAGAGTATTTCTCACCCAAGAAACTCAAACTCAAAACACCCCTCAAGCGACCATACACGAGGCGGACAATAACACAAGAAATGCATCTCTTAGGTCTCGTGACCGCATCCATAGATCTTGTCCCCTACGCACAATTCCACATGAGGCACCTTCAACTGGAATTACTCCAAGAGTGGAACAGGTCACCCACATCAATAGACCAGAATCTCGCTCTGCCACAACACCAAACAGTCCTTAATGTGGTAGACTAAGAACCAAAATCTCCATCGGACGACCCTGTTCAGTCCCAAAATTCCTAACCATCACGGATGTCAGTCTCTCCGGCTGGGGAGGAATATTCCTGGACAAGACAGTACAAGGAAAGTGGTTGGCAACAAATAAAATTGCCATCTGACACTCACTACAACATTGGACAGTCCCTCTGTCAGTCTGAACCTTGATGGGGTTCCCTCAATGTGACCAATGTAAACCATTGAGGCGGTACTCGCAGTCACGCAGCCTGGAAGGAGGCAGCCAAAATACTGACATGGGCAGAAAACAGTGCCACAACTTTCAGCCATTAACATTCCAAGTCAGGAGAACTGGGGAGGCGGACTCTAGACCCAGGAGAATGGAAACTGAACCAACAAGTGGGGATGGCCACAGATAGACTTGGTGGCATCAGCCTTCAATCACCAACTACTAGCTTATTGCACCAGGTATTGTGATCCCAACACCACAGCAGTGGATGCTTCAACCATAAACTGGGACTTCGATCAAGTATACATATTCCTTGTTACCCATGATTCACAAAGTGCTCCGGAAACTGGCACATCATCAACATACATCAGGCCACAGCTATTGTAATCTCCCCATACTGGCCCAAGAGAGCATGGTTCTCGCTTATAGAACATGGCGGTGACCGACCCCTGGAGACTACCACTGTGGCCGGATCTTCTGACCCAAGGGCCATTACTACATCACAATCTTCCAATGCTATCCCCCGACTGCATAGCTATTGAAACCTCAATCTGGACTAACAAAGGTTTTTCACAGCCAGTAATACATACTTTAAGCCCGAAAGAAGTCCACCAATCTATCATACCACAGGATATGGAAAAATTTCTTGTATGGTGCAAACGGCTAGCACATAAATCCGTAACCATCCCAGAACTTCTAGAATTCTTGCAAGAAGGTTTAACCAAGGAACTCGGTATGAGTTCACTCAAGGTCCAAATCGCCGCACTGTCAATCTTCAGCAACCCTTAGCAGAAATAAAGTACATCAAAACTTTTTTTTACAAGCTGCTCAACATATATATCCTCTGTGGTGGTCCCCTACACCACCATGGGACCTCACACACTAGTTCTCCATGCTCTGCAAAAACCACCATTTGAACCCATGCATTCCATCTGTCAAAATGCTTTCTTTCAAGGTGGCATTACTAGTAGCTATTACCTCTGCAAGGTGAGTTTCAAAACTAGCAGCGCTATCCTGTCAATCTCCCTTCTCCATTATACATGAGGATAAATTGGTACTACGTACTCAACCAGATTTTTTTACCAAAAGTCTGACTACCGCATAAACTAAGATTATTCTTCCTTCATTATGTCCTAAACCAAAAAATCCAAAGGAGAAATCTCTCCATACATTGGGTAAGAGCAATCAAATATTATATTCACAGGACACAGAATTTTTGAAAGTCTTACTTTGTACTCTTTGGACATTCACAACAAGGCAAAAACGCCAGTTCCACATCAATCAGTAGATGGATCAGAGAAACCATTTCTCTAGCCTATACAACAAGACCAGCTCCCTTCAAGGGGAGCCCACTCCACGCAAGCACTTAGCGCCTCATGGGTTCATGCAAACCAGGCTTCAGAAGAACAAATCTGCTGTGCTGCCACATGGTCCTCAGTTCACACTTTTACAAAATTTTATAAGTTTAATGTTTTTGCCTCTTCACAGGTAGTTTTCGGCCTCAAAGTTTTAAAGTTCTTTAAGCGGCAGTTTAAAGGGGTCTCCTCCTTCATAAGCTAGGGCTCAACATAACTAAACTCTCATGCTGCTTCCGTTTTCTATTCTCCCACCTTCTGCTTTGGGACGTAACCCTATGGTATCTGTGCTGCCGAGGGACAATGGAGAAAATGGGATTTGTTTACTTACCGACAAATCCATTTCTCAGTCCCGAATAGGCAGTGCAGGTTGTCCCACCCTCGATTCTTTTTTTTTTTTTTTTTTTTTTTTTGCTTGATAACCACTAACATGGGTTGGGCTAATATCTGGAAGAGGAGGAGCAAGCCCACAGTTTTTTTTCTGGTCATCCTGCCTCCTAAAGGGAAGTGGACATTAACCCTATGGTATCTGTGCTAACTATTCGGGACTCTGAGAAATGGATTTATCGCTAAGTAAACAAAATACCATTTTTTGGGGGTTTCACATTCACACCACTCACATACTTGCACACAAAACACTTATTTTCCTAAGTGTACACACACTTTTACATACTTACACAATGAGTGGCTTTTGGGGGGGGGGGGGTTACTGCATTTATTTGTGCTTTATTATTTTTTTCTAGACCTTTTGCATATTCAATAACTGCACTGTGCAGTACCTGTTTTGGTATTGGTGTGATTTTTATTGCATTTTCAGTTCTGCATAGGCATTGCCAGCTTGTTTGTTCATAACTTATTTGGCCAAGCTAAAATATTTAAACTGACCCTGGCAGCTGATTACACCAAGTGGGGCTGGGGAAGCATTGGTTTTAGTGACTTTATTGCATTTCTGTTTTTTGCCCATGGAAATTGTTGTATATCCATTTAGATGCCTCTGCTCACCACAGTTTGGTAAATCTATGCATATTGGGCATCAAAACTGACTCCATGCATTCATATTTAAGATGTTTTATGTTTGTATGTTACAAAATGACATCTATGGGGAACAATGCAAGCTGACTATTTTTGGAAATTTCATAACTGCTACATTTAGCATCACTTTGCAGTTTCATAGTTTGCAGTAGGAAAGCTTGTTTACCCATTTTGGATTCGTCGGAATGTGTGGTTTTGGAAGATATATGGTTTTCTAGGGTCTCCTTACTGTTGGGGGTGTTATGGCACATAATACACATACCGGGTGATTATTATTAATTTTGGGATTTCTATATGCCACAGTTTGGTAAATCCATGCATATTGGGCATCAAAGTATTTTGTAGACCTCTGGCGTTAAGGATGTTTTTTCTTGGTACCTAATGCTATGTGGGAGATAAGATGCTAGAAAATTGAAGCTTTGAGGCTATTTTAGGGGTTTCATCAAAACCGACTTTTGAAAAGCGTTGCAGTCTGTGTAGAAAGACATGATTACGCATTTTGGATTTGGCAGAATGTACTTTCCAAAAAGTGCGGTTTTGTTGGGTCAATGTATGTGTTTTACCCTGCAAAAAAAGTGACAAATGTATAGTAAAATATTTATATAAAAGTACACAGAGGACAAGTCATAATACAATAAAATATGCACAGTACAGAGCTTACAGAAGGACTTTGAGCTTAAGTACTATATGGTAAGACACTGTAGGAAGGAGTCCCTGCCCATAGAGCAGGTGGGTTCAGTGTTGGACTGGCCCACAGGGATACCAGGAAAACTCCCGGTGGGCCCAAGTGATCCTCTTGCTTCTGACCATTTGGCCTATTTCATGGTAATTCCCTGTTTCTTTATGGGAACTTAATAATGGAAGAATAGAGTATAGTATGTAGAGAAGAGACTAGGAGAATAAAAAGGTTGAGTGAGGAGAGGAGGTATAATAGTTTGGAAAAGTGGGCCCTCAGCCTAAGGTTTTCTGATGGGCCCCTGGCATCCCAGTCTGACACTGGGTGGATGGCTTGCATACAGGCACACATTGGAGGGGAAAAAGTGCACAAGGTAAGGAAAGGCATTGTCCAATAGGTACCAGGATTAGACTGATCTTATATTTTGTTTTCTTGAGATTGGGTGCACTGGAGGAATTCAGGTATGGAATTCCAAAGGTAAGGAGCAGCAAGTTAGAAAGGTTTAAGACAAAAGGTGGCATTGGATGTTGGAAAATTGCTGGCTGAGAGGAGCAGAGTGAAGAAATGTAGTTGAGGAAATGTCATGTTTTAAATGCTTTATTCCATAAGTTACAGGTAAATTCGGTTGATACCCTCAACACACGACTATTTAGTTATTTCTATCAAAGTGCAAAACCTTGCATTTATAATTGCCACGCCTACTTTTAGGTAGGGGGTAGTTAGTGACAGGTTTTATTTAGCAAACAGAACCAAACACAAGTTCTATATGCACTGGTTTTTTTTTAAATTTATTTATTTTTCTTACAAAGGTACTTGTTGGCTTTATATTTTATTTTTACCTCTTAGGTGCAGGTCATTCCTTGGGTGCTTGCAGACAGCAACTTTGTGCGTAGTCCATCACAACGGCTGGATCCCAGTAAGACTGTATTTGTGGGAGCTCTACATGGCATGCTAAATGCTGAAGCTTTGGCTTCGATCATGAATGATCTGTTTGGTGGCGTAGTCTATGCTGGCATTGATACTGATAAGCACAAATATCCAATCGGTAAGAAACATCTTCAGATTTCATTATACTAAGGTTACATTGAATTAACAAACGGAACCCAAACATTTAGTTGTTATCTTGCTTTAAAGTCTCACGCGTTTTTAATTAGGCTGAGCAGTTCGAATTCATCCAAATCCTGCATAAAATGCTAAATCCTAAACCGAATTCTGCAATTGACACATCTCCACTTTAGAGAGTCCTTTAATCTGATAACTGGCAGGTATACCAGTGTTCTGGGGAAGAATGTTTTGTTTGTTTGTTTTTTTTTCTCATAAAACCCTTCTCCAGGACATCTGGTAAGGGCACAATCACACGGGTTAAAGGTTTTCAGTATCACTTTAGCGTGCACCTCTTTAGTCTGTCATTTGTACTTTTCTCATACAGTGTGGGACCATGGTGTAGTATTCACCACCATAATGCAGGACACAGAAGTAAAGACTCACCCCTTACAGCCACTGCCTCTGCACAGTCTTTGAGCTGTGTGCTATCTCACTTACTGTGACCAGTTCCTAACTTCTTACTTATAAGTTATCTACCTTCCACATTAAAGGAGAACTTAACTTCTTCCACCTATAGTGTATTTGTGCAAAGTGTCCCTGAATGTCTCTCGCTTCTCCATGAAGAGTAGTGGAGCTCAAGGGCACCATCTTTCGCATTTTTCGGTTTTCTTTGGATTCTCCATTCTCTTGGAATTTACGGCTTTCTACAGCATGCACAGCTGGTGTGAATACCAGACTGGCTCCAACTTGGTTTGCACTGAATAGCTTAGTGTTGATGTTCCCTTTCCAAAGATGTGGAGTATGGCACCCTCGAGCTCTGCTGTGCTACTCTGCATGAAGAAGTGAGATTGACATTCAGTGGCACTAATGCACTATGCTGGGAGGGAGCATTGTGGGAGGACAGTTGACGGGCACCATCTTTTTTCATAATCTGAGCGGAGTTTTGGCACAGTTGGAGAAAATTTCCGGCCCGGAACTACGCATGCGCTGAATTTCCAAAAAGTGTTCGGAAATATTCATGACTTTCAGCACATGCACAGTCGTTCGTGACCGGAAATTTACTCCAACAGCGTATGCACTGAAACTCTGTTCAGATTCCAGAGAATACCGAAAAAAAATGTCCTAGTGAATGTCCGAGGATTCGTACGATTTTCGGATCGTGTGCCAACATCTTTCGTCCGGCGGAGATTGGTCAATCGGTCAGGTCTGATTTTGACCCGACCGATCCCGCCGGAGCCCATGGCACATTGTAATCTGATCGTTCGGCCATACGGATTACCCCCGATATAGCCATGCTTTTAATGGCATATCGGGGAAAAGATCCGCTCATTTGGCGATGTTGCCAAACGAGCGGATCTTTGCGTCCACCTTTAGGGTTCATGAAGCAGTAAAGGGGTATAGCAAGCATGGGGGAGTCCTAGTATTTTCTGGTGGTGGATGATACTCCATGGTCCTGGTGTCCCACAAACATCTGAAAGGTTTTAACTGTGAGTAACCTACAGTCCCCTTTTCTGTGTTGCACAGCTGAATGGTATACAGCAGAATATAGATTTTTTTTTTTTTGTCTAGTTAAAATATTTAACAGTGCCTCTCTAACGGCAAACCTTTTTCATGCTTGTGTTAAGGGTCCGGTCGTGTGACCTTCAATAACCAGCGCAGTTACCTGAAAGCTGTGAGTGCTGCTTTTGTGGAAATAAAAACTGCCAAGTTTACAAAAAAGGTAGGGGTTTTTTTTTATATTTTTTTTAAATGTGTGCACTCTTATCTCATCATTCATAGCATATCTATCTGTGTACTGGTACAATCTACTGAGGTTGAAATTCCAGTGTTTATAACTTATTGGAAGATAAAATGCAACATGTTTTGTACCCATGGTCTTTCCTCCAGAGTGCTCATGCGGCCATGTTTACTGCGTTTTTTTTTTTGTTTTTTTTGTTACACCCTCATAACCCTACTTGATTTTGAATTTGCTTAATGGTGGGCAACATTTTTTCAATATTCTACACCACATCTTTAGTGGATATTGTGTAACAGACCTGACCATGCTATGAGGAGCCTTTACATTTTGCTGGATATACAAATGTTCCCTTCTGCATTTCCCTATAACTGTACTGATCATAGCTTTCACCTGCTTGTAGCTACATGAAGCAGGGATCGGCTGATAAAGTCATAGGCAGGCATTTTCGGGCTGATCCCACTCATGTAGCTAAAAGCAGGCAGCAGTAGGCAGTGGATCAGCTTGCAGAAAAAAATGCAGTCTGACTGCAGCGGATCCCACACTCAATGTACATGGAACTTTATGGCAATTGCCAACCTCCATGTTCTCTTATGCTCTTACATGTTCCTTTGTAATGCCAGAGGTTTCAGTTACTTCTGTAGTTGAACATCACCACAGTAATGTGCTAACCAGTTTCCATTACCTAAAATTCACATGTAAATTTCATGGTAAACTTAAAATTATTGCCTCAGTCTACTGTTCCATAGACTTCTGTTGCCTGTGCAAAGAAAACCTATTTGCTTTATATGAATAGATTTATAAACAGATTAAACACTGAACATTGAGATTTTCACTGGATTTTTCTAAATCTCAGGTTCAAATTGATCCGTATTTGGAAGACTCTGTTTGCCAGGTGTGCAATGCTCAGCCTGGGCCATTCTTCTGCAGAGACCAGGTAACACCATTTTGTTTGTTCTCAAAATAAGTTTACCAGTGCCTTAACAATGGCTGATATGGGGGAGGTTATGCTTTCATTGGTTTTGCTGTTTTTTTTTTTTTTTTTTTTGTAGATCTGTACCATTATCCCTGCCAAATAACATCCTTTGAGTATCTTGCTTAGCCTTGACAAATTGTCTTAAACCAATTTCTTTCACTTTACTGTTTATGCTGGTCTGTCATAATGGTGGGTAGGCATACTTAATTTTACCTTTTTTTTTTTTCAGGTTTGCTTTAAGTATTTCTGCCGTTCCTGTTGGCACTGGCAGCACTCTATGGAAATCCTGCGCCACCACCGCCCTCTCATGCGTAATCAGAAAAGTCGTGACTCCAGCTAAAGACATTGGAACAACATTGGTCCAAAAATCTGACACAACTGGATATGTTGGGCTAACAAGAGTGTTCAGAATTTTCTCCCTCTAGCACTGGAAGCACTAGTTTTTTTTTTTTTTTTATTCCAGGAATAGATCAGCAATCAGTGGATTGTGGGGAGAATGTCACTATTTTTTTGCACTTGCTGTACCTTGTGGTAGTTTTCTCACACTAGTGCACACTTGAGATTTGCCAGGTTTTTTGCTTTTCTTTTAAAAAAAAAAAAAATTGAGAGGATATTTCCTTCTCAGGACTTAATTGCAGTTCCCAGACTGGGCCTAAACAACAATTGCTGAAAGTAAGCAATGTTCATGGCCTTGTTTTCTTAAGGTTTATGGCTAATGATGCCTCTGCTTTTGGTTAACTTTTTTTTTTTTTTTTTATTACAGGCACTTCTTTTACATTCCTTGCAATATTGCTGGTGATGATGCAAATTACATTAATCTTCCCATGTTTTGCTGTTGCCATACAGTGCCTTCCAATTTATTTGATGTCCCATCTGAACTACATAAACTAGTTTAGCTGACATTTTTACTGTAACAACAATAGCAGAATTTGCTCTTTAAACCAAATCATATTTCATATTTTTACCCCTGTGGGATTTTTACCAGTTCCTTTTTACACTCTTAAAGACGTTTTTTAAGTCCATTATATTTTGTTTTCTTTTCCTGGCAGCTTTTAACATTATTGCAAAGTTCAGTTTCTGGGAGCTGCTGGTTAAGAAAATAAACCTACATAAATTCCTTGTACAACAGAGTTTATAACCAAAAGGACAGACTTAAGGCCTTGACTGAACCAGATTATGACAGTGTGTGTATAGTTTTAAGGAAATTTGTTGCACTTTTTTAATTTGCACTTAAGGGGATGGTAGAGTTTTTAATCACTTTCTGTTTGTATTTGGCTGGACAAAAAGGGCTGTGATATGTCTTGAGAATGGGGTAGAGGCAAGAGATGGCACAACACCTTTCTCCTGGAGGGAATAAGTGCCCATGCTCTGTTTTTCTTCTTTTTTTTTGTGGAAATAACTGACTTATGCAAACTGTTGCAGGCCTTTACAATTTTGTGTCCTTAATTTTTATTTATAGCCCCCCTTAAAATTGTAAGCTCTGTGCCAAAGACCCCAGTTTTCTGTATTCCCTCTTATCCAGAACATGCTGAGCTAATTCTACTTCCTAGCTGCCCTAAGCAGGGTATATCTGTGAAGCTGTGTGTAAAGTCTCTACCTCATTGTAGTTATGCAAGCAGAAGATGCACTTAATCTATGGATGTGGTGTAGTTTTGTTTGTTTTTCTTTGTTTTTTTTGGCACAAAATAAACACGTTGAAGCAGTATGTGTTGTATTGTATTATACACCAGAGTTAGGGCAGGTTGTGCATATAATACTGCATTTAAAGAGACTGACACCAGAAAGTGCAATATTTTTTTATGTCAATATTGCCTTTGAAAGCAACTTATAATGTTGCCATAAAGTATTTTGCATTACATTTACACTAGTGAATATGGTTAATCATGACAAACTTCACAAGATAAGACTTAAGTTAGTTCTCCCTAAATATGTATAGTATGTTAAATGCTGGAAGCACTTTCATCATGAAATAGGCATGATGCATTGCTCTACAGATGTGCATGGTGGGTTAAATTTAACCATGCAACATGTACTAAGCCAACCAACTTTACCAGCTGCCAACCTCTACCTGCAGAAAAAATGGGACATGACAAGATATACAGAGCACAGGAAAAAGGTATTGGCTAATGAATGTTTACAGTTGTGCTGTTTCTCTGACATTGAAGCAGTCTGTTTTTTTTTTTTTTTAAGTTTTGACTTGGGCACTGCAGGGTGTTTGCTTTAAAGTACCCTCTTCACAAGCTCCACCCCTCCACATGAACAAGCAAGTTGTAAAAGTGCTAAGGATACAAAATTTTCTACAAAAAGTTAACTCAAAGGTGAACTGCCTTATGAACTATGCATAAATATTCAAACTCTGCATTTCATCACACTTTAATACTGCTCTGACAACATAAAGATCACTCTTTGGAGCAGTCCTGTTTAGGGAGGCTTCTCCATGGGGAAAGTAGATCCTATTGAACTACTTTCAAATGAAGGAAAGGTGGGGGAGTTTATAATTCTCCAGGTCTGTCAGGAGGTCAAGGTGTTCGTTGTGTTTCTGGGCTGTTCTCCACCGTACCATGCTGCACCTTTTGGCACCTCCCTGATTAGGGGTCGTACTACACTGAATATTCTCTAGCATGCCACCCAGACCTCCTGGCTTGTAAGTTTGTTGGCCGCAATGATGTATTATCTACAGATGGAGAGTGAGAACGCATCCTTTTCAGAATGTATTTAATCTGTGTTTTAGTTGTAAGTTGTAAAAAAAAAAAAAAAAAAAATTACGGCTCATATGTTGTAATTCATTCCACCTATATACCAGTTTAAAATACACCATCAATACCGCACTACTTATTTTTAATGGATTTCAAGGTTCACTACGGACAACGTAAATATCACAATGTAAAATACAGTTTAATAAATTGGTGTTTAACACAATTTATTACACTGCTTACTTGTCATTGCCCCATGGTTTTACCAATATGCATAAAATGTGTCTATATACATAGGTTTCTGAGCAGGAAACTGATTTATTGTCAATATCCCTGGAGGCTCTAGGCAAGAAGCAAGTCTTTATTATCAATATCCCGGCAAGCTCTGTTTGGATTGCCCAGATTTGGCAGCACTGTTAAGGAAGCACGGCTTTATAAGCAATATCCAGACAAACTATGGCAATGATGCATGGGTATATTCTATGAATCCAGACAAATTTGGGGGAGGGTAGCATTTTATATAGCAGCATATGGGCAAGCCTCAGCCCAGCAAAATAGACTTATAGTCAGGATCTTAAAGGACAGGACACGGATGTTCACAAACAGTGTCTTGTTTAGTTTATAGAAAATACATATTAACAATCTGCATCCAGGTAGAGTGATGGCAAGTAGCACAGGTTAGAATAATTATCAGTATCCTGACATGGTTAGAACAGATATTGGATGCTGTTATGGCAGGCGTACCAATCGGTGATTGTTTCCCCACCAAGAAGTGCCATGAACCAATTATCTTAGAAGTCAAATTCCCTGGCCTAGCAGGGCAGAATTTGGGAACCCCTCTTAAATTTTTTTTGAAGTTTTTATTATTGGCTGAGCTTTCAAAGTAGCAACTTCCTTTTAATATAGAAAATGCCTTATGGAAACTGTAGTGTTTCAGCAGTGACATAAAGTTTATTGGATAAACGGAAATTATGCATCATAACAAAATTAGAGGGGTGCCCCCACCTTGCCCCTATCTGTGGACGCTCATGCCTTAGGGGTAAAGGGAAATAGATCTGATTGGCTCTCCCCTGATGACTTTCTGATCTGCACCAGCCATTATTATGTCACATTGTTTCTATGACAACCCCTAATGGTCCTTTACTCACTGCGGCCATGTCAGTTGATTTGCTGACACTGAGAATTAACGAAGGCCACGCTGAAAAATCAAAGACTGTATCTCTGACAGATAAGACTACTCGTTGCAATGAAAGGTAACGGGTTAAGAACCTGGAAACAGAAATGCAGCATGTCACGCTACCGGCAAAGACACTCAATGTGTGTCGGGTTCATGAATTATGCATATTTAAGAGGGACCCGGCAACGTGAGCTGCGAAGTTCTGGTGGCTTAGAGTCTGTAAGTTTACCAGTTCAGCCCTTAGGAGTAAGATAAGATAGACTACTGACTTGCAAGCAAAGGAAAATAGATCTGAAAGGCTCTCCCCTGATGACTTCCTGGTCTGCGTATGTTCTCTTGCATGCAGTTCTCTTCCCGCAGCTGACAATCCTTTGGCAACTGAAGGTTCTGCCTTGACAACAGTTTTCCATAAAAACCATTAAAGTTTAAAGGGGAACTATTGTGACACTGAACATTTAATATACTTTTCACCTAATGGAAACTAGAAACTTTCTATATGTCTTTTGAAATAATAACGTTTCTTGCTTTCCCTCTCCCAGCAATCCATTTTTAAAGGCAGGCTTTATATCAGAGTCAGTGTTTTGAACATCTGGATAGCAACCAGTGCTATTAATGAGTATTGGGTCATGTACTTTATGCTAATCATACCTGGTATTAGGCCAAGCCCCTGTGAACCATAGGGGTGGCCACATTAACTCATGAGCAATACTCAAAATTATTGCAATGCTTGGGATCAGGGGCGTAACTATAGAGGAAGGAGACCCTGAGTCTGAAGGGGGCCCAGGAGGTATACAGTTTCAATTAATATTGGTAAAACAAGACAAGCTCTAAACTTTTTGGGGGCCTTAAAAATCATTTGCTGTGGGGCCCAGTAATATCTAGTTATGCCACTGCCTGGGATGGTGTAAATGATTATGCATACATTTGCAATGTGATGCTACACTGTGCCATAAATGGCTCAACATCCTTTTTCATAAACATGAAACGCTATGTGCCAATGGGGTTAAATGGTTTGACCACCCATGATGGATAAGATGGGGGATAAGATAGAGAAGAGATAACCTTAAAAAGCAATGATTTGATTGTAGCAGTAAATCTATTGTCTATCACAAAAGTATATTTTATTAGACAGATTCCTTTAAAGAACAATAAATGTAGTTTGGGGAGGAGCAAAATCTTATTGAAGGTTCACTCTTTGGCCAGGGGCCCTCTTGAATGTTCTACCATTGGTTGAATGTCAAACCTTTGCCCAAATCTCCTTGAAAGTCCACCCTTTGGCCAGGACTGATTGTCCTACCATTGGTCAAAGTCCCCTTTGATGGTCCAACATTTGCCAAAAGCCTCCTTGAAGGTCCAAAGTGTGGCCAGGGTTCATCTTGATTGTCCTAGCATTGGTCAAGTTCCCCTTTGAAGGTCTAACCTTTGCCCAAAGCCTCCTTGAAGGTCCAACATTTGGTCAGGATGAATACAAATACATATTCATTGCAAATCTCACCCTTCACTTACATGGGCATCCACAGAAAATTTTCCAGGGGGGGCAAGGAAGAAAACATATTACACAAATTACTTGTGCCCATATTTTGGTTTCCACACAAACCTAACAACCGCTTTTTTATAGATTTATAAATTAGTAACTGTTGCACGTGCATACCATTGCCATTCTATTAGTGACACAAACTTATTACCAGGACAACACTTGGTGTTTCTACTTTCTCAACAAAATTACTAGTCAGCGGATTGTAGAATGTTATTCCTTCTACAGTTCTAGTTGCAGCTGGATACATACATTGAAGCCTCCATTTTACTTACCCTAATTTTAAGTTTTTCCATGTGGGCCCACCAATATATAATGCATAATACATTTCCCTGACTTTACACCATTTTTTTCTGGTCCCGTCCACAGATCGCCACCCCGAGGCCAGCGATGGCCGTTTGCGCATGCCCCCCAAGGCTGCATGTCTGTGTTTGAGAGAGGAAGGGCCATAACCATTAAGAAGGGCCATAGCCATCTATTACTTAGGGTGTGCGAGGTCCTGCACCAATTCCATAACCATCAAGGACTGGGGTCTGTACTACTATGACTAACTCTGTCATCTCCCTTGCTTTTCTCTCCTTTCAAACACTACCTTAAAGGGGTTGTTCACCTTTAAATTAAATTAAGTATTATGTTCAGAGTGATATTCTGACACAATTTGCAATTAGTTTTCATTTTTTATTATTTGTTGTTTTATTTTGAGTTATTTAGCTCTCCAGTTTGCAATTTCAGCAATCTGGTTGCTAAAATTACCCTAGCAACTATACAATCATTTGAATAAGAGACTGGAATATGAATAGCAGAGGGCCTTAATAGAAAGAGGAGTAGTATTTCTCTTCCTCCTGAAAAATGAATAAAATCTAAATAAAAACCTTTGTTACCAGTGGTGCCGATACACACGCCTAACAACTAGTGTAAAGTGCCAATGCAAATATTCAGCCTACTGCAGTAGAATGCAGCTTGGTGCATAAACATCAACGAGCCTTAAAATTAAACACCGTTTTTGAGGCAGTGTTACTTCCAGGTTTGCCTTAAAATTGGGGTCCCCCAACCCTTTTTACCCATGAGCCATATTCAGATGTAAAAAGAGTTGAGAAACAATGTTATAAAATGTTCCTAGGTGGTGCAAAATAAGTGATGTGATTGGTCATTCCATAACCCCTATGTGGACTGGCAGCCTTCATGAACTATGATTGGTAGTACAACTCAGGCCTCGTTTTGCAATCCGTTGGTTCTGGCCAATGGCAGAGGGGTTTCTGTAAGATGGCATAGACAGTCACTATTTAGACCTGGTACACCTGTGTTTTATGCAACCAAAACTTGCCTCCAAACTAGGAATTTTAAATAAGCACCTGTTTTGAGGCCACTGGGAGAAACATCCAAGGGGTTGCCGTGCAACATTTTGCACTACTGTTTGGGAATCACTGCCTTAGCATGTTAAACCTACACATGCAACTGCCTTGCACCTATTGGATCATGTTCTAAATCAGCTAATAGTGCAGCACACACTAATATGCAATCATTTGCAATGACCCTGGAAAATATTGCATTGTAGGTAAAATTTGTCTTTTCCAGCTGCTTGTGTGCTTTGCACATTGCCTGAATATGTCTAATGGTGTTCCTTTGATCATGATGCAGCTCATGCCTGATTTTTAAAAACAGCCAGGGTTTGTCATATCATTTAATGGTTAGAAATGAAAAATGGGTTGTCCACAGGGGACAGTAACATAGAAAGCAACGATTACTCAGCAAGTCCAGTTGTTTTAGAATTACCTATACTAGATATACTACCTGGATGAATGAAAATCTTTATAGTCATACAGAGAAAGCAGATCCTAGAACTGCAAGGGGGGGGGCATAAAGTATATGGGTCCCAGTAATGCACTGATAACTATTTGTATGAAATATCTATAGTAATAAGTCAAATCAACTGGAAATATCTACGTAAACCTGAGCATAGAGACAAAACAGTGGACAGAATTTAAGTCATGGCTAGAACAGGCAGCACAATTCTGAATTGAGAAAGTCAGTTGGATGACTAGCGAAACATCTTCAAGGAAAAGGAAAATAAAGCAAGTCTATTTGCAGGGCTGTTCCTGCCATGAGGCAATGTGAGCACCTTGCCTCAGACGGCAGTGAACGGCCAGTTACAAGGGGCGGCAAAAAGACACCTCCTGTAACTTTAAGAGCCGAATTTCCGGTTTATAAACTGGAAATTCGGCTCTGCTAGTGCAGAAAGTGCAGTACTTGCTCATAGCACTAGCGATACAGCCCCTTTTGAGCTGCTCCGACGCTAAACTTTTAAGCGTGGAGAGGGAGAGGGGGGCGGCATAGGGGTTGCTGCCTCAGGCGGCAGCAGCCCACGGATCGCCCCTGTCTAGTTGATTTGACTTATTACTATAGATATACCATGACCTGTATGAAAGAGAACCTTCACAGACAAGTGTAAATGATGATGCCTGCGGTCAGGCGCGTTTCAGCATGTGATACCGCCTGAAAATACTCCCCCCCCCTGCCCATTGTGGTTACCTTAAAATCGACCAAGGGGTCCGGGGGGGGCTGCATCGCAGTTTCGCTCTCTGCGCTAGAAAAACCGAATTTCTGGTTTAAATACCAGAGATTCGGCTCTTAAAGTTACCAGGAGCGACTTTTTGCCGCCTCTGGTGACTTCTGGGGAGCTGCTGCCTGAGGCAAGGTGCTCAACTTGCCTCATGGCAGAAATGCCCCTGCCTGTGGTGGGACAATGCCTGTGGGGCCAGGCGCATGCTGACATTCTGTAGGTTCTGGCAAATGCAGTGGAGCTGCTGTAAGATGCCATAGACCAGTGATCACCAAACAGTGGCTCGCAAGCAACCTGTTGCTCACTTACCCCTTTGATGTTTTTCTCAGAGGCCTCTAAGCGGGGGCTTATTTTTGACTTCCAGGCTTGGAGGCAAATTTTAATTGTATAAAAAAACATATGTACTGCTAGTAAAGCCTCCTGTAGGCTGTCCACAAATAGGGTTGCCACCTTTTCTGGAAAAAAATACCAGCCTTGATATATATTTTACTTTTTTTACCTATTAATAACATTGGGGTCAGCCATCATTTTTACAGGACAGGTGGCAACCCTATGACCACATAGGTTCTACCAAATAGCCAATTGAAGCCTTTATTTGGCACCCCAGAAACTTTTTTTCATGCTTGTGTTGCTCCCAATGTGGCTGGCGACGAGTAAAAGAGGTTGGGGAGCCATAGACAGGCACCATTTATTGACTATTTATTGGACTGGTGGGGGCTGCTTGGGCCTGTGTGTATGTGAAATATAAGGCCATATTTTGATAGTCAGTTCAGACCTGTGTGGGACCTAGAAAGTTGTGCTTACAGTACTAATTGGTAAGTACGTATTTTCATCATGCAATAAAATAACAATAAACAATAAATATCATATCTTTAAGCTTCACTAACACAAAGTATGTTTCGTTTTCCAAGTATCTTTTCCCTCTAGCGCTGAGAAAATGCAGCCGAATACATTTTCTAATTATTTCAATTCCGCTGCTTTTACTGTGGTTTCCTCGCGCACAATCATTGTTGCAGTTATCCTCCCAGCCGCCGGGAGTCGCTGGCGTTACTGTAGCCGCTTCACTCCCTTCCGCCTGTTTATAGCTTCGCTCCCGGCATCCTTTGCCCTCTTCTACCAGCTCCGGCCAACATGGTGGGTCTTTAATCCAGTCTTGTCTCTGAGATTATCCGTATCCATCCTGCTTTTCTGAGACTTGTCTCAGCCTATTCTCGTCCGCAATTTGTTCTTTTATTCCTGCATGAGCCTCAGGGTGTTGTATTGGCAGCGGGGGCTGGTGGAGTATCTTTAACGGGAGATCTATACTGAAACTGTCATGGAGGCCCGGGACTCGGGGTTTCCTTTTGCGTCCCGGATTATGGTGGGACGCTCCGCTTGCTGATTTAAACTGCCTCTGAAGAGAGTGGGGAATTAGTTGTGGGTAGAGTTAGTCGCTTAGCTCAGCGGCAGACGGGCTTCATATCACGGGAGTGCAGGTTCCAGCTCCGCAGCGGAATGTTCGGGAGAACAGGAAATGGCTGACTGTAAATCTGCTGCACAAGTGAAGGTTGAAGCCCCGTGCCTAGAGCAAAGTGATAGGTACCTTTTTATACAGCCTTATCCACAAACTGCGCGTTACTCTATGGTCTTATTCATACATATCAACTAGAACATTAAATGGTCTATGTGATTAGTATGTAAATGATTTAAAAGCTTTATTTTTTGTGCTTGCGGGGGGAACCTGCATCGAAAGTGATTGTGGCCTGATTTGTGGCCTGGTCATTGATACTGCAGGAATATCACCATGTGTCAGTTTTTCCCGTGTTTGTAGTGTTGCAGTATACTAACAAACCCTGTAACTTACGCACATCACTTACTGATCACTCCACATTTCACATGTGCTATGTATAGCCCTAGCTGGCTCTGTATATATACATATATATGTATAATGTATCCCTGTAAATAAGGTTATTGAACAGGTAATACAATAATTGGTGTCATTTCTCTATCCCTCTTGCACTGCTCCTGTCTCTTTTAAGGAGGGAGGGGGTATTTTAAATTCTATACAGATAGGCTGTTTAGTAGTTGATTTATAAGTGTTGATTAATTTTTACACCCTAGATACAATCAAAATACTTAAATGAAGTAGTTTGTTTTCAGTTGTCCAAGCCTTTGCGTTTTACTAGGTATTACATTACACCTTCGTGTTGTTTGTGGGTGACAAAAGCTACACTCTTGTATGTTTTAAAGGCACGCTAACTATGGGAAACTATATTCCCCAATTTGTCTTGTGTCCTGCAGTTATTTGGAGGTATCTGTGATTACACTGCAGTGCATTATAAGGCTGATCTAGTTTGTACTTGACTTTTTTTTTCCCCTCATTTTTGAGTGTCCGTATTTTTAAACCTGTTTTGTCTTTAATTCACTTTTCCTTTAGGGACGTGTCAGGACAAAGACCGTTAAAAAGGCAGCTCGGGTCATAATTGAAAAATATTACACCCGGCTTGGTAATGACTTCCACACAAACAAGCGTGTGTGCGAGGAGATCGCCATCATCCCCAGCAAGAAGCTGCGCAACAAGATCGCTGGGTGAGACCTTTGACATAAGTGGAACTTAAGTATAACTTGTGTTGGTAATATTTAAGAATGAAGTATACATATATCTTAAAATAAAGGGGGTTTGGTTCAGTAACCTGTGGTGCTTGGTCAGTATAGGAAGATAGAAATTTCACTGTACTGAGGACCTTTGAAAAAACTTTCTCTGTAACCTAAATGTAACCTGCATCGAAAGTGATTAGGGTTTCTATTGTGGCCCAATCATTGATACTGCAGGAAGAGCAAAATGTAAAAGCTTTTCCCGTGTTTGGTGAGTGACTTTGTATCAACCAAACCCTGTGACTTTTGCACAGCCTCTTATGAACAGTTATCTATCTATTTAATGTAGAGATTCTTGTTTATGATCTGTTTATCGTCCATCTCTCTTGTAGGTATGTCACACATCTTATGAAGCGCATCCAGAGAGGACCTGTCAGAGGTATCTCCATCAAACTGCAGGAGGAGGAAAGAGAAAGGAGGGATAACTATGTCCCTGAGGTAAGTAGTGGATACAAATACAGGTTGCTTGAAATAGCTGAAATCTCGTATGTAGCCCTTTTTGGCTGTTGGCTACCTACCCCTAGTATATATCAAACTGCAAGTACCAGAATCTGGCGGCTTAACAGTCAACAGCTGGATGACCATGTTTTGGGCAATGTTGTTGCAGCTTGAGATGATCCCATAACTGAATTTAGAAAACTGAAGCCAAAACCTTGATAAAAAAAAAAGTTTTCTACACCTTTGCATCAGTTATTACTCCATGCATGGGACTGTGTGCAGCATCTTGTAAATACATTTCTGGCAAACATTCACTGCTGCATTGTGGTAATTTTGTATACATCAATTATCTTCAGACCAGCACTCCCTTTAAAAACTTAAAAGGTCATGCTTTTTTGGCATAACACCATGAAAATTAAGAACCAACTTACCAAGGAGATCTTTAGGATATTTTTTTTCCCTAGAGGGAATAAGTGGGCAGCAGCTTGGCTTTCAGTGCTCCATAGTGATTTGAGCAATGGGCAGCTTGTCCACTGCAGAAAAAAAATCCCTTGGAAATCAGGGCTTTGGGATGATTCTAAAGTGTTGGTGTAACTTTAACAGATATAAGGATGCCCAATGTGCATGCATTATATGGGAAATGTGTTGCGACTAGTACTATTGTGTGCTTTAGGCACTGCATTTCCTATAGACTACAGTAGGAAATATCTGGGGAAGGAGGCATTTTGACCACTGAATGTGACTAACATTAGGCCTTTCATGGCTGATTTCTTGCTAGATGAGATGATAGATAGATATATAGATATATAGATATATAGATATATATATATATATATATATATATATATATATATATATATATATATATATATATATATATATATATATATATAATAAATTTGATGTGATAATACTTGCGTATTATATTGCCCATGATCAGTTTGCATGGATTACGAAGGCCTATATCCGCTAAACTGGTGGGAGAAATTGGATACCTTGGTGGTAGCAATGCTCATAACTGTATCTGTCTCCATGCGTCAACGTCTTCTCTAAATTGAATGTCTAGGAGTCTCTTGACCACATCTCTTCTACAGTTGTTTTTAAAATTACTTGTTTCTGGTAGAATTTTAGCTTTTATCCTAAAAATGAAGATCAGTGTATGTGCAGTAGTGGTCTCGGGAAATAATTCGGTCAAGTGGTTAAATAGACTTCTCTGCTAGTTCTAAGTACACAAAAATACATGTCTGAAAATTAAAGTTTAGAGTTTAGTAGCTTCTACTTGATTTTGAAAAGGTTGTTCTGATTAGCTTCTTTATTCAAGATCAGAAATCCCACATTGTGGCTGAAAATTCTAGGATTAATTCAGGAAGTAGGAAAAATAAATAACCGTAGACTGCTTAGCATTTATCAGAAGTGGACAAAAAATGTAATATTTATTCAAGAATGTGGGTTTCATTGTGCCCTCGGAACATAGTACATATAAGTTTAAAAGGTTGTATGTTACCGTTTTGGCCAGCCTGTGGCTTTCCTACAATACAAATGCTAGCTGGTTCTGCCATTTACTTGTGAAGTTAATCTGATTTTTTCTAGTATTTTGTAATGTTTTAGCAAGCAGTGTATTTTGCAAATAGATGGAGTGACAGTTTGCATGGGAGAAGTTTACATATTGGAGCTAAGGGCTGTAGAATTTACCCCTAAGCAAGGTGGACCGTAAAAGTTTAAGCAGAAATCCTGTTGTGGTATGCGCATCAGTTCTGCGTGCAACTGTCTTATTCTGGTTGTTGCAGTGGAGCTTTAGCTAATACATTCAGTAGTTGCCCCAAAAGGCCTGCCAAACAAAGCAGACTACAAGGAATAATATATTTAGGGTTGTAGTGGGTTTTTTAGTTAGGAGTTGGTTCTTTTTGTGGGTTGAGATGTGTGCTGCTTGCAGTATTGTGATAAAGAATACATTAAGTCTTTAAGTGCTGTTTGTATTTTTGTATTTTTTTTAGAATCTCTGCTACACTGTATGTGTACTGTTAGATTTAGTGAACTAGACCGTTACTAATCAATATAATGGTCAATTTAACATAAGGGCTCTGAGAATATAACGGGTACACCAAGATGAGTGTGGAGCAGGGGAGTACTAGGCATACAAATACTGCACTTAATTAAAATAGACCTTCAGATAAAATATTGATCAAATATCAACTCTAATTTTCTGTCTTCTTAGGTATCTGCCCTGGATCAGGAGATCATTGAGGTGGATCCTGACACCAAGGAAATGCTGAAGCTGCTGGTATTTATCTGTTTTCATATTTGCATGTTTACTAATAAACTATCATCTGTACTTAGATACAGGGCTGTAGGGACACCATTTATTCAATGACACTATTTTGTCTTGGTTGCTGAGCAGCTTTATTTAAATGGTTGCTATTTAGATATCCTATGACCAATAATCATTTTTCTTTATACCTGCTTCGAAAGTGATTTTGGCACTTCTAGTGGCCAGGTCATTGATACTGCAGGGAAATTATTGCATGATTGTTTTTCCCGTGTTTGGGGGTCACCACAACATACCTACCAAACCCTGTAACTTTCATACATTCTTTTGTATGTTGCTGTCCATGTGCAGTTACAAAGTTGTGTGGAATATTTTTAATATGCATATTTAAGGCATAAAAACCTATCTAGTATTTTGTAACCACAGAAATGGGGTTGCTTTCCTAAACATTAGTTTGCAGAGGTACATAGTAAGTGAATAAAGTATTAACAAATAGCAATTTATTTGTACCTACCTTAAGGTGTCTTAAAGGGGTTGTTCACCTTCCTAACACTTTTTTTTTTCAGTTCAGTTGTTTTCTGTGGTGTTTGTCTGGCAGCTCAGGAATTCAGGCGCAGGCTCTAAACTGTTACAATTTCACAACTTCACAACATTTAGTTGATACATTTCTCAGCAGCATCTCTTGACTATTAGCAACTATTGTATCAATTCTAACAGCTGCCTTTAATGAAACCCAGAGATTCTGCTCAGCAGGGACAAAGATAAGAAATGTATCAACTAAATGTATCCATTTAGAACAGGTTACAGGGTTGAAACCCCTACCAGAGCTACTTTAGAAGGTGAAAAATGACATTACACTTCAATATTAGAAAAACTAACACAAAAAATAGAAAGTAATTGGAAAAAAGTCATTTCTAGTGATCTATCTGAAAACAGCTAGTTGTTTGAAGGTGAACAAACCCTTTAAGAGTTTTCTTTTTTTTTGGGACTTCCTATTAACCATAAACTATTGTTGATCAGAACTACATTTCAACCAGTGCTTGTATTTTTAAATATATTTAGGTGTGTAGACTCGCTCAACAGACATGATTTTGCACCACATTTATAGTTGTTTGTATGGCTATTTAAATAAGTGTTGTGCTTTAAGATGGCCATGGATGTGCAGATATCCTGTATGTGCAACGTATGATCGTTTGTTGATAACCCCTTCTAAAAGCTAGAACCAGCAGTGAAAAAGACAATTCACTGCTTTCCATAGGAACTATATTAAAAAAGAAAATATACCCCCATATTTGACATGAGTTTATTCATTTGGACTTATATGGAACTATAAAAAACTATCTGGAATTCCAGAAATAAGTACAAATACATGTTTTCTACAAACATGCCTGATTCCACAGATTGAAAGGAAACTATAAGTTGTCTCTGTACACAGGCACCAGTTCTCCACCTTAAATAAAGTATCACACATAATGCAACCTCTCCCTTCATTGTGAAGTGGTGATTCTGGAATTTCAGTCCCTCTGCTTTCCATAAAGGGTGTAGCAGAAATTTTGTGCAAAGTAAAGGGATTTCAAGTTCCAGAATCCATCACTTCACAATGTAACTGGGTGAGGATGGAGTTGCATTACATTGTGTGTCTAAGGGATTTTTGGTAGTTGGTTTTATTCAGCCTGTGGAATCTGGTATGTTTGTGTAGAAGAGAGAATACGTTTGTATTTCTGGACTTTCAGATGGTGGTTATGCACCTTTTTCTACAAAAGCCCAATTAAATGAGCTCATCAAAAAGGGGTATATTTTTTTTCCTTTGACAAATAACTTTAAATTCAAATATTTTCTTAAATGTCGTTTGTAATACAAGATGTCATTTTGTCAGAATTCCCCATAGTTCCCCCCCCCCCCCACACACACACACACACACACACATTTTCCACCATACATCATCTCTTAATTTGCAAGTACAAACCACATGCTGCATTCGTTTTCCTGGAAATTTCCTTCCCTTTCAGGCCTTCAAACTTGCCTTTCATTCAAGCCTAATACTTAAAGTGGTGGTCAACCTTTAAGTTAACTTTTTGTATGTTATTGAACAGCAAATGCTAAGCAACATCTCAATTTGCCTTCACAGTTTCTGAATTATTTGCCTTGGAGGGTCACTGACACCATCTATAAAACAAATGCTCTGTAAGGCTTCACATTTGTTTTTTTTTATTTTATTACTATTTCTATTCAGGTCCTTCTATTAATTTTCCAACCTCTTATACAAATCAGTGCATGGTTGCTGGCGCAGTTTGCACCCTAGCAACAAGCTTGCTGAAACTGCAGACTGGAGAGCTGCTAAACTCGCCAACCACAAATGATAAATTAGTTGCAGATTGTCTCAGAACATCACTCTCTACATCATACTAAAAGTTAAGTTAAAGGGGTTGTTCACCTTTGAGTTAACTTTTAGTAAGATATAGAGTGGCAATTTGCAATTGGTTTTCATTTATTTGTGGTTTTTGCGTTATTTAGCTCTTTTTTTTGTTTTTTTTTGTTTCAGCAGCTCTCCAGTTTGTAATTATAGCCATCTGGTTGCTAGGGTCCAAATTACCCTATCAACCATGCATTGATTTGAATAAGAGACTGGAATATGAATAGAAGCCTGACTAGAAAGATGAGTAATAAGTAACAGCAAAACATTTGTAGCCTTACAGAGCATTTGCTTTTTAGATGGGGTCAGTGACCCCCAATTGAAAGCTGCAAAGTCAGAATAAGGCAAATAATTCAAATAAAGAAAATAAATAATGAAGACCAACTGAAAAGTTGCTTAGAAGTGGTCATTCTATGACATACTATACCTTAAAGGTGCACCATCCCTTTAAAGGTGAACAATCAAAAATAACACACAAAATTTGTTTTTAAAGTAATGAAAATATGTACGGTTGCCCAGGGCTGGTAAAGCCGATCTGTTTGCTTCAGAAACACTACTATAGTTCTTATAAACAAGCTAATGTTTAGCAATGGTGGAAATTGAAAAAAGACTGTATGGCACTTTTTTTTTGGCTAGAAAATGCAGTTGCAAGATTTGTTATGGGTGCATGTGAACTGCCCCAATTATTATTTTAGGTGCTTTTCTGGAACAGCATAGCTCATTGACCTCCTTGTAACACTGTTTCTAGTAAAAGGGAGCAGTCCTTAAATTGTCTGTATATGAAACTTTCTATGTATTCAGTTAACTCCTCCACTTCATTTTATAGGACTTTGGCGGCCTTTCCAACCTGCAAGTCACCCAGCCGACTGTGGGCATGAACTTCAAAACACCAAGGGGCACAGTTTAAATGTTTGTATCATACAGTCTCCAATAAATTTGTTAAAACAAAGTAACTGTGTCTGTATTGAATTACACTGGGAGAAGGAGCAGAGGTGTGATGCAAGTAGCTTGAGTAAAATAGGCCATTTTTTATTTGGCTTATGTAGTCTTGGCCCTTGTTCGTATAGTATTATAGTGTAAGGATATATACACTTCCCTATGTAAATATACAGCTAATGGCAATTGTCAAAACAAATTTAAAACATGACTTTGTTTTAAGTGGCCGTTTCATAGAAAATGCCAATGGGTTCCAGTATCTTGACACTTTTTGAGCATGGGGAAAATAACAGAAGACAAAATGCCAAAAGCTGCTTTAAATGTGTTATCTGCTGTGTTTAACATAACTAGGCTACAGCCCAAGAAGGATTAGCAACTTGGAAAAGGGAAATACAGCTACTTCATAACATAGTTACAAATATGTAAAGCCATTTCTGTATAAATTTAGTCATAGCTCGAAATTATCTAGGACAGTAAATAAACATACCGGAAGTCTTGACCTAATTGTCTCGGGTTTATATCAATTAGAGCAAATTGCTATTTTTTTCGAATCTCAAATTGGAACCACTGGTCTAAAGCACTAAATGAATAATCTCAAATGCTTCAACATAGTTGAAGGTGTTCAGTTAAAGGAGAACTTCACTCCATCCTTTTTGCATAATTGAAGGAAATGTTATAAACAACTCTCTAATATACATTAATTTAAAACTTTAATATCTAAAAGCAGTACATCTGTCCCTTTCTATTCTCTGTACAGCTTGTTTTGACTCTAGCAACAGTGTAGCAGAAGCCTGCTGATTAACAGACCTGAAAATAGTTTCAAGGCATCATGGAATTTGGAATTTTAGCTTCCGAAGAGCTACGATTTGCTGTATTGATTCAAGGGTCAATGCAATCCACTGACGTTTTATCAAATATTCAGCCACAAGTGGTGATTTCCTATTTATTATTAACATGTATTTATGTAGCGCCAACATATTGCGTAGCACTGTAAAGTAAATGTGATTATATAACTAAATCACATGCATTATATACATAGACATATGGAGTTACATACATCACAATCAATACAGGTACAAAAAGGTGAGGAAGGCCCTATGCAAAGAGCATACACTCTTAAGGGAAGGGAGTAATACACAAGGTGTGGGAAGGGAGTAATACACAAGGTGTGGGAGTGGGCAAGATCGAATTAAGTGGGTGAGAAATGTGGTACTGTATGTGGTGTTGCGTTTGGTAGTTAAGCAGAGTGAGGGTAGGCTTCTCGAAAGAAGTGCGTTTTAAGAGATTTCTTGAAAGTCGGACAGACCGTGGGAGAGCGTTCCAGGGGGGTGCAGCCCTTGTAAAGTCTTGAATGCAAGCATGTGAGGAGGTAATGAGAGAAGAGTTGAGTAGCAGGTCAGTAGAGGAGCGTAGTAAGCGATTGGGTGAGTATAAACAGATGAGTTCAGAGATGTAGGGTGGGGCAGAGTTATGAAGTGCTTTGAAAGTCAGTGTCATTAATTTGAATTTGATTCTGAAAGGTAATGGAAGCCAGTGCAGGGATTGACAGAATGGCGAGGCAGAGGAGGAGCGGTTGCTGAGTTATGAGTCTCGCAGCAGTGTTCATTATGGACTGGAGAGGTGACAGTCTCTGGAGGGGAAGGCCAGTTAAAAGAGTTACAGTAGTCTAGACGTGATATGAGTGAATAAGAATTTTGGCAGCATCTTGGGTGATAAATGATCGTATTTTAGGTGGAAGTGACATGAGTTAATAAGTGACTGGATATGAGGAGTGAATGACCGGGCAGAATCTAGGATAACCCCAAGGCACCGGGCCTGGGGAGAGGGGGTAATAGTGGAATTGTTAACTATGATGGATACTTCCGGGATGATACTGGTGTTAGTTGGAGGAAAGCGAACCATTTTAGTTTTAGAGAGGTTTAATTTAAGGTAGCGTTGCGATATCCAGGTAGAGATAGCGGACAGGCAGGAGGAGACGCGAGTTAGGAGTTCTGGGTTGAGGTCAGGAGATGAGAGATAGATCTGAGTATTGTCAGCATAAAGGTGGTAGTGGAAACCATACGAGTTGATTAATTTGCCGAGGGAGGAAGTATAGAGGGAGAATAGTAATGGTCCCAGGACAGAGCCTTGGGGAACTCCAATAGAAAGAGGTAGGGGAGAAGATGATACTCCATTGTAGGAGACACTGAAGGAACGATTGGTGATGTAAGAAGAGAACCAGGACAGGGCTGTGTCACGAAGGCCAAGCGAATGGAGGGACTGGAGGAGGAGAGGGTGATCTACAGTGTCAAATGCAGCTGAGAGATCAAGCAGTATTAGTAGTGAGTAGGGATGCACCGAATCCACTATTTTGGTTTAGGCCGAACCCCCAAATCCTTCGTGAAAGATTCAGCCGAATACCGAACCAAATCCAAACCCTAATTTGCATATGCAAATTAGGGGTTGAAAGGGGAAAATATTTTTTACTTCCTTGTTTTGTGACAGTCACGCGATTTCCCTCCCCGCCACTAATTTGCATATGCAAATTAGGATTCGGGTTCGGCCGGGCAGAAGGATTCGGCCGAATCCTTCTGAAAAAGGCTGAATCCTGGATTCGGTGCATCCCTAGTAGTGAGAAATGATTGTTGGCTTTAGCGGTTAAAAGGTCATTAGTTAGTCGAGTCAGGGCAGTTTCCGTGGAGTGTTGTAGCTAAAAACCAGATTGTAGAGGGTCCAGCAGGTTATTGTCAGAGAGGAATGAGGTTAGTCGGTTGTAGACTAGGCGCTCAAGTAGTTTAGAGATGAAAGGTAGCAGAGAGATCGGTCGGAGGTTGTCAAGATTGGAGGGATCAAGAGAGGGTTTTTTCAGAATGGGGGTGATGAGCATGTTTTAGTTGAGAAGGAAACAGTCCAGTTGAGAGTGAAAGATTAAATAGGTGAGTTAAGGCTTTGATTAGACAAGGATTGGTATTGCAGAGAAGTTTTGAGGGAATTGGATCAAGCAGGCAGGTGGTAAGGTGAGAAGAGGCCAAAAGCTTTGAGACTTCCTCATCAGTGACAGGGGTGAAGGAGCACAGGAGAGACTGAGGAGTGTGGAGGGAGGGTGGTGGAAGTCTAGGGGGGTTGAGTAGTGTAATGTCCCTTCTGATAGTGTCAATTTTGTTTTTGAAGTGCTCAGCAATATCTTGAGCAGAGACAGATGTGCATGGAGGGGGTGGAGAAGGGGAAAGGAGAGTGTTAAAGGTGGAGAAAAGTGCTGGTTTTTTAGAAAGGGAGTTATTGAGTAAAGTATGTTTGTTTGGTTTGGAAGAGGCTGGTGTTATAGGAGCGCAGGGCAGATTTGTAGCTCCAAAAGTCTGATTCTGAGCGGGATTTGCGCCAGCGACGCTCAAGTGCACGTGAATGTCTTTGGAGTGCTTTTGTATGAGCAGTATGCCAAGGTTGAAGTGGTTTGGGTCTAGAACGTTTAGTTTTTATAGGAGCAAGCTCATTTAGGGCACTGGTGAGAGTACTATAGTAGACAGAGGTAGCCACATTAGGACTAGATGGCTGAGATGGGTTTGATAATGTCACAGGAGGGGTGAAACTGCCTGGGGGATTGTTTCGCAGACAAGGTGATCCAGTGCTACTCCACCAATGAGGAACTATGGGAATGGTATGTATCATGCTAGTGCAGTAGGGAGAGGTCAAGGCAGCGCCGATTCTAATGAAGACGCTGCCTGAAGCGGCTCCTTAAATGCCGCCCCTCGCAGGAACACTAGTGCGGAGAGCGCAACTGCGCTCTCTCGCACTAGTAAAGCCGAATTTCCGGTTTCAAAACCGGAAATCCAGCTCTTTTAAGTGACAGGAGCGGCTTTTTTGCCTCCCCTGGAAACTTACCTGACGCTGCTGCCTGCGCTCGTTTCATTGGCGGAGCGCACCTGGGTCAAGGGATAGTTTTATCACAATGAGATCTAAGATCACCACAGAGAAATTGTCACTTTCTATTCAATCCTATGGGATTTTTAGAAACATTTATCAAAGGGGAAAAGTTGGAATTCACCAACTCACATTTTGATAATGTGAATTTTTTTTTTTTAAATCTAAATTTAAATATACTCAAAACTTGATTGATAGGTTATTTAAGAAAAATGTGAATGTCTAAAACTTGAACGAATATTACCAAATCAAATTTTTTTTCTCCAAAAAACCTCTCAGGAAAGGCTATTAACATCTCCAAATGGGTCACTGGACCTCTCCCATTGACTTGTATATGATCTTGGCAGGTTTTAGGTGGCACGTAGTCTGATTCAAATTATTCCCAGGGTTAGGGATTGCCGTCCTTCCTAAACTTTTCTGTTTTTTCCCTATTAATGACATTGGCATAAAGCACTATTTTTACCAGTCAGGCTGGTAAAATACTGGCCAGGTAGCAACCCTACACAGGGTAACGGTTTGATAAATCTTGAATTTCGAATAGAGTTTGGATAATTCGAATTTGTGAGTTTTGAAACTGTTCGTATTTACTATTCGACCCTGGATAAATCTGCCCCCTTATGTTGCAGGAGTCTCAAACAGGACAGGTCTGTGGATGAGTGCAAAGTGCAGTGCTACTATAGGCCGTATGGGGGTTCAAATCTTTATGGCCCAAAATATTACTGGGGGCTGCATTTCAGGAGGGTGTGACGTAGAACATCTATAACAATCAACTGAAAAAATGAAAAGTGTTCCTAATCACAATCATCCAAACATGATGGTCATCAAGGAAATACATCTAGGGTTGCCATCTTTGCCAGTGGCTAAACTCGGACAAAGTGGGTGGGGCAGGGATGTTGAGGTGGGCATGATGACATCAGAGATGATGCTGTGGAGTTATGATGTCAGGTTAGGGTTATTGCATCACTTACATGCAACTGGCTGGATTTCTGTCCAATTTTTATTAAATGGGACAGAAAGTTTTGAACAGAGATGTCCACGCCCTGGAAACTCTACATCTTTCTATTCTGCCTGATGATTAAGACCAATCCTTTAACTACAGGTATGGGATCTATTATACACAGTGTCGGACTGGCCCTGCGGGAAACCAGGAAAAAATCCAGTGGGCCCCAACTCTCTTGGGCCCCCGCCGGGCCAGACCCCTCTTCTGATATAGGAATGCTGAAAAATGCTTTCAGCTCCACGCATCGCCTTCTGCGCATGCACCGCTGTTCGCACATGTGCGCTGGGTGTGCATTCATGCGTGTGGCCCGATCGCCACCTTACAGTAGGGGGGCCAGAAGGGGCCCTGAATAGCGGTCCCGGTGGGCCCCCCAGTCGGACCCTGATTATACAGAAATCAGTTTTCCAGAAAGCTTTGAAAGCACAGCAATGCTCATTTAGAAAAAGGATTTTCTTATTTCTGTTTCTGAAATAACAATAAATGAACTGCACCTGATAACTAAACCATGTCAAGGTGAGTATCTTGGTATTGAATTGTTTTTTATATATTGGTCAGATTATTGTATTGGTTTCAGACAGAACAGAGAGTTGAGACCCGAACAGGCCTTAGAAAAACCAAACTGTTGGGCTCAAAACCAAACAGCGACGTTCCTGTTCAAGTTCAGCAATCAGCAAACTCTGGTGTCATAGGGGCTGCTCTGTATAAAGCTGCCGCAGCGACATACTCGCCTGGTTCAACTATTTATTAGCAGCAACGCAATATTAATTCCCACTCGGCGCCATGGATTTGTGGGACGGTGGCAGTACCCCTAAATCACCACTAGGCGCTTTACACAACGGTCACTCCCAAAACACGCTGGTGCCGCTGTTCTTGTTTTGTTCGACTACGTCACGTTCCCTCACGTCTCCGCTATCTCCGTGTGTTCCTGTCTCGCACATCCCGCTTCCGGCAGGTTTGGTGATGGCGGATGAAAGCAGTGATAGTCAGCGGCTTCCCCCGGAATTGGATGAGGAGGCCCCGGGAACTGACAGTGACACAGAAGGAGAGGATATCTTTACCGGAGCTGTGAGTTGTAGTGCAAGGGAAAGTGATTAGTTCCGTCTGTTGGGATTGGGCAGCGTTCTTGTGTCTGCACATTTGTATCTGTTCTGAAATTCAGGTTTGAATCTGTTAAATCCATATTATTCTGTCACAATTCGCCGGGAGCTCGGCACAATTTCCTTTTGTACTAAGACGCAAATAGAGCGGCTGATTTACAAAGAGAAACAATGTCACTGTCAAGTGTATCCCGTGCCTGTGGCGCCTTTTACTCAACTAGACGCGTTGTCAATTGGGAAACGATTTGTCGCTGAAGAAATATTTGCCTGAAGGCATTGTGGGAAATGTAGTCTTGGCTGGACCTGAACTGACTTCTGCTTCATAGTTTCAAGAGTCAGAATCAGCAGTGCACAGAGGGGGCTCAAAAATTCTGCTTTTAGTTGCGATTCCATTACAATCCATTGTCGCTTTAAATTACTGTATGATGTGAAGTTCATGCATTTTCTGTTAGTGGAAAAATGCTATTAAAATGGCTTTAATTTTGCATTTCCTTGAATACTGTGCTTTATAGCCTATGTTTTCACGTCTGTATGTGCCAGGGCTCTTCGACTAGCTGGTATAAACCATGATGATGTAAATACAGGTACAGCACTCACCTCCCCACTCACTAGGGATTCTTGCAGCCAGCTCATCTGTTATTTTGACCTTTTTATTTTTCTTAAAGGTATATCAACTTTTTAATATGCTACTGACTGCCCTGCAGAGTCTTCCTCATGGTTTATTTAAATATGCATTAGTCTTATCCAATGTGATGCTGCTATTTATGCTCTTTGCTTTGTCTATCAGCAATGTTTATGCTACAGTGCTGGAGGGATAAAAGAGCTCCATCTCAAGCCAAAACCACTTTCATTTCAAGGGCATGTAAAGGCAAAAAAATATTATCCCATTTTTACTTTCTTTAAGGAAAAAGAAACCGATCTCCAATATACTTTAATTAAAAGATGTGTACCGTTTTTATAAAGAACCTGACTGTATGCAGTGAAATTCTCCCTCCATTTGCTCTGGCTGCTGTGAATAGGAATTGTCAGACAGTCCCTAACTGCTTTGCAGGGAAACAATCCTACTTCTGAACATTACTTCCCAGCCCTGCAGAACTCAATCAGTTTTGTTTGTTTCACCGTAGAGCAGTCGGCAACTGTGTATAGATTTGTATTGGATTTTATTTTTTTCCTTTACATCTACTTTTTTTAACTGTTTCCAACTCCAGCTGCAGGAACAAAGATCATGGAGCCAGATTTAAACAGATAAATTGGGATACTATTTGGAGGATTATTTTGCTGCAGTCACTGGTTCTGCAGAGTTGGTGAAAGTTTGTATTAAACAATACAAAAACTATAAAATACATATTTACCATCTTAATCTTAGCTACCACAGGCAACAAATCTCCCAGAAATGCCACCCCTTCACTAACATTAGAACTGCCATAAGTAAATTACATTACTTGTGGTGATTTGGCTTAATTGTGGGAAATTGTGAAAGAAGGCATTTCCCTGTAATTTAAGCTCCCCATAGACGCGTCAATTCTTCTTGCCGAACGACCGATTTTAGGGAAGCCCTACCAATCCTTCGAAATTATCGTGCGGTTAGTGGTATTCGAACGATCGTACATCTTACGATTTTACGGCTGACATCTGTCAGGAAATTGATCGGCCAGGTCAAAAAATCTTTGTCGGTCCCAGTACAATCTATCTATATTTACAGGGCCAAGCAGGCAGCTCCCCTTTGTTTTCCTGGTAAATTGGTCTTTTTAGTTGATGGTAAATTCGTACGATCGTTCTGAGAAGATCTTGGTCTCACGATCAGGATCTGATCTTTTAAAAATCTCAACATCTATGGCCAGCTTAAGCCCCATTGCAAGTCATGGGTGAGGGAATGATTCTTATCAAATACAAGGCCTATGATAAGCAATACACTTTAATAGAATCAGTGACAGGACCAACCTGTGATTGGTTTTGCAACTTTCTCAAGTTATCTAGTTCAACCTTCTAGTATTTTAAAGTAAGCCGTGTTTCAAAATAGGTATATAAATCTGCATTATCCAGGGCTTTGTCATAACTAGTTGGAGCAACATAAAGCTACTTTAGCTGTTTCTGCTATAAACACATCACATCACATGTTGCTGACTGTGACTCTATACACAATTATATACACAAAGTCTTGGCTTAGAACTCTCTTCTGAATCATCAGCTTGTGATAGCATAGTGATGCCATAAACATTTGTGGGTTTTCAGATATTGCTCGAATTTAAACATTTCCTTTTGGATGATCAAAATGCTGGTACTGTATATGAAAATGCTGATACTGCTTATGATTAGTGAGCCTAAGTTGGGATGTTCATAATAATACTGTTTTGAATGTAATGTATCCATTTTTTAGGTGTGTGTTTGATAAACCCATAATTTTTTCCTTCTCTGCAGTAAAGTGTAAACATAATTGCAATTTTAGAGTGTGTGTGTGTAGGGGGGTTAAATTAGTTAATGTTTTTTCTGTATTACTTTTTTTTGCATACTTGAAACTCCACCACCAAAATAACAATTCTGTTTATAGCTGACTTAACAGCTGACTGCACAGAAAAAAAACCCCCAGAAGGATTGGCATTTGCAGTGTTTTATTTAGGAACTTACTTAGTTAAACAAATCACAGTATTCCACAAAAATGGTAATACAAAACATCCTGAATGTTTATTTCTGAAGGATATCTGTAAGGTGCCATCCCTCAACTTTTCTCATTGTGCTTGTAAATCTTCCCAATCACCTATTTAAAGTGTCAGGGGCTAGTGTCTTGTTTATGTCAATAATCGGGAATTATTACATGTAATTGCCTAAAGCTTACCATAGACGCAAAGATCCGATCGTATGAATCATCGTACTATCGGACTTCCCCATCTCCCGACCTGCCACTAACCATTCAGATCAAATAAAGTAGAAAAGAACAGATGAGCCGATGCTCTGCCCCTGACAGCAATCGTACCAAACTTATGTCCGACCAAAGTTAGTGACAGTCTTCCTCTGAAAATCCTACGATCGGAAATACATGCAGAGATAATATCGGCAGTCGACAGAAATCTTTTAACCTGTCTGATCGACCAAACGACCGATCTCCGCCGGATGAAAAATTATGGAACTCTCTACACACGGTCCAAAAATCATACGAATTTTTGATTCGTACGATCAGATCTTTGTGTCTATGGCCAGCTTTAAAGGCAAAGATCATTGTACAGTACTGCGTTTTTGCATTGATTGTGACAGTGATTTTTGAATTGTCCTATAATATCCCATTCTCAGGCTTACTGCAAGCCAGGAAGTATTTGAATAACACTGAAGTCTTATATATTGACACTAGGGGGCATAACTAACTCTCTCTCATTCATTTACCCTTGATGAGAGGATAAGGTTACACACCTTCTCTGATATGTTGTGTGTAGGCTTATGCTGAGCATCATATAAATAAACTTCACGTTTTTTTGTGTCTTAATGGTAGATTTGTTTTCTTTACTTAGGGGCTGAGCCCTGACAAAATTCTGCAAGATGAGACCATGGTGAAGTCTAGTACAGTAATTCTAATCAAATTGGTCAGCTGTCTGCTGATTTCATTAACAACATTGTTAGAGAGCAAAGCATTCAAAATGGGCCTGTTATGTTCTCATACCTTGCATGATTTTGGGGTGAGGGTAGGCCTGCCCCCATGTTTTAGTAGTAGAGCTTTTAGTCACAAGTTTATGATCAGCAAATGATTAATCCACCACAACTATGTCAAGGTAAACTCCATATTGTCTTCTTGACTATTGACCTCAGATTATATTTGCTGTAGGCTGTCACTTCCTTGCCTGATTGCATTATCTTGGCAAAATTGCCTTATAATCCTCTCCCCTTATAATTTATCCTCTCCCACTGATCTCTGATACCAACACCAGTAGACATATAACACATTAGACTACCATTAGAGGAAATTTTGGGGTGCTAAAACAGTGTGTAGCTGGCATATCTATGAAGGGGAGAAAGCGATAATCCGCTTCTTTCCACCCGGTATTACTGTAAGCCTAGGTTTCCTTGTCATTAGGATGATCATATCTAATTTTTTATTAGTGAGTATGCTTTTTTTCTTTTATCCCATAATAAAGGTGATGCATGGCCCCTTGTAGGCAAAGACTTTAAAGCTGCATTTTTGAGCAAATACTGGGTGAAAGAGAGCTCTTTTCATTTACAGAAGTTTCTGCCTTGGAGGTTTGGGAAGTTGTTATAGCCAGGCCATAACCTTAATTTTGTAACATTTGTTTACAAATTACTTTTTATGTAGACTAATCCTTAATTTCTAATAACCATGAAGGGCTGTGTGAACTTCACTGAAAAATAATATTGACATCTAGACTATAAAACCCATTTTAGCTCATTACTGAAGTTGCAAGCCATCTTTTACTTGGGTTTCATTGTGTAACTTTATTTTGTAATTGCTATGCATGCTGAAGCTAATGATTAATCAATACATGCCGTTAAGTATGTAGCAAATGGATTCTACTTGAGAAAGTTAATTACTTTTATGTACTTGGGATTTTGCTTGTTTATCTGCATCCAGAAGTTTGCACAGTCACTCACACAAAATAACATTGACTTCCAACCCTTTGCAATCTATCAGATACCTGGTACAAACAAGAAATGTTACACAGGCCATAGACGCAAAGATCTCATCGTACGAATCAAGGATTTGTACGATTTTCGGAACGTGTATTAGAAAGGTTAGAAAATTTCAGTCGGCTGCCGATAATATCTCTGCGTGTATTGCCAATCGTATGATTTTCAGTGGGAGACTGTCACTAGCTTTGTCTATCATACGATTGCTGTCAGGGGCAGAACATCGGCTGATCTGTTCTTTAACTACTTTCTTGGTCGGAATGTTAAGACTGTGATCTGAATGGTTAGTGGCAGGTTGGGAGATGGGAAAGTCCGATCGTACATTGATTCATACGATCAGATCTTTGCGTCTGTGGCCAGCTTTAGTCTTCGTTTAATGAAGTTAAGAAATGCAAAATGATTATTGGTGTGAATTGTGTATAGTACACAGCATATACAGTATACAGTACAGTCGGGGGCCCCCATACACGGGCCAATAAGCTGCCGACTCGGTCTGTCGGCAGCTTTTATCGGCCCGTGTATGGCCAACTTTAGAGTCTCTGCAGCAATGCAACTGCAACAAAGATTTCTACACACTGTTCAATTTAGGCTGCATAAATAAATTATGGACTGAATCATATAAATTAATGAATGTAACTAGGTATAGCATAAAGAAACCTGTATCTTTCATATATGTAAACATAAATGATGTGACCACCTTTATTGGTTGCACCTAAGCGTGTTCACTTTGATATTTTCCTGTGCTTCAGCTAATATAATGGTTGATCCTGGAAACAGTTGCCTATATCCTGTGTGGTGGCTGTATTTCATAACTGGGAAGTATTTCAAAGTTTCCTACAATTTCTCAAAGACTGTTTACTTTGTTTCTCTCTTAGCAGTCAGAGGTGACTGCTCCAAAGACAAATAAAGAGCCTGTGCCAGACCAGACTTCAAGAGAGAGAGAGAATGGCCTCTTTCTGGATGACGATGACCAAGATTTGTTTGCAGGTAAAAATAGTAAATATCTTGCTAAAGGGAATTTGTGGAACTGATGTTTTGAGACATGGATTATGTGGTAATAGTGGCAAAGTTTTCCCAAGTCTATAGCAACCAATCAGGGGTTAGCATTTAATGATGTGGTGCAGTCATTTAATTTAAACATCCCGTTGGTTACTGGTGATTACTAGGAAAACATTGTCCATTTTTCCCCCTCATGTTACATTGTTGTTTTGTGGTCCCACCTATATATTATGCATAATACATTTCCCTGATTTTAAATTTTCCTGGATTTTACACCATTTTTTTGTCTCCATAAAAACTTAAAATTGGGGTTCTACTGTATACACCAAAGTCCTTAAGCGCCACTCTAATCACTACAAAGAGAAAGAAAGTGGAAGCACTCCAGGCTACCAAGAAAAAAACATTACGTTTAAATACAATGGAAGTACAACTGATTTATCCTATTAATCAATGCACATTCCCTGGTCCCCTGTCTCACAATAAATTCAATATATATGCAAGTGCATGTGTGTATAAAGACCAGGGTTTTTAGTTACAAAGTTATGATAATAAAATTGGTAAGCCACCTTACCACGCCACTCTAATCAAATGTCTATCTTGCTCATTCAATTGTGGCTTGGAATAAACAATTCCTGGACCAGCACTTCCCTTTGTGATGTGAAGTCTCTTTTTATTATTTTACACACATAATACAGAACTTATTAGGAAATGTTGGAGTTCTGTATTGTGTATAATATATCCCATAAGACAGTTTGATTACTCTGATACCGGTTACAAAGTTGGTTTAGAATAATTGTTTTTTTTCTTTTTTACAGAGTCCACTGTCAAGCTGTCAGTGGATAATTCTCATAACATCCAAAAAGAGGAGCCTCCAAAAGTGTCACTAACCACCCCCATGCTTATTGATGCAGCTAGCGCCTCCACCAAGCCCAAGCAAAAGAGCTATGAAGAGGTGATATAGAGTGACAATATTTCAAGGGCATAATTTATATTTGTCAAGGTTCCTGTTCAGAGTCACACTGTGTAGCTGACTGCATTGGCTCATTTATTGTGGCAATGTATTATTACACTAAAAAGCATAAAGATAGTTGACAAATGTACCTGAAACATTTTTTTGAAAATACATAAATTGTGAATAAACTTTTGTCATTCTTGTGCTTGCAAGGGGAAGTGTAATACAGGTGGTTAAGCTTCTCTCAATTGCCTTACACTTTGTATGAGTTTTTAGCTCTCTTATAGGAGAGTGTTCAGAGTACCCAGTGTATACATCACTGCATGATGTTGAGCCTTTAACAGAAATAATTAAGTCTAGTGACTAAATTGTCACTGGATTTTATAGCTCCTTGGGCAGGGGACAAAATGCTCCAAATTGAACATCAATAAAATAAAAATAATTCGAAAATAATTTCAGTGTTCCACTTTCAATAAATTAATTTGAGCTACAATATACAATATAGATATATCTCCGTTCATTTTATATCCCCAGATTTCAAGTTTTCCTTCATTTTGCACATAGACGTGTTTTGCCAAGAGGGCCAATTTATCCGAATTTCTCTCAAATTTCCTTCTGTCAAGATACAAATTTTAAATTAGGCATGTACCAAATCCACTATTTTGGGATTTGGCCAAATTAAAATTCTGCTGAAAAAGCCAGAATCCCAAACCGAATCCTGGATTTAGTGCATCCTTACTTTAAATGTAAAAAAATTCTTTAACAATAACGGATTCTTTAACAATATTGTTAACAATACTAGATTTAGTCCTCAAGCAGAGAACGATCTGTTTATTTATGATATGATTTGTTGAATGGTGGAATCAATTTCCTGTGCCAAAAAAGGTAGAATTTTGGTTTAGTCAGCATACAGCCATCGGGAGAGTAGCTAGAAAATTATAAACCTCTATATAAAATTCCGAGTTACTCTTTTTTTTTTTATGCTGTTACTTTTTTTATGCTGCTAGTGTTGAGATACTTTATTTGTTTAAAAGTATGTTTAAAGTATGCTGAAATATATAGAGAGACAAATGTATTAAGAATTTCATATTACTTTTTTTTCATGGAATGGACTCTATTTTTATTTTTTCATCTAGCTGGAAGAGGAAGAGCAAGAGGACCAGTTTGACGTGAAGATCAGTGTCACAGACCCAGAGAAAATTGGTGTGTGTGGCTCTCTTCTGCATTTTCTAATCTGTTCTTTGTCATTAGATTAACTAATTATAATTATGTTGGCTTTGAAAAAACCAACATCTTGATCTACTAGTTTGCACTGTTATTACCTCAAGCATTCTCTCCTGGGGTTTTGTGTGGGTTGCAAATAAAACTATACTAAGTTTATCACATATAAATGAGGGCAACAGCTGCCAATCTGCCTCCTCGAGTGCTTTTAATCTCTGAACGGAACTTTTTGCAAAAAGAAGATAAGTGGTGCTTTAAGTCATGTGGCTTTGTATACTTGTTTTATTTAACTGTAATTTCAGCCCCATATTATACAGGAACGCTTTCAGCACCTTGGTCTTAGTTGTGAGAGTTGCAGTGATCAAACATGAAATATGAACATGAATTTGCTTTACACTTATGTCAATAGGCATGTATCATTCTGGTATTGTGACTTCTGAGAATAGAATACCCTTATGCTACCGCACAAATCTGCATTTCAGCCACATCATTATTATAGCAGATAGCTATTAGCATATCCATAGTTTATCGCTAAGTTTGACCTTATTCCTCATGCCATAATTGTTGTGGTACAAGACTTGGTAGTTACTGACAAATAGAAGATGGGTATAATAAGAGTAGTGTTTGCTAACATTTCCTGATATTTTACACGTTATGCCAATATAAAAGGATTTAATGGAGCACTTATAACATCAAAAGAAGAGTACTACATTAGTCTAACAGCATAGCTGAAATAAAACGTTTGGATTCGGTATTTAAAAGGGAAATATGTGTGAACTTCCTATATTGTGTACCCTTCTAAGCACTTTAGTTCAGCACTTTACACAATATCCACTTCTGTGGTATTTTTAAAAATGATATAAAACTGTCATTGGTAATAGAAAATAATTAGTTTATAAGGGGTATCTGATTTAATATGTCTTATTTTTTTAAACAGGTGATGGTATGAATGCATATGTAGTCTACCAAGTTACAACTCAGGTAAGAAGCAGGAAGTGGCAGTTTGTTTTTTTTTTGTTTTTTTTTAAAATAATTTATGAGGTAGCGTCAAAGAAACAGTCTTTCAATTGGGGTTGTTCACCTTCTGTACACTTGTTTGAGTTTAGTCGTTTTCAGACAATACATGACAAATAACTTTTTTTTTTTCACTTGCTTTCTTTTCTTTATTGTTGTCTGTTTCTCTAAACTTGAAGTTTAAACCTTAACGCTCCTTTCTCTGCTGTTTCATACTAACATTTTTGTAATCCATGTGCAGTCTCTCAACTGTTACTATTTGCTACATTAGTTAATACTTTTTTCAGCAGCATCTGTGGAATGATAGCAAATCTATACAGGAAACTGGTGTTAAGATATGTATAAAGTAATCAAATTAGAACAGTTTATAGAGTTTGGGTCCCCACACTGAGAGAGCTGCTCCAGGCAGACATGAGAAGGGGAAAATATAGTCTATACCAAGCTACAGGTGCAAGACAGACAAAAGCATTGGCCAGTGGTATTTAATGTGGACAGAGTCAGGATTAGCACTGAGACAGCATTGCTTTAAAAGCCAATGTGTGCATACATATTGCCAACTTTTAAAGGAGGAAATAAAGGTGTATGTTGTATAAATGCATTGTATTAGGCAGTGTTTTGAGCAAATAGTCGGATGTAAAACTGTACTAGTAACCCCTGCCCTGCTAGGTGCTTTTGAGCTGGTGCAGTGCACCTATGGTGCTGATAGTTGAGTACTGACTACCACACATTTTGTCTTTGTCAGGGAAGTAATTAAGGAAAACTAAATTGTCTAAATTACAAGGTACCCCATATACTACTACCGTATTTATTTTTTCAAATACATTTTTATTTGACTTTTTTTTTGTCTGTTAATTATTATGGATTGTCTTTTATTACAGACCAATTTATTAATGTTTAAGAGCAAGCACTTCACTGTGAAAAGACGGTTCAGTGACTTCCTGGGCCTGTATGAGAAACTCTCGGAAAAGCACTCACAGAATGGATTTATTGTAGCACCACCTCCAGAGAAGAGCCTTATAGGTCATTCCTTTATAATATTCATATCCACATAATCATTAATTCTATGGTGGCAGTACATGTCCAGACCAGTTTTTTGGGAGTTTGTTTACGTGTTCCCAAAATAACTAAGTATACATGCAAAGCATTTCAGCATCTGTAACTGTGCATCACCACCTAGACCAGGGATCCCCAACCTTTTTTTACCCGTGACGTGAGCCACATTCAAATTTAAAAAGATTTGGGAGCAACACAAACATGAAAAAAGTCCATGGGATGCCAAATAAGGGCTGTGATTGGCTATTTGGTAACCCCTATGTGGACTGGAAGACTATAGGAGGGTCTGTTAGGCAGTTCACCGTATTTTTATGCAACCATAACTTACCTCCAAGTCAAGAATTCAAAAATAAGCACCTGTTTTGAGGCTACTGAGAGCACATCCAAGGAGTCAGAGAGTAACATGTTGCTCACGGGCCACTGGTTGGGGATCACTGACCTAGACAATTAGATGGTAGAACTTTTGTTATAATTAAAGTTTACAGGATATCAGTATAATAACATCTCATGATCTACATTGACCATATTTAATTACATGACTTCCAACATAGGTGGCCGTTGAAAATGGGACATAACCAATACTCCCCTGTTGTGCCCAGTTACATATGGACAACACGTATTTTTTGGCAGCAACAGCTCTGTTCTCTGAAACCTTGGCCCCCTATTAATCACAACCTAAGAAAATCATTGCATTCTTAATGTTATTTTAGAGGTCCCTAGTTTCACAAATCCCATTAAGTGATTCTGACAGGTTTGTAATGTATAAGGGCTATATCCAGGAACTGATCTCCTGGGACGGTACACTGTTTTGTCAAAATTCCTGCATTTTTCAACCTTGATAGTACTTATTTTTGTCAAAATTGCTGCATTTTTGGAGCTACAGCAGCCTAAAGATACATTTACGGCTCCTTATAGAGCTATTAAGTAGTTGAGTTATCGGACAGCCACAAAAATACAGGTGCTCACTGAGGGATAGGTTCTGTGTTTTTGGGCTTCTCTAGCTCCAAAAACAAGCACCATACCATTAGCTCTTTTTGTTAAAGGACCAGTAACATCAAAAAGGTAATAAATATATAATGCAGTGTTGCCGTCACTAGTAAAACTGCTGTGTTTGCTTCAGGGACACTACTATTGTTTATATAAATAAACTGCGCTGTAACAATGGGGGCAGCTATTCAAAGGAGAAAAGGCTCAAGTTACACAGCAGATAAGCTCTGTCAAACAAAATGTTATCTGTTATCCACTATTTATCCTGTGCCATATAGCCTTTTTTAAATTTCCCCCATTGTCACTTAGCAGCTTGTTTATATGAACTATAGTGGTGTTTTCTGAAGCAAACACACCAGTTTTACCAGTGCAGGGCAACACTGCATGATATTTTCATTACCTTCAAAACACTCATTTTATGGTGTTATTGTTCCTTTAAGTGAACTAAATTTCAAATATTGTGTTTCTGTTTCAGGTATGACCAAATTAAAAGTGGGCAAAGAGGACTCGTCTTCAACAGAGTTTCTGGAGAGGAGAAGAGCATCTTTAGAAAGGTATCAGATTTTATCATTCCTGAATTTCTGTGCATATGTCATGTAATTCTCTGAAGACATTAGGGTGAATGTAAAGGGGCAGCATACACTTAACCTTGCTAAAAATAGGCACAATAAATAGGAGTCGAAAGCACATTGTGCTTATTGATTATTTTTTAATCCATATTCTCTTATTTTTTGCTATTATAAAGCACTAGTGACAGTTGAGCTATTTTCCCTGACTCAACTCAATTTTCCTTTAGGCTAAGGCTACACAGGTCCGGAATATCAGCCTGCTGAAATCTGCAGGCTGATTTCAGCCCCTGCCGCAGGCAGTAGCCAACTTCTCCCTTCGCATCCGGAGCCATTGTCCATTCCAGCATGGGCAAACTCGGCAGATTTCTGTGCAAAACACAAAGTCTCGTGTTTTTTCACCGAAATCCAGAGACTTTGTTCATCCAGGAGCCAACACAATGGTTCTGGACACAACAGGAGGAGGAGGCTACTGCTTGCGGTAGGGTCTGAAATTGGCCTTCAGATTTCAACAGGCTGATTTTGGCCCTGTGTGGCCCTAGCCTTATAAACTGATCAGCACTGCATCTACCTTTAAACAAACAAACTTCTCAATTATCTAAGAAGTACCCTTTGTGCGACTCTCGGTGGACTGGTAATTAGTCAATCAGAGAAGGAAAGCATACATTAATTTCTCGATTCATTTATTTTTAATTTATTTATTTATTAAGTGCATTAAACATACTTTTAGTAGAACTATATTTTGTGTCCTGTGTGGACACCCAGGTTTTTTTTTTCTTATTTGTGGGTAGCTGATGTTGGGGGTGGGTTAGTATTTCAATATGAGCAATGACATGAAGGGAGCTGGGGAGGGCTGGCAAAGGACGAAAAAACAACTGACTTGTACAGAACATGACAGCTTGCACTAAACACTTTAAATCTAAATAAGAGACCTCTGTGTAGAAGAACGTGTCTTGGCATATGAAAACTATTCATCATATTTTTGTCTCTTAGGTACCTCCAAAGAATAGTAAGTCATCCTACACTCCTTCAGGACCCTGATGTGAGGGAGTTTTTGGAGAAGGATGAGGTAAAACGCAAATGAACTTAGCAAAAGAATTTCCAGGTGCATCTTGTGATCAGCACTATGTAATGCAATCTGTTCCAATGTCCACATTATCGAAAAGTCCTATGAATAATATGTCCTCCAATTACTACCACTGTCTGAACTGTTTTGTGTATTTATGCATGTAACTTATATAGATAAATTCTTTTAAAAATACTTGTCAAATGGAAAGGCCTGATGATCCTTTAATTTTCTTATAATTTATAGCTTTTATTCCTCAATTTTTTTTGCTGGTTATGCACAAACATTTCAAAGGGGCAACGCTTGTCCTAGCCCAATTACCATATAAACGCATCAATATTTATCTTTTATTGATGTAGTACAGAGCAACAAAAGCTTGTTTTAAACCTTTATGTTTAACTCTACAAGTACAGGACTCTATCTATTACAGTTTGCTATTCTAATTAAAACTTACATCACCTCCATACCAATAGTCCTTCCTGGTCTGGCTAGCTACTGCCACTACCTTGCCCACCATAAATCCTACTATGTGGGATAAATATATAAACATTAAAGTCATAGTTGCTGCAGAATTGTTGTTAAAAGGCCAATATCCCCCCCCCCCCCGCAAAAAAAAAACTTTTCTTGTCTTGATAGAAACAGGTTTTAATCCTCCCGGTGTGTTCAGTGGCATTAATTCCAATTGATCTCTGGTTATCAGCAATTAAAGTGATATTGAAATGCTGCATTTAATTACTTTCATAAAATACCTTTTGGGGTTTGGTTTGCTTGTTTTTAAAAATCTCTGTAAACAGTTATAAAACCTTTATGTGACAGGCCGGACACTAAAGTACCATCTTTCCAGAGCCATAAATTATACATTTCTGGGTATTTTTTGTTGTTGCTGGAAACATTCAGCACAGCAAAATAAAAAAAAATACATCAAATTTTAAGGGTTAAGCTTAGTACAGATCTTACGCTGTTAACTAAGGTAACTTTTTATAATTCTGATATGTTTTTGGAGTTTACACGTCCGTTTAAAGAAACAATCCACATTATCTTTTTGTCCAAATCTGCAACTCAAAATTATCTTCAATTTTATTTGAAATCACAACTTTGCGTTCTCTGTGCTTCTTTATATAAAGTGATAATATGGACAGCCTGAAGTCATCTTCCCTTATTAATTTAGCTGTCCTTCTCTGCACAAAATAGCTCTATCCTGTTCTTTTTGTAAAATAGGCAGAAAAACAGCACTGCATATTCAAGATTACAACTCTATAATTTAATCCTATGGAATTTCATAGGACTACGGCAGTATCACTTTAAATGGAAACTATTGTTATTATAGAAATTTACCTTAATGTCGTGGGTGCATAACATTTTTATTAAAACATGTATTTTAATTTTATATATAGTTTTTGCAATATATTATTGTGCTTTCTCAACCTTACATTTTTTTCCAAACTCAGAGCAACTCATCAATGCTATTTGTTAGCAGTGCACTGCAATTTTCGGGCTTACTTGCAATCAGCCAGTTAGAGCATCTTAAATCTCTCGTTCACATGCACCATCAGAGTTTTGGTTGCAGCCAGAAAAACAGTTAGTTTGAAGAACTGTAAGAATAAAAACAATAAAAGCAGTTTGAGAATATCTTCCTGTTAGTGGATTTTTATTTGGTCGATTCAGGCGCTGATATATGCGTCATATTTATATATATATATATATATATATATATATATATATATATATATATATATATATATATATATATATATATATATATATATATATATATATATATATATTTATTTATTTCGGTCCCCTCTGGATATTTAAAAATATAGAAGTTTGATTTGTTTCACCAAAACTCCCAGTGTACCTGGTCTTTTTGAATGCTACATACATGATTTTGCCGTGCACCTGGGTAGAACTGGAGCACTCATGTAGAAACAACAACCGCCTGGGTGCTGGTTATATATTTATGTAAACCAACCTGCACAAACCACACTCACAGGACTTGTTAGATGCAAAGCAAAAAATAATTTATTTCAGCTCTTACACTCGAGCCTTCTTCAGGAGGTGTGCACAGTGCAAATAACTATCATATGATTGACAAAATATGATTATTTGCACTGTGCAAATAGCACAGCAGTTCTTTACAGAGATTATAAATCAATCACATCAGTACGTACAGTGAAACTACCAAGGTCTTTAGCAAATCACGCACTGTAGGGCAAATTCTGTCAGGAGTCAATAACTTGACTGTATGTTTTTTAGGTGTGTGACTTTAATCAGTAAGGATTATATTGGTGTACAATAAAAGGCAGGCTGTTTTTTACTGTGTTTGCTGTACATCTTTGTGTTTCTCTACTAAATTCTGTCTATTTTGCAGCTTCCACGTGCAGTCAGCACCCAAACTCTAAGTGGAGCAGGATTTCTCAAGATGTTCAACAGAGCCACTGATGCAGTCAATAAAATGACAATTAAAATGAATGAATCAGATGTTGTGAGTATCTATTTGGGAGTTCTATTTTATTTACACTGGTGAGTCTAATACTGTACACAGTGATGGCTTATGTTAAATGTCTGCTTAACATAAGTCCAGTCTACAGATACGAATTGTGTTCTGCCTATTGTTTTAATTTGAATATATCTGTTTTCATTTTGCTAAATGAGAAAACATGACTTTCTTACATTAGCACTCCCTTTTGCTGTGTATGTAGCATGATATTAGCTCCACTTCCCTTTGTGAGCAAATACTTTTTTGGGAATGTGAATATGTGTTATCCCTTCATGCACTGGTAGGGAGAATGGATGAACGTTTGAACCGTGGCATGACAAGACTGAGCTGGGCCATCAAGTAAAAAGAAAAAAAATAGGACCCCTCCACCTGGTCTGATAAGTAATTTTTCCCTCTCAGCCAAACTGTCTTGTGTGTACAAATATTGAGGTCAGCACACACAACAAACTGTAAAATGCACAACAAAATTTGGGTGAAAGCACATTCCACACACAGCCCCATATATAATAAAAGGCACTAAGTTTGCCCAGGTGCAGTAACCCATAGCAACCATTAAGATCTGTTGATTGGTTGATATGGGTTACAGCGCCTGGGCAAACTTAGTGCCTTTTATTCCATAACCCCAAATTTTTGTACACTTGGATGTTGCTCCCAGTGGCCTCAAAGTAGACACTTACTTCCTCATGACCCATGTCATGCATTTACCAGTGGGTTAAACCCTCCCTCCTGGCCAATGGACAGGACCTCCCCCAAGTAAGTGACAGCCCCCCCTCTAGTCACTGTCCGTTGTAAATATTGCTGATTAAAGCGTGTTATGATTCACTGAATTTTGTCTGGCGTCCCAGCCTGGTTAGCTTCGGTAATTCCCATTGGTGAATGTATGCCCTGAGTGAAGAGGGAAACATAATTTCTGTTTCCTGGTCACCTTCCATGGCAGCAGCATTCACCAGGGAATTCCCACTCCAAGTGGACAAGCTTTGACAGTGAGTAGAGTAGGGGCTGTTACTTTTAACTTGCTTAGGGGCAGTAAGTAAAAACAGTCTCCTGCTTTTGAATCCCAGGCTTAGTGGCAACATTTGGTTGCATAAAAACCAGTTGTACTGCCAAACACAGCCTTCTTTCAACTACCAGTCCACATAAGGGCTACCAAATGGTCAACTACAGTCCTTATTTGGCATCCTCCAGGACTTTTTCATGATTGTGTTGTTTTCCCCAACTCTTTTTATATTTGAATATGGCTCTAGGGTAAAAAAAAAATGATTGGGCCCCCTGGATCTATGTTCAACGGAATACTTTCATTGCAACTTATTATGGTGGGAATATAGTAATCATATGGCATGTGATCCCAATCAAAGAACAATTGTGCTTGACTAATCTTTGCACCAGAATCTTTGCGTTTTCTCAATTAAAAAAAATGTCCATATATAGATTTTATCAAAGTGCATACGATAAATACAACTAAATGATAATGTGTTCTGCCTGTTCTTTCAATTAAAAATATTTTTCTATTATATTTTAGTACACTTCACCCAACTGCAGACTTGTCAGGCTTTAAGCATCTTATCATACAGTAGGCTAATCTGAACCAGCATTTTGTTTTACCTTTAACTACTCCTCAAACAGTGATCTAGTAGAACCAAGAAGTTGGAAAGTGAAAGTCCACTGAGTCCACTATATTGGGATTCGGCTGAATTTAAATCTTTCATGAAGGATTAATCTGAACCTGAATAATGATTTGCATAAGATAGCAACTTTTTCATATGAAGAAATTCAAATGACTTTAAGACTTTAGTTCGTCCAGGCACTTGGTTTCAGTGCATCACTAAACCAAAGATATATGAAAGCATAGTTGAACAGCGTGCTTCAGGTATTACCATAATTTCAGCAAGGGATTGCGAGAAGCCAAAATGACAAAATTACGCTTCCATTTATTCTATATTAGATTTACTTCATTGCAATGATAATCCCTCTGTAATAAATTATTTCTTAGTCAGGAAGCAATATTTTTTTTAATGCAGAATAATATTGTTCCCTATTTGATTACAATTTAATCGTCAATGTAGTGTGAGCTTCTATTGTAATCTGTCTTTATGTGTGCATCTTTGAAGTGGAAAGAGAAACAATCTGTAGCCAAAAAGAACAAAAATATATAGTTCAAGTACAGTAATGCAAATACAAGCTTTCATAAGAAGAATCTGCCATATTAAATTGTGCTTTGCATTTACTACTGTATTTATTACTGTAGCACACTTCTAAGTAAATAATCGCTTCTTCTGTTTGACTGTTTAGTGGTTTGAAGACAAATTCCAGGAGGTGGAAAGTGAGGAACAACACCTCCGAAAGCTGCACACAGTGGTGGAAACATTAGTGAATCACAGGAAAGGTAAAGCTAGCATTCAGGACAAAAAAATGCACCAATACTTATGTTGCACCTTAGTTTTTTTCCTATATCTATGACGGCTTTAAAGCTCAACAATCTCAAAAAAACGAAGCAGTTTTTCTCAATCTATTTTTCAATTTCACTTATATGTTAGAAAGATAAGCATGTTTTTTACTGATCACCATGAAAATGTGACTGATATTGGGGGAATATTTGAGGATGTACACAACATGCTTTTATAGCATATAGATATTTTAGAGGATATGTATCAAGCAGCACCAACGTTTAAAATGTTTACTTATCCCTGCTGCATTGCATATAAAAATATAGTTTTTTGCAGGTGTAAGTAACACTTGTGTAGATGCTTGCAATTGATTGGGATAGTGGGAAAGTAAAAGGGGTTATTCACCTTCCAGACACTGTTTTCAATGTCATTGTTTTCAAGTACAGGTATTGGATTTGTTATCCAGAAAACCATTATCCAGAGAGATCCAAATCACGGAAAGGCTGTCTCCCATAGACTCTTATTTTCTCCAGAAAATCCGCATTTTTAATTTTTTTTCGCTGTAATAATAAAACAGTGGCTTGTACTTGATCCAAACTAAGATACAATTAATCTTTATTGGATTCTAGTACAATTTAGGTATGAAGATCCAAATTATGGAAAGTTCCGTTATCTGGAAAATCCCAGGTCCTGAGAATTCTGGATAACAGGTCCCATACCTGTAGTACAGCAGAAATAATGACTTATTTCATTGACATTCGTTTTCTAAGATTGAAGTTTGTCATTAATTTTCAACTTTTGATGTATCAAAGGAACAGCGCAGTAAGGGGTTCATAATGGGAAGTCTGGCAGCCAAAAACGACTGCTCCATGAGGCTACAATGTTATTGTTACTTTTTATGACTTCTATTTCTATTCAGATGCCCTCCTATTCATATCTCAATCTCTCTTTCAAACCACAATTGGAGAACTGCTGAACCAAAATCTAAAGAATTCAAAACATAAAAAATAAAGGCCAATGGTAGATTGTCTGAGTATCACTGTCTTCGTCTCAATAAAAGCTCATTTAAAGGAGAACTATCTACTTTAATAAAACTCATGAAGGCTATATTTAAAGTCAAATAATACAACTGATATATTGGTTGCAGAGTTTCCTCTGATGCTGCTGAGAAATGTATCAACTACTATATCAAATTGTAACAGTGAAGCAAATGAATGTTTAGATCTCTGAACTGAATTTCTCAATTGCAAAAAGTCATTACTGAACTAGCTGAACTGGAAAAATGTATGGAAGGAGAACAACCCCTTTAAGAAACCTTGGCTGAGGAAAGTAAAAGCATTAGTGTTCTAAAGTAAATATATGTATGAAATAGTATTTAATTATGTTAGGTTGCAAAATGATTGCCTCCATTTAAAGGGCAACTAAAGTCTAAAATAGAATAATGTTAGAAATGCTGTATTATGTATACTAAATATAAACATGAACTTACTGCACCAGCAGCCTAATAAGACAAATGATTTATGCTTTCAAAGTTGGCGCAGGGGGCTGTCATCTTGTAACTTTGTTAGACATTTCTGCAATATCAAAACTCGCACATGCTCAGTGTGGTCTGGGCTTCAGTTGGGAGGTTAAGCTTAGGGATCGTCACAAATTATCAAAACAGCACAAGTCAAATAATATCTGCCATAGAAGCCAATACAGCAAGACTGATTAATAATCATAATATAGAGACTGCACTGCGTCTCTGGATACAAATCTCTACAGGGAATCCAACAAAGCTGCTCAAGTTCTGGGAAGTAAGGTGGGGGGGCTCCCCCTGCCATTTGAAAGTATGATCGTTTACCTGCACAGCAGTTGGGGACCATCTGACAATTCCTATCAACAGCAGTAAAAGAAGGGGGAATTGCACTGCATACAGTCAGGTTTATGATAAAAACTGTAGATATCTTTTAATTAAAGTATATTGGAGATAGATTTCTTTTTCATTAAAGAAAGTAAAAATGGGATTTTATATTTTTGCCTTTACATGCCCTTTAAACCCTTATTTTTGCTAGTTTTTCTTTAAAACAATGTTGCAAATGAGATACAAAAGAAGTATAATTGCAGTATGGAATGTTGTTAAATGTGTGTCCAGTAGTATAGCTTGATAGATTTCCTTTTTTTCAGCTATCTTTCACAAACAAGTTGTGCTGGAGTGTCCTGGCACTGTGTTGTAGAAAGGACCAGTTACGCACAGGGTTGCAAAGCTGATTATTGCCACTTGCTTGGTCAAGGTATCAAGTAAACAGTCCCCACCAATTGTTAACACATCCTTTTTCTGGATTTTTAATTTATATTTTTTATGTTAATCTGGACCTCCCTCAGACTTAAATCCCAACCAAATACTGGATTCTGTACATTCCTAATATATGCTTATATAATGTTAATGAAGGAGTCACAAAAAGAAACCCCAAGACCATGTTTAGAGAGGAGTCATTTATATCCCTTAGAGGTGATTTTGCATAAAATTACTGTGCTTTTTTTCTTATTATGAGCTGAACATGAAAGCAGTGACTGCGTTATAAAATGTCATGTTTACACAGGTGATGTTTTTCTAAAAAAAAAAGGGAATATGTATTGAATCAACACACAGCCTCTGGGACTCTAGAAATGTGCTAGTGAATGCTATACCTCTATGGCACCATATTGTAAAACTGGAGGCATTGTTTAGGTTTCCTGTGACCCTGGCCATATCAGCACACACTGTACATCTTGTGAACCGCAACTCAGCAAAGGTTCTTTCTATTGAGCATTTGCTTTTTTGTAGGCTGCACAATAAATACCCAAACAAAGTGCTAATCCTTACTTTACTCACACAATTTTCCATGGTAGAAATGTTTTTTTAACACAATACTTCTATAATGTTCATCTCAGAACTCGCACTGAACACTGCTCTATTTGCGAAGAGTCTGGCCATGCTGGGGAGCTCAGAGGATAATACAGCCCTTTCCCGGGCTTTGTCCCAGCTGGCTGAGGTGGAGGAGAAGCTAGAGCAGCTACATCAAGAGCAGGCCAACAGTGATTTTTTCCTGCTTGCAGAGCTGTTGGCCGATTACATCCGTTTACTCTCTGCAGTCAGGGTGAGTATTCTATGTAGTTATATGCTGGCCCCAAGATTTAACTTAGTTTACTTGTGTACCAAATTCTCTTTTTGTGTTATTAGTTGTATATATCTCTGAAAATAGTGCATTACTGATAAATATGTAAATGTTGTATCTTCCAGAGACTGCTGTTTTATGTACATGACTTTCCTATATATGACATCATGTGATCAGGATCAGTTGTTTGTACAGGCATGGGACCCATTATCTGGAAACCCATTATCCAGAAAGCTCCAAATTAGGGAAATTTTAAAATTATTTCCTTTCTCTGTAATAATAAAACCATACCTTGTACTTGATCCAATCTATATATAATTAATCCTTATTAAAAGCAAAACCAGCCTATCGGGTTTATTTAATGTTTACATGATTTTTTAGTAGACTTAAAGGAACAGTAACCACAAAAAATGTAAGTGTTTTAAAGTAATGAAAATATCATGTACTGTTGCCCTGCACAGGTAAAACTGATGTGTTTGCTTCAGAAACACTACTATAGTTCATATAAACAAGCTGCTGTGGAGCAATGGTGGAAATTGAAAAACAGCTATATGGCACAGGTTAAATAGTGGATAACAGATAACACCATTAGACAGACAGAGCTTATTTGCTATCTGCTGTGTAACCTGAGCCTTTTCTCCTTTGAATGGCTGCCCCCATTGCTACACACCAGCTTATTTATATAAACAATAGTAGTGTTTTTTAAGCAAACACAGCAGTTTTACCAGTGCAGGGCAACACTGCATTATATTTTCATTTCTTTAAAACACTTTTATTTTTTGACATTACTGTTACTTTAAGGCATGAAGATCCAAATTATGGAAAGATTTGTTATCTGGAACACCCCAGGTCCCGCGCATTTTGGATAACAGGTCACATACCTGTACCAGCAATTCTTTTTCAGCTTCTGTGTCCAACATCAGATTGTATAGTCAGGGAAAAAGCTGCTCCTAAATGAAAGGTATGTGTATCACACAATTAGGGATGCACCGAATCCAGGATTCGTCCTTTTTCATCAGGAATCGGATTCGGCCAAATCCTTCTGCTGAACCAAATCCGGATCCTAATTTGCATAAGAAAATTAGGGGTGGGGAGGGAAATCACGTGACTGTCACAAACAAGGAAGTATAAAATGTTTTCCCCTTCCCACCCCTAATTTGCTTTCCTCTTCCCACCCCTAATTTGCATATGCAAATTAAAATTCTGATTTGGTATTCCGCCAAATCTTTTGCAAAGGATTCGGGGTTCGGCCAAATCCAAAATTGTGCATTCGGTGTATCCCTACACAAAATTGAGAGTAATTGACGACAGGCTTTGTTCTGAAACAATGTGCACTTAAACAGTATTTACTGCATGATACATTATAGTTTAGTGCCTGGAATGAAACTTTCCCTGAGGCCATATTTTACATCTCATATTCTGCTAGATACTGCTTCCCTGCATGGCCACATTGCTAGGCCTAGGTCCCCAAATGTGAGCAAACATGATATTGCTATTGCCTATAAGCATACACACAATTTGACATCTGTTCTATTCAGAAATCTACCATACAGTGCAAAGCTCTTTTAGAAAATTGCCAGTTATTTGATCTTACAAGACTTTTCAAGGCTATGAACAAGCACAGAAGTCAAAATGCTTCTGCTTTATGAAAATAATGTCACAATTTATTATGATGATGAGGCCCGTATGACAGAAGTATCCGGCAAGAGAGAGAAGTGAAATCTGCTAATACCAGCAGAAAATCTGGAAATAGATAAAGAAATCGCCAGCATCCAGACTAACCTGCAGCTGTTTATGAGCTCTTGGATACATGAGTTGATCAACTGCTATAAATCATATACAGTAATTTGAGCCAGTGGAAAAGTTAAAAAAAAAAAAAAAAATGTAGACCTGTTCTTCTTGTAGCACTGTTTTGGTGTCTTTATGCTGTTTCCCAAAAGCCTGTGTTTTTACAAATGTAACAGTGATATGGTTCCCGTCTCCTTTAGGGGGTATTTGATCAGCGAATAAAAACCTGGCAGCGATGGCAGGACGCTCAGGCAACCTTACAGAAGAAGAGAGAAAATGAGGCTAGATTGCTGTGGGCCAACAAACCAGACAAACTACAACAAGCAAAGGATGAGATTGCAGAGGTGGGAAAACCTTGCACATATTGAGTTTCCTCTCGCTAATATGATTATACATCTCATACCTTTTATTTCACAGGGTTGTTTCATGATAAACTTGTATATGTTTTTAAAATGCACATCAATTATTTAGATGCTAAGCAGCTCTCAAACTTTTTTGCCAGTCACAATGAAGCTCCAGTTGCATTGTACACTCCCTCATGCAAGCAGGGCCTTGCTATACCTGCAGTGTCATACGTCATTTCCTCAAAGGCACAAATCAGAAATATTTGTTCTATGCACTGGCTTCAGCAGCTGAAAGGGGCCAATGCCCTACATGTTACGTTATAGACGGAGAGTGTGAAAGGTGTGATCTGATAATATTTCCCAGAATTCCAACTTCATTGCTCCTGCAATGAAAATAGACAAGCTGCATACTTTATTATGGGGCATCAAGCTAGTGGGGCTAAACTGCTTTGGTGATTTGTTTATCCTCACTTCTTTTCTCAGCCGCTTTTTCTCAGTGCATGGTATCATGTATCTATAAAGAGCACTGACTTATCCACTTTCAAACCTGAAAGACCTTTCTTTTATTCAGCTCAGGTGTTCTGAAAATTGTATAGTCTTTAGACAAAAGTTTGTATTACAAATGAATTGTATTATTTTTTTTTGTCCTTTTAGTGGGAATCCCGGGTCACACAATATGAGAGGGATTTTGAGAGGATTTCTGTTACAGTACGAAAGGAGGTCATGCGGTTTGAGGCAAGTATGGTACTTTCCGTTAAAGGGGCATTATACCCCCTTGAAACCTTTGCATCATAAGCTTGTCAGTGTAGCAGGCTCACAGCAGTGGAGACTATAAACTAAGGACACTCACTTCTGCAATGGTGAGATCTGTTAAGGGCAGTATACACACTTGTTCGATGTGAGTTCAATGAATAGGACTATGATTTTTGCTACATGGACCACCTTATGATTCACAGGTTTTGGGTAAACTAAGCAATGGTAATGGATAATCATGGCCATTAAAATTAAACTTCTGTGCTTTTTGCGTAAAACTAAAATTGTATATGTAGAACCCATTACCTCTGATACTTAAAAGATGCTTCCCAGAGCAGAGGTTCATGATAACCAGAGAGCCTTAATTAATTTCAGAGAGTATGGACAGATATCGTCTGGCAGCTACAAATAAATATACAAAGTTCTTAGGCATAGGAGACCCTGAATAACATATATATACTCTTATTTGTTCTTCCTGATATTTGTTTTATACACAGCATACAAACCTACTTATCACTAGTTAAAAAATATATATATATTACTTATTTATTTTGCACGTTGAACACCGAGAACTTTATAAACTCAATTTGATGTACAGTATATCTGAAGCATAGCCAAGAACATATATTACTAGGAAAATATATAAAATGGTCGCTGACCATACTAGACAGCTATACATTCAATGACAAAATGACTATGAAGATTTTCATTCATCCAGGTCATGGTATATCTAGTATAGGAAAATCTAAAAACAACTGGACTTGCTGAGTAATCAATGAAGACGTTTCACTACTTATCCGAGCAGCTTCTTCCGTTCAACTGACTGGTGTGGGAAGTTCTCGGCATATAAACTCTTCCACTAATCCAATCACAATGGCCCATTGTAACTCTTCAAAGAGGTGACATCTGAAGAAATTCACAGAGGTGTAGATTCTGTGTAGTACTTTGATAGGATTATCCAATGTGTCATGCAACTCCTAGAAGGATAGCAAGGTCCAAATATTGGATAAAGAAGGCCGCTGGTTTGAACGAGGTGTGAAAGAGGCGATTCATGTCAAGGTGGAGAAACCATCCCTGAACAGAGGCGGGGACCTTTGACACCACCTGTCTGCTACATACAATGCTGTTCTAACATCTGTACCCCGACGGTTTCAGAACACTTCACATGTCCATTCGTGCAACTCTCACAAGTAACACCTCCTTCTAGGAGTTGCATGACACATTGGATAATCCTATCACAGTACTACACAGAATCTACACCTCTGTGAATTTCTTCAGATGTCAGATGAATTGAAGAAGTTGCTCGGATGAGTAGTGAACCGTCTTCATTGATTACTCAGCAAATCCAGTTGTTTTTTTTAGATTTACTTATAGTAAATATTCAATGACAAAGCAAGTTTTTGAATTAGGAAAGACAACATCATTAGACTTACTCAGTCACTGTAACATTATTGATGAAACCTTTCCTTCCCTTTTTTTCAGAAAGAGAAGTCTAAGGATTTTAAAAGTCACATAGTTAAATATCTGGAGACACTCTTGAATTCACAGCACAAAGTATGTTGCATTAAATTTTTCCTAATGTGTAAATATCTAGTTGTATTTATATAGATTATAAGAGCTTTTTTTTTTTTAATCCATAGGGCAAGGACAATGCATAAGCACAAAGTACATAATACATAGCGCTATGACTTATCATTGAGTAGTCTCAGCCATTACAGAAGGAGGATATAATATTATTACTGTACATCAGAACTAATGTAAAGATTATCAATGATAATCATTTATTTTTATAGTAAGTAGGCTTTTACCGTGAGAATTGTTGTGTCTTACTACTGTAGCTCTATAATATCCCAGCATTCACACATGTAGATCAGGTGTAGTAAATTTGAAACAAGGCAGCTGTTATATCCAGTGTCGGACTGGCCTATCTGAATACCAGGAAAACTCCCGGTGGGCCCTTTTGCTATTAACCATTTGGCCTATTTCATGGTCATTCCCTATTCATTTAAGGGGCTTAATAATGGAAGAATAGTGTATATTATGTAGAGATAAAAGATTAGAGAATAAAGAGGTTGAGTGAGGAGAGGAGGAATAATAGTTTAGAAAGTGGGCCCACGGTCTAAGCTTTTCTGGTGGACCCCTGACATCCCAGTCCGACACACACTTGTTATATCAGTATCATACATAGAGTCAGGATTAGAGAAAAAAAAAAATAATAATTTTTTTGTATGGGCCACATTCTGGTTGTGATTTACCTTGTTTAGGAATATCATTATAGGACATTGGCACATGCAACATTTTGATCACTAATGTGTTTTTGTGCGTTACTAGCCAATGACCTACAGTGAACTGGAAGCAGTCTTGGACAAGTAGTAGTGTATGGATTGGCACCGCACGTAGCCCCCATTAAAATTCTTACCATAGCTCTTATTGTTCTTTTTATGTCTTGCCTAGACTTGTGATGTATGTTTAAGATACTTTATAGGGGGGTGGGGTTCTGTAATATCATCATCCTTATCTGTAAGCATGAGAGCCACAGGCAACAACTCTATACAGAGCTTATTATCTGTAAACATATGTTCCTGGTTGCAGGGATTGTGAGGGTGTATAGTGAAAGTATAAAAGAAAAATAATGATCTCTTTAGTGTTTTTCAATAATTAAAGATGACAAAACAAGCTCTGTCTATTGTGCTCATGTTAAACCTAGTTATATCTTTTGTGTTTATTTTCATGTGGATTCTGACATGGCATTGATAGGCTGCAGACCATGGCAATGCCTTAATTAAAGCTGCCATTTCAGCATCTTAACTCTACTTTTTATCTCCACAGCTGGTTAAATACTGGGAGGCGTTTTTACCTGAAGCAAAAGTTATATCCTAACTGGTGTGGATTGAAAAACAACCCTGATGGTTCTATTCGTCTTCTGCCATTTTTATATTAATATAAATACTGTACCGTCTGCCTTTTAGAGAACAGTGACACAAACTCATTTACCTCCCATACAGTTAAACCTTCTACAATGTCTTTAATGCTAAACAAATTTCCTGTGGGCTGCTTGTATTTTCAGACCCAGGAGTGTTAATCACTCTGTTGTCCCTCTGTATATTCTCAAGTCACCAGACCAAGTTTTAAAGCTTAAAGTGAAACTACTCAAAATAAGGTTTTTCTAAGGGGACAGTTAAGTATGCTCAATAACAAATCGCACTTTTAACAAAGTGGTTTTTATAAGGATTGGTTGCGCCACTTCACCTTTTTTGTTTTTTTTTAGTGGGAACTATGTCCATTTGTTTTGCATTGAAAATACTGAGCCCCTGGCCTCGGAACTCCCTGAGATGTTGCACATCCCATGAACAAAGATCTGTGCTGAGTGCTTAACATAGGAAAGAGCTTTGCAGTAGTGTGACAGCATTATGAGTGAGACCCACGCTGTGCTAATAAATCAGAAAAATACTGTTATCTTGACTGTTTACAAATGCCTTTAAACAGCATTCCTCTGCATTATTTTGTTCTATGCAAAGAGGCCAAAATAGTCCTCAGAGATATCAGTTTATTTTGTAGTTGACCTCGGTGGAGTTAACACCCACAGTTCTATTTAGGATAATCAAACCCCTGTCTTTTGCATGTATAGGTAGCCATTTGGCACTCGAGCTGTTGAAGAACTGCTATTCCTAAAATCCTTGGTGAATGAATTCTTAACAGCTGGAGCCCCACCATTTTTTTTTGTCCTTGTATTGTAAAATGTGAGCTCACCAGTTTGTACCATGTGTCCTTTGGTGTTTTAGAACTATTGGCAGTCCTATCTAGTTGCAAAAAGCAGTAAATATTCAGGCAGCAGGACTGAAGATGGCTAAAACATGTGCCTTATTTTCAGGATTTTACTTATGTCAAGTGTAAGATAATATTTGTGCACATCACAACGGTCTGGAACAGAATTGGCATTCCAGTGTGGTGAGATATTGAGAGTGGAACTGCTTGGATTCATAGTTTACTGCTACTCTGAAGGGGTGTTTCATGTAACACTTATGCTCAGAGTCAGGCCCACAATTCATATGTCTCTGTGAAGCTTATAGAATGACCTTTTCATTATATTAAGCAGCATTCTCTTGCATAAAGCCCCAGCGCTTGTTTGGTGGGGACAGTATTCTGATTACAGATTTTTCTGTTGCCCTCTTCTCTACAATTGAGTGTTGTGAGATCATTTGCTTTAGGGCTGGGGCATATGTAGTATCTTCTGTGCCAGCATTTTTGAGCCAGGGAAGAAACACCAAAGTCTGCCTGCACTGTCATGCATTTATATGAATAGGGAGTGGACTCATGTTCTGCTGCACTTGCTGAAATGCTGGTAGAGCATATGGACAAGTGCCATCAGACATAAGGCTAGTTCAGGGATAAGAGCCATTGACATTGTCCTCTGCAAACCTGTATAAACACCAAGATTTAAATTCCAAGAAACTGTGTTTTTGGTTTCACCTTTTGGTTTTTTCTTGTTCTACTTTTTACCGTTGCATTTCAAGACATGCATTTTTCTGTTAACTTTTCCTTTGTGTTGGTTTGTTTCACTTTCACGTATATATTTTCTTATAAAAGCTATAAATTGTCAATTTAGAGTTTTCAGCAAGAAAAAAAAAGAATAAATAAAAAATCTATATATTTCATCTAGTTGACTTTGGTTTTTAGGGAGGGTTTATTAATATAAATATCTATATTGTATATTTTTGGGCTGTGACAGACACAGAAAGGAGTATTTCTATTCCAATAAAACCTTTAATAAAACGGTGAAAAAAACCACCATGTGATAGCCTGCTGTTTCCTCTGAAGTGTGAAAGTGCCGCCATATTGAATTTATATTTAAATGTGATTCCCTTTGGGCAGTTTAGTATAAGGTTGACACTGGTATTCGGCACAAATCTAACTTTTCATTACATTTTTAAGATATACTTCCTCTTTAGTTTAAATAAGGTTTACTTGTAAGCATGTAATCGTTATTTATTGTCCATGTTTGTAACTCCTTGATCCACCCACCCAATATCCTCTTCACTTGTTTAGTTACATTACATTATCACATAAAGAATGAAAGAATTCAGAATGGAACAGATGAGATGACTAATTACCAAATGGATCCTTTCTGCACCAATATCATTGATGAAATATGTTTGAGACAAGGTAAATGCCACAACGACTTGCTTAAATAGTGCTCCCCAAATCTGCAACCACATCAAAATGGACAATTGAGGATTCCACAAACTCCGAAGGGATTTAAGATGGCAGATGTAAAGGAATAAAAAGCTTGCAAATATGTTTGCGGAAAAAACAAGGAATTGATTGCACCCTTGTTTATAAATCAATGGCAGTACAGGTATAGGATCCCTTATCCGGAAACCCGGTATCCAGAAAGCTCCGAATTACGGAATGGCTGTCTTCCATAGACTCCATTTTATCCAAATAATACAAATTTTTAAAAATGATTTCCTTTTTCTCTGTTATAATAAAACAGTAGCTTGTACTTGATCCCAACTAAGATATAATTAATCCTTATTGGAAGCAAAACCCCGCCTATTTGGGTTTTTTTAACTTGTGGGGACCCCTGACCACCAATGATTTTTTTAGAACTTGGGGGGGTGGGGGTTTTACCGTTTTTAGCACTGATGTTTGTGGTTTTTTTTTTACTGTGGGGACTGGAGAGGGCGGGGTCCAGAATATGTTGTTGTACGGGGGCCCGTGATTTCTAATGGTGGCCTTGGCTGTAGAGGTAACCCCTGCTGGTTAGAAATAGAGAATAGTATGCAGACTGGAAGCAAATAAATTATTGCATCTAAAATAAACACAAACATGCACTTCTAGTATGTCAGCCCAACAGTGCTTCAGTTTAATAAGCTGGAAGGTCTCTACAATATGAGATAAAAAGAAAAAATTCTTAATACATATTGTACCATACAACCTCTTTAAAGGAAAACAGAAGCAAGATCAAGTCTACTAATACAGAAAGTGGGTTTCCTCTTCAATCTATTTTGCTGAGCAGTGGGTTTGTAAGACTTGGTTTAGAATATGGGAAGCTTGCTCATGTGCAGGACAGAAATGCATATTTTTATTTGAATGTCTCTTGCATTCAGTCAGGCTAAGATTTGGTTGAAGGGGTGGAAAAGGAAGGATATGCCAGTCCAGATGGGACAAACTATTGCACAGTGAATCTCTGTGAGAGGAAGAATCATTATTATACCAGCATGTACTCGGTTGGTTATGTAAAAGTAAAAAGCTTATGTTTTGACGTAATGCATATCCATTGAGTGTGGAGGAAAGATTCACTTGGGGGTAGGACCTGCTGCTTTCTGTTCCCTCTTGTACAATGCGGTTTCCTTTTTCAGAAAAAAATTCATTAGATACTTAAGTAGCTGTGCGTTAAGGGTGGTATAAGAGGTTTAAAAGCTGGTGACTGACTCCTTATTCCTGCCTTATTTGCAACATGTAAAACACTGCATTCATTACAGGAAAATGGCAGGGTTTATTATGGAGACAAAATAGGCATATCACCCCATCATGCAGGGGTGCATTTTTGACAAGATTATTTTTGTTCCAGAGGCGATCTGATCACAGCATAATATATTCATGTATGATTATTGATTATTTTTTTCCCTGTTCTGTCAGCTTTGTTTTCCTATAATGCAGGACTTTATTGACAGAAAACTACAGTGGGCTTTTTCCTAAAAATGTGATATTCTTGCATGATACAGCATTGAAGAATCATCTTCCTTTCCAGAGTAGGAAAAAGTCTGGACAGAAAATGGGTTTGGTAACCCACCTGCAGGGTTTATACATCTCTGCAGAATGTCCCCCAATTATTCACAGCTTGAATATGGCAGGTAACAAATGCTCTCTGTGGCAGAGGTTCAAGAATTCTGCTGATGAAACACCAACGCTTACCTGCTAGGATTCAACATACAGCTTCCCACACTGAAAAATACAGAACTACGACCAAGAGCAGGTTCAGTATACGTAACTTTGTTAAATGAGACTCCTCAAAGCTTTCTTGGAATATTATATTATTCATTTGTATAGCCCTCGCATTCCGCAGTACATCGACAATACACAATTCACATCAGTCCCTGACACAGTGGTGTGTCCCTATCATTAATTTAAAGAGATGTCATCAATTATTAAAATTTTAATTATAACTTTTTACTTATTTTCTTAGTAGTTTAGAAGCTAGATGTAATGCTTATTGCTGACACACATTTAGTACCTTCCAATATCAGGGCCATGGGACCCAGGAAATGAAAATACCATAGGACCAATTCTAAATGTTAACTTGTCTGGCACAATTTTGAAAATATTAACTAGTTTTCCTGATTTGGCATTTGTGGCCACTTTATACATCTGTGTTATTTTAAGGCTACATTGACACAATAACCCACTTGAGCTTTTAATTAAACAATGGATAAAAGATGGTCGAACACAGCGGAGCTGGTATCAAACACACTGTAACTATTATTTTTTTTTTTATGTTATAATGGTAAAGTTCCATGGTATTCGTTACAATTCTCATAGTTTCGGCATTACTGAGCTGTTTTTTTTTCCATTGCTACTCACACCACTTTGCTTTCTATGTAGTCAGCTGATAGCTGTAGCTTTTTATTGCACTTACCACTGATTGGATGTTGTAGGGAAATGTGATTCTAGTAGGATATGCCTGGTTTTTGGTTTGTATCAATTGTTTCAGTATATCATCAGAGTGCCTTTTATCTTTATTCCTCCATTCCCACAAGGAATACACACACAATTTGGTACAGGATTTTTCTATTTTTGTGTGACTTTCCAGCTAATGTGTGCCAATGACAACTTAATAGTAGTGGAATATTTTAGAAATGTCAATATACCCTTTGCACATGGCAGGGTGTAACTTGTTGACCCAGCCTGCAAAATACATCTGGTGGTTGGAGCATGGATCAAGAGGTAAAAAAAAAACAACTTGTTGCAATATGTATGTAAACTTTATTTATAAAGCGCTACAAAGATGCATGGCGCTGTACAATCTTACAATATACAAAAGTACACACAGGGAGGACAAGTATTACAATAAATAAGTATAAATACTCAAATAAGTGCCATGTGGACATAGTTGAAAGGAGGTCCCTTTCCCGAAGAGCTTACAGTCTAAGTGGTTGGCTAACATGCAGGCAAACAGTGCACAAGGTTTAGGCACTGACCCTTATGTGCAGAACTAGACTAGACAAAATATATGTTCTGATCTCTTTAAACCTGTTATTTCATATATTCCCAGACTGTATAATAAACCCCTTACATTGTATATGTCCAGATTGCCTGTATGGAACCCTATTAACATTGGTGTAACTTTTATACAGCAGGCCTTCCACTACCACAGCGCACCGGGGGTTGCAGGTTGGGCTTGCTGAAGACCCAGAAATATTTAAGCAATGGGCCCAGCTCCTGAAAGTTCTGCACTGCCTGTTACACTGTATATGCCCACATTGTCTCTGTGGAACCCTATGTTTATTATTTATTATTATGTAATTACAAACATCTATATATTCTGCAGTTCTGTGCAACAGAAGAGTACATACACAGATCTGTCCCAGTTGCTGCCAATGTTTTGATGTGTCAAGTGATTATTGTGCCTTGTTAAATGAAATGTGTGTAGGGGGTTTTGCTTTCATATAAAGATATGTGCTGATGCGGCGCATTGGAATCTAATCCATTTGTACCTACTCTTGCAGTTTTTTTTATGTGTCCCAAGGTTTATGGAATGCTTACTCAGGCACATGAGGCCACAAGTTGTGTGTGCAGCCCGTCTCTGGCCTTACAATTTACAAGTCAGTGAGCCACACCGAGGCTTGCAGCTAACATCACATACCTGTGTATCTCATGTCATGCTAGCAGCACCTTTTTCTTAGAATATCTTTTACTGTAGCCTTAAATAGCTTTGTTTTAATGAACTGTATCCCCGATAAAAAGAAAACATATTCCTGCCCAATCTTATCAATAATAGCAAGTTATTTCACACAGGAAATGCAGTCACTATAAAGAATTCACCAGTTTCTCTGACTGTTTTCCTGGTCTCTCTGATGCTTTCTGTTAGCTTAGATCTGCAGCCGATGTATATACATAAGCCTACAATAACAGTCTGACATTGAATCCCTCTGCTTTATTGTATTTTAATGGGCAAGTGGAATGACATAGACCATTCGTAGGTATGTATAGTATAGCAGACTATCCCCTTTATTTATTATAAGGCACTAAGTTTGCCCAGGAACAGTAACCCATGGCATCCAATAAGATGCTTGCATTAAAAAAAGCTGACTGCCTGCTGATTGGCTACTATGGGTTATTGCCCCTGGGCAAATTTAGTTCATTTTATTACATAACCACATAAATGCTTTACAGAAGTACAGTATTATCCTTATAATAACAGTGTGTCAGACCTACCAGTATGGTACTACACGTCTGCTTCAGTGCACAGCAACCAATTAGCACTTAGTTTAAATTGCAGATTTATTTAGTGAAATAACCCATGTTATCTGTTTTACCCACTGAGCAGATCACTCATTTGGAGCAAGTTTGGTGAAACGTATCCAATATCTAGTGCACACCACAAATGAGTAGATGTTCAATTAGTACTGTAATGTTGGTCCATTGATAACCAGACAACACATGGGTTATTATAAGAGTCATAAACTGAACGATTTGCATGGTTCACCCAGCAATCCAGTTGTGTGTCCACAATCTCACACCTGTGCTATTTTTGGTATGTCTGATCCTCCACATGGGGGCAAATTATACACAGAACTAGTTGTTCAGTGCAGTTCATTTGTACATGTTGTGACTGGCTGCCTGCTTTTCCTCTAGGGATTAACCATAAGGACACCCCACTGCTCATTGTAAGAACAGACAGGGACCAGAGAGGATCTATTAGGTGCCCCATGTTATATATCCCCTATATGCCCTCAATTCTTTAATTCTTTGTGTAACAACTATGACATAAATTTGTGATGCAGCACATAAATATCATACATTTATGCAAGGTATTTAAAGAATCTTACATTTCCATGGCATCTGTCTATTAATACTATTGCACAACATACATCAATCCCTTAATTCCAAACATGTGCCACTAAGGGCAATGCAATCACCTGCAGACAAGCTTCCAGTGTTCCTGTGCCAGCAATAGCAGTGCTCTTCCTGCCCCTCTCTGCTCCCAGACCTCAAGCACAGTAACTCCCTTATTCTGCCCAAGCTAAATGAACTGACATACAGAGGCTACTGTGAGTGTCTCCCACCCACAATTACAAAACCAGACACGCAGAGAGAAACAACAAGCTCAATTTGCTTTTAAATAGGAAAATGAGAGCAGGGGATTTACTGAAGATTGCTTTACTGAAGCATCTATATGTCTATAGAAATAATTTAAGAATGTTCGAAAGAATAAATAGATAGAGATGGTTCTGAACTATACAGAAATACCAAATGTTCCACAGTTGCTGAGTGTCTGAGAGTCTCACTCTGATTATGGCTATATATGATGGCTATGGGAACACAGGCTTATGGCTCTGGCTGTTGTCAGCCTGTATATTTTGGCAGACTGAGAGAAGCAGATCTGCTCAGTGCCCCCACTCCATTGAATTGAATCAGATCAGCTTGTGTGCACTCACACGGCAGAGCTCAAGTTGAGGTCAGCCTTGGCATACCTCCTTTCGTGTATTTGGGCTGAACTCCGTTTCAGCTCCGCTGTGTGATCAGATTCAAAACAATGGAGCAGATCTGCCAGAGCCTTCAGCATGTGTGCCCATAGCCTAAAGGTGGTCATACACATAGATCAGCTCATTTGCCGATTACGTCAAAGGAGCGGATCGCTCCCCAATAGATTTTTCTAAGAGAAAACAGATTTTTCTATATTCAGTTTTGAAATCTGACATGGGGCTAGACATTTTGCCTGGTAGATCTAAGAACAACACTCAATAGTAAAAACCCATGTCTCACTGAGACACATTCAGTTACATTGAGAAGGAAAAACAGCAGCCTGCCAGAAAGCATTTCTCTCCTAAAGTGCAGGCACAAGTCACATGACCAGGGGCAGCTGGGAAATTGACAAAATGTCTAGCCCCATGTCAGATTTCAAAACTGAATATAGAAAAATCTGTTTTCTCTTTTGAGAAATGGATTTCAGTGCAGAATTCTGGTGGAAAGCACTATTAACTGATGTGTTTAGAAAAATATGTTCAGTGCAAATATCAAACTCCCAAGCACTGGTTGGCTCATGCATTCAGCTTTTGAAAATAGAACAAATATATTGTTTTATCCCTAAAAGTTCTCAACAGCTGCTCAAAGTACTCTGAGCATGTGTGTGTCAGACATTTCTAACGCAGATGGAAAACTCTTGTGACAGCTTTTAAGGCTTGGATATTAACTACTAAAGAAATTATTGGCCTTTAGGCTGGATCAATAAGTTCAGTATTTAAAATATGGCATTTTTAGCCATGTTAATATTTATGGTTTAGTTCTCCTTTAAGAAATTAAATCCAATCTTTGCAGAAATTTTTCCAGGGGGCGCAAGTAAGCTAATATCACCTAGGGTAGCATCCCACTGAAGATGAACCAATTCATGACAATGCATAAAGGTGGCCATACACGGATAGATCCGCTCGTTTGGCGATGTCGCCAAACGAGCGGATCTCCCTCCGATATGCCCACCTTGAGGTGGGCAATATCGGGCTGATCCGATCGTGGGCCCTAGGGCCCAACGATCGGATCCTAGCGTTCGCCAAACGGGCGGTCGGATCGCGGGACCGCATCAACGAACAGATGCGGCCGCGATCCGACGGGATTTTTAATCCCATCCGATCGAGATCTGGCCGACTTTCGGCCAGATCTCGATCGGGGAAGCCCGTCGGGGGCCCCCATACACGGGCCAATAAGCTGCCGACACGGTCTGTCGGCAGCTTTTATCGGCCCGTGTATGGCCACCTTTAGATTAAGGCTTGCCTTGGGGTAGAAAGTATAAAAAGCATTTCTGTTGCTGGGAATTCAATTTACAAACAATTCTTGGAACTAGCTGGAGAAGTCAGGGTGGGACAACTGCCCCCTCTTGCCCCTTTCTGCAGACACCCATGGAAGCAAAAATATATATAAATATATATAAGAAGACAATGAGAAGGGCTAGTTGTTGGTTAAATAAGAAAGGAAAAGACTGAAGGGGAAGGTAAATAAGGTGGTGGCTGAACATGTCACATAAAGCCACGTCTCTCTACGGTGATGTAACAAACTTCAGTAAGGTATAACACAGAGGTCAGACTGCCTTAAACAAAGTCATGCTGCATACACAGACTGAATATAGTGTACCCGAAATAGTTACTTTTTGCACAGTCACTTAATTGCTTCTTAAAAGAATTATATGTTATAGAATGGCCAATTCTAAGCAACTTTTCATTTGGTTTTTATTTTTTTTATTTATTTTTTTAGTTATTTGCCTTTTTCTTCTGACTCTTTGCAGCTTTCAAGTGGGCGTCGCTGACCCCTTCTAAAAAGCAAATGCTCTGTAAGGCTACACATTAATTGCTATACTTTTTATTATTCATTTACTTTTTATAAAAGGCTTCTCCTATACATATTCCAGTCTCTTATATCAAATCAGTGCATGGTTGCTAGGGTAATTGGGACCCTAGGTTGCTTTAAATGCAAATTGAAGAGCTGCTGAATAAAAAGCCAATAATTAAAAAACCTTAAATAAAAAAAAATGAAAACCAATTGGAAATTGTCTCAGAATATCTCTCTCTAAATCATACTAAAAGTTATCTGAAAGGTGAACCACCCCTTTAAATGGGTCTGAACTATAAAAGTTGCAATGCAAATGTATTCTCTACTCGGGATTGTAACTTATACATGTCCTATTTCTTACTAGAATTAATTGCTTTTTCCTCTCAGTTCTTAGAAGACAGAATATATAAGGGATTCCTGACGTTTACACAGTGTATGCAATTATAGGACAAATGGACACTTTATTCTCCAATATATAGTGTTGGAAGTTGGGATCTTTAGGGCTTTAGCGGCCTCTTATAAACTGTGTAGATGCCATTGACCCCGTTTTGTGATGTACTGTTTTGGAGATGTTGTGTATAAGTGCTATGTATGGCTAGTAATGCTTATAAAAGGGGGCAGTACACAAGTAATGTTTTCTTACTTCTTCATTTCCAGTCCTCATTTTGTGGTCCCAACATTTAGTTAACACCCCCTTGACACATAAAAGGTTGCCCTCAAATCTCGCTTTATTTGGTCATCAAACTGGGCCCTCAACCCCTCATTCACTGCTTTGCCCCTCCAAGAGGAAGCCAGAGCCTATGCCATATCATGCAAACGTACATTTGGCAGACAAATGTAACAGGAGTACTCAAAGAAAGGTAAGGAAATAACTATGTCTGACTGTAAGAGCTCCTGTTCTGGGCTGTGTGATGTTATTGTACTCTACGCCCATTTCATAATCAGTAGTTATTCCATGATATTTTTTTATTGTATTATAATTGTTCCATTGTCCCCTTTATTATTTTGCCCCACCTAATGAGATAACTTTTAGTTAAAGAGCCCTGGCTTGTGCTTTAGTACTTACATTATTAAGTTGCTGTGGATCAGTTAAGTAATGCAGGACTCCAACCACATGTATAGCCACCCAGACAACCTGCTGTACAAGGGGAATTCAGATACTGTCTTGTGGCTGACTGAAATACATAAATATTTCATATGTTTCATGATATTGTGTGAGGAAAACTCACGCTACTAGATGCTGCTCTATAGTTCTGGTGAAACAAATACTGTATATAGAGGCAAAGTATACTCACTCTGTGCACATGCTGTAAATGTAAATGTTTTAAACTATGTTATATCCATATTTATCATTTTTTATTGGACATACCCAAAATATACATTCCACGTGCCTGTAAATCTGTTTAACTGTTATTCGACAGGCACAAATAGATATGTGGGACTTGGGAGCAAGCAGAGCCCTTTTAGGATTTAGGAATTTTAGGAATTTAAACTTGGGAACACTTATCTATCAATAGTCTGTGTGCTTCTTGTACTTGATATAAGGCACAGGGAAGAACTAAAAGGGTTCTCTATTGGAGTCAGATGCTGATGGGGAGGTACCTAAGTGATCTCTAACCAGTGGCTTGTGAGTAATGTTGCTCCCCAACACCTTGAATGTTGCTCCCAGTGACCTCAAAGCAGGTGCTTATTATTGGATTCCAGGCTTGGAGACAAGTTTTAGTTGTATAAAAACCAGGTGTCCTGCCAAACAGAGTCTCCTGTAGGCTGTCAGTCCACATAGGGACTATAAAATGGCCAATCACAGCCTTTATTTGGCATCTCCAGGAATATGTCACACTTGTGTTGCTCCCCAACTCTTTTTACATTTGAATGTGGCTCAAAGGTAAAAAAAGGTTGGGGATGGGGACCCCTGGTCTAGAGGAATCAGATTTTTATTATGGTAGATATTATAGAGCTGTCTTAATGCTGCATAACTAGAATATTAAACTGAAGAATAGGCAAAAAGCCTTACGACGGTTTAGTTAATAATGGATTTTTGTACATTTTGACCCAGAGTTGTTTTATCTGCCACTTTTAATAATTGGAGCAGCACCTATGGACCATATCAGCTTGTCGGTAAAATCTTACTCCAATTTGAAAGAGCTGTATTATTTTGGCGTTAATTGCTTGCGTTAATACTCACATTCCAAAAGATGGAGTTACAGGGGGGGGGGGCGAAACTGATACTCCAGCTTTTTGCCATTAAAAAGTTATTGTTGTAAGGCTCCGGGAAAATAGAAAAGCGACACTTGTTCTCTAATAAGCCAGTCAGCTGTTGCATGTGCATTTGTTACTGAACAGGACAGTTGGCACAGAACTGCAACAGACAGAGATGCATAAATGGATTCAATAAGAAGGGACAGCGTCCCCCGAGCAGAACGCTAAGCTACCGAGGGACCGCATCTGGGCCACCACTCCGACAACAACAAGCACCTCCAGCAGAAGCAGCAGTAGTTGTAGTAGTAGTAGTAGCAGCAGCAGTAGTAGTAGCAGCAGCAGTAGTAGCAGGCAGCAGCACTAGTAGCAACAGTAGTAGCAGCAGCAGCACTAGTAGCAGGCAGTAGTAGCAGTAGCAACAGTAGTAGCAGCAGTAGCAGGCAGCAGCAGTAGTAGTAGCAGTAGCTACAGTAGTAGCAGCAGCAGCAGTAGTAGCAACAGTAGTAGCAACAGTAGTAGCAGCAATAGCAGGCAGCAGTAGTAGTAGTAGAAGCAGCAGCAGCAGCAGCAGCAGCAGTAGTAGTAGTAGTAGTAGCAGCAGTAGTTGCAGTAGTAGCAGTAGTAGCAGGCCTGTCCGGATAGGATAATAGAGGAGTGGGGGAGGAGGCTGAGCTGATGCACAAGTGCACATGAATGGAGTGGGGCGGGGCCGAGTGAGCAGGGTTGGGTTACAAAGTATGAAACAGCTGAGGAGGGCACAGACAGAGCACAGGCGGAGGGGGCGGAGGGGCGGGGTGGCATGAATACATCAGATTTGAGAGCCCCCTACTGACCCGATGTGAAATACCCGGACACAGTCGCACTCATTTGCCAACCGATGCGGTTAAGAGATCCAAACAGATTGGCCGGATTGCGACGGTGCCCCGTGAGTGGATCGCTCAGTTGCTGACATGCCGACACTTTGAGTTTCTCCCCTGAGTCCGCCGGTTGCGCGTTGCTTGTTGGTCGGTGTGAGTGTGAGAGTATGATCCAAGTGTTCATCCCGTCAGTGGGACATCAGCTGTACAAGTCCGGCGACAAGACTCACACTGTAAGTCCATAGGGAGAAGTGCCAGTGTGTGTCTGTACTGAGAGAGTGTCTGTACTGAGCTGCGCCTCCTTCATGCATTGTCTGGACTCTGTCCCTGTCTCTTGTGCCCATTCACTAATACCCCCCCCAGCTCTGAACTCTGCCAATAATCACTGACTCTCTCTCATTCCATTTATATTGGGAGAAAGAGCTTTGATGAATACTATGTATTAGGGACGTTTCCTAAATCAGTGAGGTGCTGAGTGGATGCAGGGCATTGCCAGGAGTTACTGTACAGCAGGGGGGGTTCCATTTCTCTGCTGAGTGTTAATTGTTACACGGGATTGTGAATTATTTGTGTCTCTGGGGTAAATGTTCTAGAAGCAGCAGCCTGTGCCTCTTATCTGACCAACAGCAAGTCAGGCCCTTGTACTGAGAGCTGGGAGGATCCTTGTCACTTGTACACATAACACTATGTCAATCTCTGGATAATGATGTGGCCTATAGATGTTGTACTACAAGTCCCAGCATGCCTGTGGAAACCTTTTGTCTGTTGAAGCATGGTGGGGGCTGGAGTATTTGCAGGAACACTTACTGGCCACATTGCAGTACTAACAGGTTGAGGGGCCGTGGGAAAGCTATCCAATGCAGGGCCCCCTTATATTGATGGAGGAGTTGATAAATGATTCTGCAATCAGCAAAGGGTCTCTCCCTGTCCTTCTCAAGTGCAGGACCAGGACAGCTGCTCATATTTGGCATCCCCTAAGGACAGCTCTGATTGGACACACGTGAAGTGTAACCAAACTCCTTTACCAACAATCTTTAGTTCATTATTGATCAAATGTATAAATGTATACTAAATAACTATTTTATTCCACTGTAATATGTATAGTTATAACCAGCGTAACTCCTCGTTGCATAGGAGAGAGAATTGGGGAAACTGTGAGGTCCATGCCACCCCCCCCCTCCAGGAATTTTCCATCTGGTTCTTAAATCTAAATGATGATGCAGGTGAGCTGCCTGGAGGGCCCCCCCCCCCCATGAATCTCCCATGGTGCCTGCCCCCTTGAACTGCATTGTCAGAACTTACAATAGTTACTATAACAAAAGAGAACAGAGTAAAAAGCAGGGGGGTGAATGCCCGAGGCCACACAGTACCAACAAGAGGGCTGCATTCATCTCCCAAAGGGATGACATGCCTGATTTATATCCTCACAACTCCCAACATCCCCAGACAATTGCAGCTATAATGACATGTACTTTAAAGGCTGCTTTTGGCTGACAGTAATTCCAAATGAATAAAAGAAGTTCTTTATAATTCTCCAACATCACCTCTTTTCATACTGCATGTGGCCATGGACACACCTACATATCCATGTTAACCCAGACCGGTTTTTATGTACATTAACCTAACCGTGCAGTGTACTTTGAACAGTGACCGGGCAAGATCTCTCTGTGTTGGACGGAGCCTGAGCAGCACTGACTAATGACAAACATTTAGCAGAAAACCCCAGCCCAGACAGTATCCCTGCAAGCTGAATAAATACTTGCTTTTATTGTGTTAGGTGTTTATATTGTGAGATATGGGCAGAAAAAAACTTACTTGCAGATGATCATTTACCAGGCAAAGGTCACAAGCACATGTGCTGCGATATAAGAAAAAAAATATGTCTGTCATTAATCAATGGCATTTATTCAGACCAGTGTTTAATGCGTTCTTCTTTTGCAAGTTTATTACATAAGGGTGTCTCCATCACATTTGAGGGTTCCTGAACAGTTTCAAAGCAATGGAGTCTGTGCTTGCCAACCTAACTATTAGCAGCCTGCCTTTAGCAGAACACTTTACCCCATAATACCTACAGCACCTACAGTAATGTTTCACCAACATATTTCAGCAGACAGAGTTATGTTTCTGTGCTGCTTGTCATTCGTGTGAATGGGAACTGCTTGTGACAGCAGACAATGCACCTTTGTACATTTTTGGGATGAAAAGCTGTTACTTCTATTAATGTGAATGACAGGTGGCACACTGGGGAATCAAGTATTATATGCCAGCTGAAATACACTGGTGCAGATGTGCCAAGTGCTGGGAGCCAAATGTAGTCTAATTGGTCGACACTACTTTAAAAGGATTGTACCTGGCGGAGACCTATAGCCTATGAGTAAGTGCCCACACAGGCACAAAACGCGTTAGGCCTATGAATGTCCTAATAAAGCCTTTTTAACTTAATGAAAATCAGAGCTACTGCTTTACTTGGAAATGGGTATCGCCTCACTTGGATTTTTTGAGTCAACGCTAGTCACGTTTTCTATATCTCGCTGGTACGTTGGTAGGTAAGATTCAATTTGAGTTAGAGCCCACTCACACATTCTTATATTATTCAGGTGTCTCCAGTCACTTACCCAATGCTGTGCATCCTCACGCAGGAAGCCTAAAAATAATATAAAGTACCTCTCATGTTGGTGCCCATAAGTAATAAACAGGGACACGGTAAATTTATTTTTATTAAGGCGTATTTTAATAGGATCTAAACACAGACCTGCTAAAATATGGCATTTATAAACTCCCTTTAGTAACTAGAAAACTGTTACTGCTCTCAGCGAGACCCGAGTGCAATTAATCCAGTAGAACACTCACCAGGAGTTTGGAGTATTCAGATCAGTTAGATTGGGATCACACAGGATTTTATACCAAAAGTCCCTGTTTAACCTTGTGTATGGGAAAAGATAATTAAGGGATGACTGTATCTATTTAATAATAGGTTAAATGGTTTATGATGGTAAGTGCTACAGTATATTGGTACACCCCCTTGCATGTCCCATTTAAACAGGCACTGATATTCTGAGTTTAACCCTTGCAGCAAGTTAGTATGAACAGAAATTTAAACCTTTACAGCAACCAACTCTTAAGGTGGCCATACACGGGCCGATAAAAGCTGCCGACAGACCGAGTCGGCAGCTTATTGGCCAGTGTATGGGGGCCCCCCGACGGGCTTCCCCGATCGAGATCTGGCCGAAAGTCGGCCAGATCTCGATCGGATGGGGTTAAAAATCCCGTCGGATCGCGGCCGCATCTGTTCGTTGATGCGGTCCCGCGATCCGACCGCCCGTTTGCGAACGTGAAGGATCCGATCGTTGGGCCCTAGGGCCCACGATCGGATCAGCCCGATATTGCCCACCTCAAGGTGGGCATATCGGAGGGAGATCCGCTCGTTTGGCGACATCGCCAAACGAGCGGATCTATCCGTGTATGGCCACCTTTAAGGTGGCCATACGCGGGCATACTTTTATCGTTCTGCGATGAACGATCGTATCGTTAAATGATCGTCTGACGATTATTTTACCATACGATTTGCCATCCACGGAGAACGATCATATGAACAGATATAACAACAAACGAGGAGTGGTGCTAGCATTGTGTCACTGTCTGTAGTATATAGTCAGTTTCTCCTTCCCTGCTCCATACAGACAAATGGATTTATGTCTTGCTATGGCATAATAAACTTCTTTCACATATGAGGTGATAGGGTGATATTCCTGCAATCAGCAACAATTATTTCTTTACATAGTTCGTGTAGTTACAAATGAAGCTTTCAGCAGAGAACGTTAGGGTCCTTCCGTATATGTTAGTTGTTCCATATATGTTTGTTGGCTTGTGCTACAATCCTGACATGCGCAAAGAGGGATTTTATCCTCCGTGTCGGACTGGGCCAGATCCGCTTCCCAGTGGCGAGCGACCCCTCTTTGTCGGGGGTCGCGGCAAAATCAAAATTTCATGCGTGCGCACTAGTGTTGCGCAGCTCGCATGCGCATTAACGTGGCGCTGACTCGCATACACATACCCGGCACCGGAGTGCCGGAGGGAGGCCCAGGGCCAGTAGCCCCGGTGGGCCCCAAGCCCCCCAGTTTGACCCTGTTTATCCCTGAACGACTAAAATTTTTAAACTCATCCGATCAATTTTCTGAAAGATAACGTTGAGACGATCGTTCATCCAAAAATCGTTCGTACACCATCAACTATCCAATAATTTACCGATATTATCGGAACGTTCTTAAATCGGTCGTTTGGAAGTAAAAAATCTGCCAGTGTATGGCCACCTTTGAGCTCAACAAGAGGAGAAACCAAAGCAACAGCTCCAGCTTTTTCTTTCCCACTTTGAAAAAAATAAATAAAAATGTAACAGTGGGGTCAATTTATAGATTTTGCTGCTGTCTACTTGCTGGGAGATAAGTAACTATTATATAATGATTGTATAATAATTACAGAAGGTACACTGAGCTTTTCAAAGATTGTCCATTCTACACTCGTGTCCCTACCCCAATGAAATTTATTATCTAAAAGTGGCCATACAGAGGCCGAAAAAAGCTGCCAACAGACAAAGTCGGCAGCTTATTGCCCAGTGTATGGGGCTCTTCAACAGGCTTCTGTGAGCAATAACTGGAAGAAAATTGCCCGGATGTTGATTGGGCAGGCTTAAAATTCCTGTCGGATTGAGGACGGCATCAGTTCGTTGATGCAGCCCTCAGTCCAACCACCAGCATTACAAGCATTGAAATCTAATCGTTTGGGCCCCAGGGCCTCAAGGTGGGCATATCAGTGAGAAATCTAGTCGTTTGGCTACCTCGCCATACAAGTGCATCTTTTCATGCATAGCCACCTTAAGGTCCCTATTAAATTGGTTACTTCAGACTATACATGCCAGGGATACCATTCCACATCTGCTTGTCATCTAGGCCTTGACCATTGCCAACATCTTGTTAGTTGACTGTGACATAATACAGGTCTATAAGAGGTGAAAGAGGAGGCTGCGACTAGCCATACTGAGACAATAATAGCTTAGGCAAGATTGTGGCGCCTCGATTTCCTAAGTTGCCTCATGAGGAAACTTCGGGCGACTTCAGGAATCGAAGCATCGCGAGTGCATTGGCTCTGGCGTTTTCTCATTATAGCAGGGGGAAGGCAGTTTGGGGAGATTGTCGCCCCTCAGACAATTGGGCAGGCGCCTTATCTCCCCTAATCTGCCCGTGTGCTTGAACCCTTATGTTTCCGTAGTGTGGTTGTGTATTTGTATTCAAGCACTAGAAGCTGGTATAAGCATTTTAACTTATTTCTTTCCTTACAAGAGCCACCAATATATTCTGTAGAGCTGTATAATAGAATGGTGCAGACATCAAACCTACAAATTACACAAAATACTGAAAAAAGGAGGACCCTGCTCTTTAGAGCTTGTAATCTATCCATTCCTTTCTTTGTAATACTTTTACTTTCTTCTGTTTCACTGTTGAAATTTGTGGTTGTTTGTTCACTTGATTGACCTCTATGTTTTGACATGTTTATTTACATAGCACCATAAGCACACAATAGTAAATACAAAGAGGGATATAACAGGCACCAAGTGCAACTCTAGTGCATGCAGGTTGTTTGGATGCAAGTACCTCAGCATCAGTTCACACAATGACTGTGTCCATCTTTGCACAAGCACAACTGTGCTTGCAGTCGTAAGTGAGCACTTATACGTGTACAAACAGAAAATCTTTAATAAATCACCACAATGGGAATTTACTATACTATAATTGCAATTTTTTGCAGTATCTATTAATCGTGAGCCCAGTATAAATTGACATTTTTACATTATGCTCTTGGTTCACATGGGGAAAAAGGTTTAAAGTTGTCAACTTATAACTTTTCTGAATTCAAAATATGGTAGATACATTTTGTGCAGAGTGGCTTTTGGGATAGATTATGACACATTTCTTCAGACATATACACGCTGCAGTGTCTCTTGGCAGTGCCAGTGAACAGGTAACAAGATCCATTCTTATTGTTTAGAAACAAAGTGAATCCATACAATCTTAGCAGCATTCAAGCAGACTGGGCAGGGACCAGTATTGGTGGAGGTGGAATTTGCTCAATCCTAGGGGCATATTAAGCATAAGGATGTTGTGGGGGTAGGGCTGAAAAGGTTAAGGGTCGGCTTCCAAAAAAACAAAAGTATGCATTAGCTGTACAGATCTTTTTAATGTGCATACACCATCTATGGTAGTGTTGACCTGTGGCAGCAGTGTTGTTTGTGCCTGTAGGTAAAATGTTACCTCTGATCTCATTCCATCAATAAAGTGCATGGGGGTGTCCTATTTCTGGAATCCCTTGTCCTTTATTTTAGCACCTGAATAATGTTGGCAATAGCAAAATATTGCTTTGAGCAAATGATTATCATCAAGTGTGCAAAGTTCATTGAACCGGATTTCTTTAATGGTTTGCGCTACAAGAATAAAATAAATGATGCACTTTTCAGCAGGCAGTACATTAGTGTGTTCAGCAGTGCAGTTGCCAGTTATGCACCTGTGATCAGATTCAGTATATGAAATAACAGCAGGAGAATCAGTTGTTGAAATGGTTCATTTTGGTTCATCTCCTTAAGCTGTATCTCACTCTAAGGATTGTAATACACAATTTTGCTAATAAAGGTGAATTGCCCTTTAAGCTGTAAATATCAGTTCTCCCAAAAGTCCTGCTTATCTTAAATAGTTACAATTGTATTTTTGCTTATCTTAAATTGTTACAAATGTATCTTAAGTGCAGGTGCTGAATATTCTGGGCTCTGCCAAAAAGCCTCTTATTTAATTAAGTTTTAGAAACTTTGTATCTTTTTCTGGCCTTCGCACAGGAGATCAAAGATAAACTCAGGAAATCTCATTAGGAAACTGGGGCTGAGCTGTGAAAAACAGGACAGTTGGGAGGTATGAGATGGGCATGTGTCATCACTAACTATAACTGGGGAACACAAGATGTAGGGTTTCCCAAATAAACACTTGCACAGGTTTTCTGATACACAACTCAATGATGATGAGCCTTGGTGTGATATCAGTAGTGGCAGAAACTTGCCTCCTCTGCTCACCCTAGTGCCAATGCCTCATGCTGATGTAGCTAAAGTCCACATCCAGTGAGCTACATCAGATAGCCTGTGTGCATGTCTATAGAGGCATACATAGTTAACATAAGTGAAACATAACCTGAGAATGTTTGTGCCCCTCATTAGAAATGCAGACAGGAACTGGAGATGGCAAGGTGGCCATACAGATATTGTTGTGTACACTGCAGTCAGCTGTAGGATTGTCTGGCATTTAGTTTGATATATCATTTCTTAAAAGACTGCTAGTAGGGAGAGACTTTAATTTGTAAAAAGATTGGCCATCAGGCAGCCGTGCATGCAAAGACAGCAGTAGGAATTTACATTTTTTAGATGTCATACTCTGGAATGAATGTACTTAAGATTGGTTGAACATGTACAGACATTGTTGTAAGAAGGGGACAAGACCACAGTTTTCTAACCTGTCGTCTCAGAAACAATCAATACCCATGGCACATGAATATCTGGCATGATCATTTGCTCAAAGGGGTTGTTCAACTGTCCGAATAAAGATGATTTAGTAAATTGTTTTTTAATGACATAGGCTGTTTAACCACACCTTTAACATACCCAGATTATTGTATGAAATAGTGTATTGGATGGTAATACCTATAAGTGTACACCCACAAAAAGTTATACCACTGCACAGTACCGCAAGCAACACCACCTACTCCAGGGACTGAGATGCCTGGGTTAGATTCTAGATTCCAGAAGTGCTAAGACAGAGCAGGTGTATGGATGCATCTGCACAACTGTCACAGTCATTGGCTTCACTATTCTGATAGTACCAGAGAATTTGTACTGGATTCCACTGTGAGCCGACTGCTCTCATCTAAATGTGTGTAGAGTCAGTTGCTAACATAGACACTACTGCAAAAATGCTGTGTTTAATCAGCTATGCACTTATAAGGTTTTTCGCAGAGTACATTTGGCCTAAAATAGCTTGGAAGAGATCAGACACTGGTCAGGTGTTTAAACAACACTGAGGGCTGTAAGACTGTATAAACACAGCACCCAGAGCCAGCCGCCTCTGTTATATTAGTGTGACTGTCAGCTTGCTTATTGTTTGCCAGTTACATCAATATCAGCCCCAAAATTCATCATTCCCCAAACTGAGGTGCTAGCTGGGCAAATTGCATTACATATCAATAAAGTACAGGGCATACTTTTTTTTTACATTATTTCAATTGTGTTGATTATACATCACCAACAAGAAAGAATATTTCAGTCCTCGCAGGGACCTGGCTGTAAAATGTTTATTGTATCATCAGTTTACTTTATTATAAGTTAGAGTGCTGTTTACAGCCCTTTCTTTCGTTTCTGTGAGTTTTGTCCTGTCAAAAAAATGTTTAGAATGTTATTGCAATAAACTCTTCATCTTTCTCCGAGCCTCGAGATTGGAGAAAACCCCTCCCAGGTGTTAGGTAGGATAAATGCATCCTGGATATGTTACATAAAGGTCTTTCACATACTGGGTGTTTATTTACATGTAATCCTCCTCTGTGTGACAGACAATAGGTAACAAAAAAGGCAAAGTTCACTTAAAAATAACTTTCAGTAAGTTTTAGACCGTATTGAGCAGTTTTTCTATGTTTTTGTGCATTGATCTGAATGATTATTTCCCTACTCTGACTGTACCTGCTGTCTTGGAGTTAAATAGCTGCTAGAGTCCGTGACCACATACAAATAACTCAAATATTTCTTTTTTTTGCATTGTGCACTCTGCATCTTCCTCAGGCTTTACCTATGATGGCACATTCTGAACAATTAAGATAACAAGACTGTACTGAAAGCCTGACTGAGCATGCTCTAAGTGCAGGACTCCCAATGTGCTTTGCATACTCTTTCTTTGGCATTACTGACATATAATTAGGATTTGTACATTTGGACACATCCAAATGGTGCAAATTGCATCCACAAGCTTACCATTCACAGGCTAAAATAATTTTGTCATGGGGACAGGAGCAATATGCACTGCTCTGCATGTGATTTCTGTACTCTTTACTCCACTTTTTTAAATTAGCCCTAGTTCCATTTTGACTCGCTTTCAGAAGGGTCTCCTTCATCCTGTTACTGGACACCCTAATCCAGTGATCACAACCAGTAGCTTGTGATCAACATGTTGCTCATTGATCCATTGGATGTTGCGTATTTTGGAATTCCTGGCTTGGAGGCAACTTTTGGTTCCATAAAAATGAGGTGTTCTGCCAAACAGAGTCTTCTGTAGACTGCCAGTCCACAAGGAGCTACCAAATAGCCATGCTTGTTTTGCTTTCCAACTTTTTTTTCCATTTGAATGTGCCTCGCAAGTAAAAAATGTTGGGGTCTCCTGCTTTAATCCATGATTCTCAATAGTGGTAGCCTACTTGAAAGTCCAATCTGCTTGTAGAGGAGCAATGGAAATTTGCAGCACTTTCTGTCTGATGTTGTCACAAGTATACACCTCATACTAAGAGCAGGGAGTACTTACATATCTCTTTTCTGCCTGACAGGTCTTTAGAGTGGATGTTTTGTTCAACGGCCGCAGACATACACTGGAAAGACGCTACAGTGAATTCCATGCACTTCATAAGCTGGTAAGGGACCTTCTAATCAGGTCTGGACTTAGAATCAAAATAGGCCCTGCCATTTCAGGTACACAGAGGCCCAAACAGCCCACAAAGAGGCCCAAACAGTCCCCCATCAGCCCACTAAGGTGTGACTTTCTATGGCATCTCAGAGCAGCCCCTCTGGCATTTGCCAGAACCCTTAGATTGCCAGTCTGTGCCTGCTTCTAATATTTAGTATGTAAAACCAACTGCAGTTACTTAGCTTTAGCCCATAAAAGTGTTATTTTTTTAACCCTGTCATTTAACCTGTGTCCACTTTTAGCCCTTTCTTGTCACACTCTTTTAGAATAGATCATATTTCAGCATAAACAGGCCTCTAACTTGCTAATGAAATTCAGCCTGACTGTCTAACACAGTTATTGGAAGTACCAGTCCCACAGTTTACTCTGGATGGGATTAATGTATGCACAGTTTAGTTCCTTGCATCCTAAGAGCCCTTATTACCCAGGTAACAATACTTTCTTCAAAGTAATTCTTATTAGAAAAGGCAGTGTAACAGGCATACACACAAGACTTGTCCTCACACTAAGGCCATATACTTATGGGCCAATATCCTCTCCATGGTGGCTTACTGATTGGGGTGCTCACAGGGACTGGCACCATGAAGTTCAAAGAGCAGCTTTACAATACTGACACTCTCCACGTGGAACCGGTCACTTTCTGAATGGCTTGCAGCTTGGCAGGTAACAGGACATGCTCTCTCTGTGTAGGTGGAGCTCCAATAGTGTTGCCAACTGTCTGGTTTTGACCTGAACAGCCCGATTTTCATTAAGCCTGCCCCGGTCAAAACTTCCTACCTGGTTTTCCAAATTTGGAAAACTGGGCATGATTCTCCTAGATCAGGGGTCCCAACCTTTTTTACCCGTGAGCCACATTCAAATGTAAAAAGAGTTGGGGAGCAACACAAGTCCCTTGGGGTGCCAAATAAGGGCTACTATTGGCTATTTGGTAGCCTCTATGTAAACTGGCAGCCTACAGGAGACTCTATTTGGCACTATACTTAGTTTTTATGCAATTAAAACTTGCTTCCAATCCTGGAATTTAAAAATAAGCTCCTGCTTTGAGGCCACTGGGAGCAACATCCAAGGGGTTGGAGAGCAACATGTTGCTCACGAGCTACTGGTTGGGGATCACTGTCCTAGATTGATGTGATGATCGACCAGTTACCAGCTACCACGTCATAGTTCTGCCCCATGATGTCAACAGTCCACTCACAACATCAGTGGCCTGTCCCGTGGTGTTACAGGCACCCCACCCGAACCACGAGGCCCGAAAGGAGGCAACCCTAAGCTCCAATCTTTACCTCATGGCCGAGTTTAGCCAATGAAGCTTTCTTCCTGCCTTCCTAGACAGTGTCTCTCCTTTTGGAGTGCAGCAGGGAATCATTTTATCCTCCTCTGTTTGCCCTCCCTGTATCAAAGCCAGGCTTCGCTTGAGTCCTCCACCTTTCCCATATGTATCCTGTGGATACTACCAAGCTTCAGGCACTTTTCCCACTTCTCCCACCTCCAAGACAATCAAATCAGTCCCCTTCCTGTAACCAGGCTGGATAAAACTACAGTCATTTTTGGGGACTATTTTGTCATCTTAAATAATGTACCTTTACATTATACTTTTCTATAGATAGAAGGAATATGCTAAGAATAGTGCTTGAGTAAATGCAGAGCTGTGATTGGCTACCCACCTCATACCCACTAATTTGAACAACAGTCAGGGAACAGAAGGGGTGGTTGGGGAGCTCCAATAAAGGGGACATTTATTAGCTCAGAGTAAAATTAGGCACATGTATTACTCATTACTGCCTACATGATCAGGGTGATTTTGAGTTGTACGTTTTGTCCCCTTTAAAGATCCAGGTCTCAACCAGGGGACCTCTAGTAAACTGCCAAATTGGCATCATTTGGCACAGGGGCAATTCCTGGCCAGAATACAGGGTAATCATGATACATTTTCTGTGCAAAAAACTTTATTGGCAGCAATTTTAGGTTTTTCTATTGAAAATCAATGAATGACATTTGATTGGTTGTTGGTGGCTCCACCCACTTTTCCTAACTTTGAAGTGCAAACACCCAGTGACCACATTTGTGATATTCGAGGTCCATGACATCAATAACGTGCAAATGGCAGCAATTTTAATTTTTCCCATTGAAATCATCAAAGAAATCTGATTGGTTGTTTTTGGCTCCACCCACTTTTCCAGATTTTGATCACGGTCCTCCAGTGACCAACTGTGCCAAGTTTGAGGTCCCTCCCATTAACAAACTAAGAGCGGCGACAGTTTTAACTTCCCATTTAAACAAATGGCTGATATTTGATTGGCTGTGGTAGACTCCGCCCACTTTTCAAAATTTTAACCCCAGTGACCCAAAACTAGGTAAATAGAGTAAATGGGAGCTGTTCCACAAACACTTAATGCAGAGTTCCTTGAGATATCCCAATATACAGATAAAGAATATTGGGGCAAATTCACTAAAGCCTAGCAAATTTCGTTAGTTCGCCGATTTACTAACGGGCGCTGGCGTAAATTCGCTAGCAAAGTGGACCTACTCTAGCGCTACCTCGCACCCTTACGCCAGACGAAGTTGGCTTTGGCGAAGGGTCAATGTAACTACGCTAATTCACTAACTTGCGCATTTAATGGAATGTTACCTCTTGCGCCAGACTTGACTTCGCCACCTCAGACCAGGTGAAGTGCAATAGAATAGATAGGGATTGCTTCAAAAATAGTTGAAATTTTTTCTAAGTCCCAAAAAAACGCTGGCGTTTTTTCCTTTTTTAAGGGTGATAGGCTAAAAAAGATTGTAACATTTTTTGGGGGTACCCTCCTTCCCCCCTACATTTCCTAACATATGGCACGTAAACTATACAGTGGGCTCATGTGTAGGGCAAAATAACAACTCTATTTTATTTTATGAAGGTTTCCCAGGCTTGTGTAGTGTAATGTATTTGCTGCTACATATACGTCCATTCAACTTTAACTTGGTGCCATATGCAAATTAGGCATCGCTAGTGTAACTTCGCTTTGCTTGACAAATTAACGCTAGCGCAAATTCGCTACCATTCGCCTCCCTGAGCGCAATTTCGGGTTTTAGTGAATTAGCGGCGCCCTGACGAAGTGCGGCAAAGTGCGGCAAAGTGCGACGAAGTGCGGCAAAGGCGTCGCTAGTACATTTTCGCTGCTAAGTGAATTTGCCCCATAGTGACAAAATGCAAGGAATGGTTTCAAGGCATAAAACAAAAAATACAGGCACAAAGAGTGACTGCACAGCAATTGAACCCCCTGCTTATGTAATCAGCCATGTTGTAATGTTTCATGGGCCATTCTGGTCAAGGGAAGTCAAATTGGCAGCTTGCATATGGTCACCTATATTCTGTAATGTTAAATTCCAAGTTATTCAGTAGAAGCAGCTAAGTATGAGGTAAAGTCATTCCTGTTTTATCTTCTGTACTTTCTCTAAATTGCATAAAAAGAGAAAAACAGAACTGGGAGTTATGGTGTATTTTTAAAATCCCATTTGAGGAACTGTTCCATTATTAGCTGTTTATTTGTGTACCTAGCACAGCAGGCTCTGCGAGGTTGTGACTGAGCTGCAGTGACTCTGCAGCCTGTAACAATCTCTATTGGTGACTCCTAGGTGTTACAGTTTAGCTAAAGTACAGCTAATCCTGCAGATGTGACCTGGCGACATATCTGTATCTAAAAACGAGACACACCTAAACCATCTTTTGTGCATCTGCAACTCTATCTACCTTTACCTGCTGCTGAGAGATTTTCATTGCACTTGTCTAAAGGAAGACAGTTGCACATGTGAGTTGCAGTTGCAAGTGTGAGTTGTTAAGAGCAGCTCAGAGAGTCACAGACAAGACATGGCTCTTCCTAAGGTGGAATGCGTTGGGCACAGACTGCTCAGTGCCTGTTTCTGCCAACACAGACACCACAGACACCACAGACACCACAGACATAAAAGCAAAAGGGGAATAAAATAATCAGTAAATGGTGACCTAGACTAGTGTAGCTGCTGTACAAACCACAGCACGTATTTGCACATTCCAGTGAGAAGTGGAACTGTCACCGCATGGGATGAGTCAAAGTGATTTCCAAAGTTATTTACCAGAGAGGGAAATGAGAAGATAAGCACAGACATCTCCTAATGTAAGTACAGGCTTCCCATTAACAGCCAACATAGCAGTCTGTTTCCAGTTTTGGCATAATTAACTCTGTAGTAATCCCTGAGCATTCTATATTCTCAGAAATAAGAGAATAGTGCTTAGTACAGCTACCAGCACCCACCAGTGAATCCAAAACTACATTTTTTTCTCATGGCCATTGTTCCTTTTAGGAAAAAAATTCACTGGCCTAGTGAAAAAGTAGAGCCATTGTGCCATTTAATTTTTTACATTTTTCAGGTGTCCCTAATGCAAACTTGTACACTTTCACATTGTTATTATTATTATTAACATGTATTTATATAGCGCCAACATATTGCGTAGTGCATGCACAGTTTAGTAAACTCCAAAAGACCGGTTGATGGAATAAATTAGTCATTAGAGTCACTAACATATTGGCTCCTCCCAGTGATTCTGAACAAAAGTAATTCATAGAAGTTAACATCCCTGGAGAGGCCTTCCCCCCTCCCAAACCACACCACGGCACTGCTCCAAAATCAAATATTACAATTGTATCATTTTATTTTTTACTGGTGTTTACCCTTAAAGAAGACGGAATTACTCCTATGCTTTTTTCTTATTTTATTCTTTCTTCCTTTTTATTCCTCTCTTTTTATTACTATTTTTGTCGGTCATGCCTATTCTAAATAATTACCAGTAGAGGGCGCTCAACAATTAGCAATCATTATGTAAAGCTTAAATCTTCTGAAGAGAGCATTTATATGGCTGAACAGATAATTTGATATTAATACAGTTGGAGCTTTGGACCCTATGAAAAGGTGATTATGGCTATTCTAAAAAGTGAATACGTTTTTATTTTGCCACACTTAGCTTGTCCATCATACTCTATTGCTGCCATTTATGGGCTGTTTGTACTAGTGCAAACGTTAAGCAACATATACTGGAGGTAGGTTACAGGTACCGAGGGTGTGCCCGCAATGGTGTATATTCCAAGCTAGTTACCTTGCCAGTAGCTGCCAGTCTCTTCACCACAGTCCTCCAATTGTGGCTATGACAGCCACCCAGCATCTGGAAGAGGGTAGAGCAGACACACACCCACGGCAACCCCTAGAGATAACAGCCTGGTGCTCAGTAGTAGAGGATATGGCAACCTCAGGAATAGGCAATGGAACAAAGATACCGGCACACAAGGCTTGATTTGCAGGAAAACCCTTGCTTTAATTCAAAGTGCTGAAGTGCAACATTTCGGGGCCATGCTTGAGAAAGGGGCGTGGCCCTGAAACATTGCACTTCCGCACTTTGAATTAAAGCAAGGCTTTTCCTTCAAATCAAGCCTTGTGTGCCGGTATCTTTGTTCCATAGCCACCCAACATCCCCAGCCAACAGCCTTACCTTTACACAGGGGAGCTAATGCTTTACTAATATGGGGTCTTGTATTAGAAAATGTATCACCCACTTTAATGGTTTCGCTGCCATAGAATCTGAAACTCTGTGCTTTACATTTAAAGAAAACACTTTGTATTTAAAAACACCACCACCAAATTCCCTTGTCATTTTTTTTAACATCTGAATAATGGGACACACCCAGAATGATGAAATAACGGGGTGTTTGGGGATAATACAGAGCAACTGATCCTCCGGTCACCAGCTCATAAGCTACTGAAAGATCATGATACATATAACTAAAAAATCCCTCCAGTCTTTTAGGCAGTAATGAATAATATATGGTGCTGGCTTTACTTTGGTCTAAAAAGTATTCTCTTTAAAAATGACCCCTTTGTTGGAGCACCCTATAGTTCTGCTACATTTAGGCCCGGACTGGCAATCTGTGGGTTCTGGCAAATGCCAGAGGGACTGCTGTAAGTTGCCATAGACAATCACTATATATTGGGCTGGTGGGAGGCTGTTTGGGCTGCTGTGTGGCCTGTTTGGGCCTCTGTGTACCTGAAATGCCAGGGCCTATTTTGAATCTCAGTCCAGGCCTGTACTCTCTATGTCCATGTTTCAAATGAGAGGCAGGAGTGTCACACACTCAGTAGGAGGGGGACAGTCAATCACAGCCCTGCAGTTACACAAGCAAAGACCGTTTTCAGTTCCTTATCAGGCCTAGATGCTGTGCAGTGTGTTGTTCGCCAGTAGCTCCCCTGCATGGCCTGGGAAAGGAGGCAGCAGGAAGTGGAAGCGATGAGCGGGACTAGTAGGGTTTTTGTACAAATTTTTGAAAAATCAGCCTGAAACACTACTTTTTTAAGCATGATCCTTCCATATTTAAGAGTATATTGCACTGGGACATTCCTGATTTTTTTAAAGGAGAAGGAAAGTCTAAAATTAAATATGCTTTATCAGAAAGGTCTATATAAATACACCAGTAAACCCTCAAGGTAATGCTGCTCCTCTGTCAAAAGAAACACTGCATTGCTTTCCTTTTATTGTGTACACATGGGCTTTTGGATCAGACTTCCTATTTTCAGCATAACCCTCCAGGGCTTAGGCTTGAGCATGCTCAGTTTGCTCCTCTCCCTGCTGTAATCTGAGCCCAGAGATATGATGTTACTTCCAGGAAGTGGTCTATCTTTAACCTATCAGAGCGTCCATTACTCCTAGTATCATAACCCCTGCTGTCTTAAACTAGCTACACTTATATTGGCTGCTGGGAACCATATGCCCAATTGATATTATCCAGATATGTATCAGACAGGTTTGAAAATACTTTGGGGTGCCCATACTTCAGTACTGTATGTGGGTGGAGCTCTGCTTGTTTAGTCAGCCTCCCCAAATGAGCAGATCTCATTGTATACCTCATTGTAAATTTAATCGTTCTTGTTATGGTTTATGGGTATTGAAAGAGTAGCATATTATTTTATCTTCACAGCTGAAGAAGACTTGCAAAGTACCAGACTTTCCACCAAAACGAGTACCAAATTGGATGTCCAAAGTTCAGGAACAGAGGAGGCAAGGATTAGAAGCCTATATACAGGTATGGAGGAGTGTGTAACCATGTATTGGTGGTAGCTAGAAGGTAGGGCTCTGGTAGCAGATGATAGAGCAATGAGACATTATTTAAATTATGGTAAAGAAATCATTTTTCACTTGCTTGCTGCTTATACATTTACGTGGTGCACAAGTTGGCAAAAGAGAGAAAATATTGGTGCCCAGAAATGTATTATAGACTAACAACTTCAGTTTCAACAAAGGGATTTGTTTTCAAAGTCATCAAGCTATTCCCTTCAAAAGGCCTAAGCCATTTTGCAATTTACGTTAATTTTTTTCTAGTTCGCACGATAGTATCATTTTTTATACCACTAATGAATTTGAAACAACATCTCCACCTTCTGGTTATTTTGCCCAACTGGCTACAAATCTGCTCAAAATTAATTTTGTGGGAAAAGGAACATCATGTGATCTTGCTTTGCTCAGAACTAATAAATCATAACATTGTTAGATGACTATTCTCTGCTTAATTTTCTAAAGTTAGCAACATCTCAAGACATTCCTTTTATGACAAAATTAATTTTCAGCTGACTGTAGCCAGTTGAATGCCATTAGGTAACACTGTTGTTTCAAATGTATTCTATTAGCAGTGTAAAAATGAATATCTTGAAAATGTGTAAAGGAATTAATATAAATTGCTATGAAATCTGACGTGCTCAGAAGAGAGGTCTGGTCAATTTTACATTAATTTGTATTCAGAGTTTGCATAAAGCGGAACCAATGGGAACAAATTTGAATAATGCAACAGTTTGTTAGCACTTTTATACATTAATCAATGTCCCTTTATATTGTCTGCACTATTTCTGACTTTTGAAACAATGTAGCAAATGTCAGGCCAGTATGAGTCAGTATCACCATATGACACATTTTAAACTATTAATTTGCTCTGTAGGAAAACTGATAAAGTAAAAATCTCGGAGAATTTGAGGCGATATCTAGGCTTATGGGGTGGTCTCAAGCCAAGCAGTATTGTTGACATTATTTTGCCGGGAGGAGAGGATGCAGCAAGGTTTAACATGCATAAGGGGGAGTAAGGGTCTGAAAGGTCTGTTACTGTTGTTGCAGGGTGTGTTGTGGTACAACACAGATGTTCCCAAGGAACTGCTAGATTTTCTGAAAGTCAGACACTTCCATAAAGACAAAAAGGACTGCAGCTCGGGGTAAGTATCTCTTTCCTTTCTCTTCCCAGGCAGGATCAGTGTTAACATTGTAAAAGTTTAAGGGGTTGTCCACCTTCCAAACGCTTTTTTTTTCCCAGTTCTTTTCAGATAGTTCATGAGAAATAAAGACACTTTTCAATGTATCAACTAAATGTTTACAGGGTTGGTGATCAATATATGATTCAATATTAGATAAACAGTCACATATAGGAAATAGAAAGCAATTGAAAAAAGTATTTATTCCTGGCAAATTATCTCAAACAACTGAACTAAAAAAAAGTATTGGAAGGTGAATAACCCCTTTAAGAAACAGACATTTACCAGGGGCAGATATTCTTGCTGCAGTAACACAACTGCACTCTCTACTTCAGCAAATCTGCCACCGGCCCCTAACCATGCACTAGAGTTAGTGGAGGCCGGGGATCGGGTGCAGCATCTAGTGGCTGTCACAAGCATCAGCAGGCACAAATGCACCACTTGGATGATAGCTGGGCAGAAAGGAATCATTTGAGGTTAAGGGGAATATATATAAATCTATAGATTGTTATTATTTGTGTGCATGGGAAGGGGGTCAGACTTTTGACCCCCTCCCACCTTAATATATTTAGGGTCTCAATTCCCTATGTATTTCTGTGGTAGGTGCAACAAACTAAACTGATGAGCCCTAATAGTCCCCATACATTTGTAATTATTGTAGTATTTCTCTAAGCTCCTTTAAAATTAACTTTTAGATAAATGAATTCACTAATCTTCCTCTGCAGCAACATGCCCTTGTCTTATGCACTTATACTCCACCCCCTTTTTGTGTCTGTTTGTTTCCTTTCCCTAATAGATTGTAAGCTCTTCAGGACAGAGACCTCATCCCAACTGTGTATTGAAATACATAAGCACTTAAGCATAGATTTATCTTTACTGTATTACTTATAATAATTATACCCCTGTTTGTGTTTACACTTTGTACAGCACTGTGTACATATGTGCTGCTATATAGCTAAATACAAATAACATCTCTTAAATTAAACAATTTATAAATTACAAGAATAACATTCCGACGACATTATGTTATAGGACAGAACTGAACAAGATATGGATGAATTTATTGTTTTTTTTTTGAATATCATTAATGATATTATAAAATTAACATGTGAGATTAATATAAACAAAAAGTACATTGATTTTAGACTTAATTTACATTATGTTAAATTTGACACTTATCTGTGTTCTAACCCTGCAGATATGGATAATCTATTGCTGTATTCTAATTTTCTACCACTAGGGGTTACCGAAGTGTTACTTCTGTGGGACAAACATTTTATGACAAGGTGCACTTGTGGTTTGGTATATTTGGGACAAAACACAAGATAACCTAAGGATAAGGCTTAATAAACACAAAAGTGTAATGTGATAAAAACATAAAGCAATTTATCATTTATAATCTTGCATTCTATTTCCAAATTGCACGAAAGTAATAAACTTGCTGTGTGACTCTCTGTAATTACAACTATGGCCATTCATAGACTTACTATTTTCATCAGTGCTCAGAAATTCAAAGAAGTATGCCAAAACCAAAAATCATCTTTTTTTTTTGTGTGACTTCACTAAGGATAAGCTAATGTACTGGTATCCTATACTGCAGGTCCATTGCTAGAATGGAGAGGGGTATCGCATTTACTGAAAATTACCAGCCAGCCTGGCTCTGAAGCCAAATAGTGTACTCAGGGCTGTATTTACCATGTAGGCCAGGGGTGCCCAAAAGGTAGATAGGGAGTAGACTATTAGCTGGTGATCAGTAGATCTCAAGACTCTGTCAACAAACAGCTTGTCTAAATCACCCTCCTATGTCATGATTTTCATTCAGATATTTATTATGTTAAGGTTACATTAGAAATTGAAGTTAAATACAGCAATATAAATGCTCTCATAAATCAATATAATATTTAAGTAATATTTTCCATCAGGTCTGGACTGAGAATTAAAATAGGACCCGGCATTTCAGTTACACAGAGGCCCAATCAGCCCACACAGAGGCCCAAACAGTCCCCACCAGCCCACTAAATACTGACTTTCTATGGCACCTTATAGCAGCCCCTCTGGTATTTGCCAGAACTCACAGATTTGCCAGTCCGGGCCTGTTTTCCATGGAACAGAATGTTAACAATGCATTTATGGATGTAGATCATAATGGGACAACATCACTAAAAGTAGCCCTTGAATTAGTAAAGTATGGGCACTCCTGATATATGCACTCAAGGGCCTGGGTATAAAGCTTTGGAGGGGGCAGCACTCAATTGTCTGTATAGTAAATAAAATCTTTCCTAAATAAAATAAAAAAAAAATCTCCCCGCCACTGCCGGATGATTTCCTAAATTCGTTGACGGCGGATGGGGTTGCTTAGATTGGCACTGGACTGTACTTGTTTGGCAAATACTTGGTCTCAAGGGTTCCGAATCGGCAGTTAAAATCTGCCTGTATATGGCCAGCTTAATTAATTTCAAAGTAGCCTCCTCTGCATCATTTCCCTTGTATATTATATTTGTTGTGTATATATATATATATATCCTTAAAGGGGTTGTTCACCTTTGAGTTAACTTTTAGTATGATGTAGAGAGTGATATTCTGAGACATTATTTATGGCTTTTGAGTTTTTTTAGCTTTTTAGTCAGCAGCTCTACAGTTGCAATTTCAGCAATCTGGTTGCTATGGTCCAAATTACCATAGCAACCATGCATTGAATTGAATAAGAGACTGGAATATGAATAGGAAATGGCCTGAATAGAAGGATGAGTAATAAAAGTAGCAATAACAATACATCTGTAGCTTTACAGGGCATTTGTGTTTAGATGGGAGCAGTGACCTCCCCTGAAAGCTGAAATTATTTTAAAATAATTATAATGAAGACCAACTGAAAAGTTGCTTAGAATTTGCCATTCTATAACATACTAAAGGTGAACTACCCCTTTAAACATTTTGTGATACATCATATAATATTTTCTGAGAATATTCTTTTCTTTTCCCTCTAGATCTTTAAGAGACCTCATAGCAGGGGAAAGGTAATATATTTAATGGGCTCTTTTTCAACCTCACTAAAAGTGCAAATGAGGTAGAAGTGTGCTGTTATTCATATAAACCCATCACAATTCCTCTGACATCTAGCTTGTATTTTTAAAATTGTATGTATAATTAATAATGCCAATAAATGAAAACTGCCCATCTTGCTTGTCAGTAAAATATTCAGTAGTTATGCACAGTATAGCTAGAGGGACCGGGAAAGTAGAGGAGATCTGTTACTGTAAAACTTGTGTCTTTACTATGCTAAAAATCTGTGTTTAAAGGAGAACCCAACTAAATAAGTAGCTAGAAATGTTGTACATTATGTTTTTGGCTTCTGTACCAGCCCAAGGCAACCACAGCCCTTTAGCAGTAAAGATCTGTGTCTGCAAAGATGCCCCAGTAGCTCCCCATCTTCTTTTCTGCTGATTCACTGCACATGCTCTGTGCTGCTGTCAGTTACTGAGCTTAGGGACCTACGCACAATATACAGTACACATAGAATATAAATGTCACAATATAAGGCTAATTAATAATTACTACATGGACGCACAGAAACCAGTGCAATTAGCATCAGAATTAAACAATCAGCCCTGTAGCATCAGCTTATATTACATTTTTTTCTTGATAATTTGCAATGACCCCTAAGCTCAGCTTCTCAACAGCTGTTCAGAGCCCACTAAGCATGTGAGTGTCACAGACACTTTCCAAGATGGTGACCCCTATGACAAGTTTGAAGTCCTGGATCATTGCTGCTATTGACAAGCTGAAACTTTAGGCTGGTGCAATAAGTTCACGATATAAAATGTGCACTTCTTTAGCCATATTCATTTTTAGGGTTTAGTTCTCCTTTAAGGTTATTTATCAAAGGTCAAGTGTTAAAGAGTTTTATATACCTTGAATGAACTCACAACTCAAATGGTTTCTAATTTAACAAAAAACCTTAAAAAGTTTTGGGATAACAACCTTTGGTTTAAAGGGCTTCTGCCATTGACTCCTACATGACCTCGATAGGTTTTAGAAGGTGTATTTTTTCTATTTCCAGGGTCAGGGTTTAATAAATCTTGAAAAATTCCAGTTTTTAGAAAATGTGATTTGTGACCAAAAAAATAAACTCCAGAAACTGGAAAACACAACTCGATCCTTAATAAATAAGCCCCTAAGTGTAGCACACCAAAAAGGAGCGCAGCGTCCTGCAGCAGGTTACACAGTGCAAGACACGGCCTGAAAAGTGATTTGACCTTTTTAGCACTTTGAACACGGCGTCCTACATTGAAAATGATCCCAATGATCTTTTACTAGAAAGGTTGAGTAAATAAATTCTGTTTGGGCTCATCATGCCAGATACATTAGAACACTAAATTATGCGGGTTAGAGTGACCAGTTTGCAGCCTTGTGTCTCTGTTGTATTAATGAAATGAGTGTTTGTACTGGCACCAAACAGTAGTATAATAACAGCATGTAAAGGCCATGAAATTTGTAATAGGACATGACCTATAAAAACTATCATTAATTGTAATATAAGTGATGCAGTTAACTGCCATGTATGTCTCTTGTGTATTTCTTGCAGCTCCCCATTATCACACAGGGCCGTTGTGGGGTTCTACAAAGACTGTTATATATTGCCACCAGACACAGGTAAGATACTAATGGGGCAGATGTAATTAAAGGTACAGCCGTTTTCCAGGTCCAGTCACCCATATCTGTTTCAACAAATACCCAGTAAGTGCAAGCAGCTGATTGGTTGAAAAAGTTGACTAGCCCTGTAGCAAGCTTTGTATTGTTTATTACATTACCCCTTACATTGCAATGTGTTATAAAATGGTAAGAGAAAAGAATAACTGATTATGAAGTGAACAGAAAAAATAAAAGCCAGTAAAATACTAGATGGAAATAATCTAAGAGCTGTGGTATCGGTGTAATGGGCCCCTATCTGTTATAGGTATGGACCCTGGGGTTTTCTGGATAACAGATATTTCCGTAGTTTGGATCTTCATACCTTAAGTCAACTAGAAAATCATGTAAACCTTAAATAAACCCAATAGGCTGGTTTTGCTTCCAATAAGGATTAATTTTATTTTAGTTTGGATTAAATACAAGGTATTGTTTTATTATTACAGAGAAAAAGGAAATCATTTTTAAAAATATGGATTATTTGGATAAAATGGAGTCTGTGGGAGACAACCTTTCCGTAATTCGGAGCTTTCTGGATAATGGGTTTCCGGATAACGGATCCCATACCTGTGCAATGGCTGTTTGGTTCCTTGGTTAGTTCAAAAATAATGTAACAAATAAGTTTATGAACCACATAAGCAGGCTAGCTCACTTAAAGGCCTTTGGAGCAGGGCTGTTCAACTGGAAGCCTCCAAGGCATTTCTAAAGTCCTTAGTCTGCTTGTGGGCTCTGTAGATCTATCTGGAAATCAGACTGATATTGATAGTGCAAGTTTGCTTTAGCCTTTGGGTCAAGGGCTGCATCTGCTCAATGATGTGGTCCTCATCCTGCATAGAGGCAATTATGGTCCAATTGTTGGCTTAAAGGGAAAACTGAATCAGCCCAATATTGCTCACTGCAAAATCCAACCTTGACAAACAAGCAGATCTTTACATGTATGGCCAACTTTGTAGCCTGGGCTGTACCACTGATCTCTAATGATACAGACAACTTTACTTTGGAAAATGTCAAGACTAAACAACTCAAAATTTTTTTCTTCTAATTTAGATATCCTAGAGAACAGTGTTTTGCGCGGAGTGCTGCAGGGTGTTTACCAGCGCCAGGACCACAAGCACCATTCCACAGTCAACAAAAAACCTATTACAACTACACAAGTTTTGGAAGTTCAGCAGCCACAACACTGACAGGCTGGCCTACCAGAACAACACAACTACTGCTAAAACTCCCACGCACCTTCACGAGGCTTTGTATATTTTCATATACTGCTTTGGGCATACAAGTTGTGTACATTGTACATTATATATTACAATGTGTGATGTGTTCCTTTAAATGTACAGCATCAATTGCCTTGTATAGTCTAACCCCTATGTTGGTATAATAAGACATTCTGCTGTTTTCTGGTCAATGGGGATTATACACTTGAATACAGCCTCAATTAAAGAACACTTTATGTATTAATTATTTATATACAGAATTGTATTGTGTCCAGCACGACGGAAATTATTTCTGACAGCGATTGTATGATAAATATTTTGTTGGAAAAACAGGGCAAGTTACAGAATAAAGTATGGCTTTAGATGAATTTCAGTTATGTTAAAGGAACAGTAACACCAAAATATGAAAGTGTTTCAAAGTAATGAAAATATTATGTACTGTTGCCCGGCACTGGTAAAACTGATGTGTTTGCTTCAGAAACACTACTATAGTTAACAAGCTGCTGAGTAGCAATGGCGGAAATTGAAATAAGGCTATTTGGCACATGATAAATAGTAGATAACATATAACATTATGTTCTACAGAACCAATGCCATCAGTATGCTTTGCAACAATAAGGTTGCAAAGGTCTTGAGAGAGCTTTGCTTTTACACATCATGAGATGCTTCTTGTGATACTTTGGTAATGAGAAACCTTTTTATAGACCATTAATTAGGAATAAACCAGTTGATATTGATTTCCACAGATAGGGGGCAGGATTGCTTTCTAAATATGGACAGATTTCAGGTGGTTTCTTGGCTTCTCATGCCTTTTTGCACCTCCTTTTCTTCATGTGTTCAATACTGTTATTCAAGTTTTTTTTACATATAACTTGATTTATGCACTTGTTTGTTTTGATTTCTTTATATCTGTGAATGAGTTAGACATCTGGTGTAAATTTCATGTCAATAGCCCCATTGAAAATAGGTTTACAGAGAAAAACGTTGACATGTTCAATACAAATTTTCTTTGCACCTGGCATCCTATATGAATACGGTGAGCCATCAGCCTTAGGGATTATGTGCACAGGACCTGAATATGTGTCTAAGCCTCAACCAAAAACTAGACCAGAATGGGGTTGTTTTAACTGCCACATGCTGATAATTTCTCATGTTTAACTGTATAAAAATGTCATACAAAAAAACCCTTTAGTAGATCGGGGGCCATATCGAAGTACTTGGGAGTATCACATTTAGTCCATAGGTCAGATAGAGAGTCCTTCTTTAGACAAGCTATAAAAAGGATGAACACAGCAGAGCTGGTAGCAAATACACAGCAGTCAATGCCAGGGCTTCTGCTTCAAAGAAGTAATTCCAGTACGTACAGGATAAAAATAATTTGTCAATTCAAAGTAATATTTACATTTTTGGTGTTACTAGTCTGTTAACATTTTATGTGTCAGCTTTCAATCCAACACCGATTAACTTGTAACCAGGTAGGTACTCTGGTACTAAGTATCGGCATCATATGTAAGGGGTTATGACCACATTATGGAAAGAAAATTGGTAGTGATCCCCCCCCCCCAAGGAGCTGAACAAACAGCTAGTGAAGAAAGACTCCTAAAGCAATATAGCAAGTCTGTACAGTTGTAGCTTCATCAGCAGAATTTGTGATGAAAATAAAGAGCAAATAGCTAACATCGCTTATGTAAAATGGTTAAGTGCAATGCTATAAACGTTAGCAGCTACATTGCTGCATCAACAAACCTATGCTTCATTACCATGGAATTATATGCTTAGCATTGCATTACTTGGTCCATAACCATGTTGGGCAGTGCACAATCTCTTGGTAGTATTTTTTTTTTTTTTTTTTTTTTTACATAAGCCCACTTGAAAGAGCTGAAGTTTAAAAAAAATAAATAAATAAAAGGGGGTATTTTTCCCCATTTGAATTCTCTAGGAATCTGTGGGGAAGGGGGGTGGAAACACACAGCTGATCAAAACAACAACAAAAACTGAAACCACATAACATTTAATAGAAATGGTTTTTATTCGACCCAACGGTTATTGTACATGTCCATTTCAAATTTGAGTACAAATATGTAGTGGATGGAATGTTTAATTCAATTATTTGTTCCTGATCCTTGGGACAAAAGTGGATTTACCTTCTGGCCACTCATTTTAGTAACTGAAGTTCATGGGTAAAAGGACAGACCTGTGATATGTGCCTGAAGCTTCTGGTCATGATTTATTTTTCATCCTCTTTTAGTGAAGAGTAAGAAGGCTACAGGATACACACAGCTTGGAGCTTTCAGGGAAGTCCTCAGGTCTGTGATTACCCAGTAGGCAGCAAGGGCTTCTCTCAACTTAAGTTACTCTTTGGCAATTGCAAATGGCTTTTCCACCTCAATCTTTCCACAGTCTGCAATCACCACATCTTTAAGTGGTTTATCCCGACCATCTGTTTTAGTGGATTCAATCTTTCGCACAATTTCCTGCAAGAGAATAATAAATGGTGTTACTTTCCAATGCAAAACACCAAAAGCAGAGAAAAAATACAAATACTATAAATTATGCTTTCTTTGTATTGTTTGAAGCGTGATTTTATTCAGATAGGTCTGCACACTTCCCTTCAATCAGAAAACAGGGGTTTGATCATAAAACTAAATATAAATAAACGTATAGGCCTCCTAAGAAGAAAGAGCGTCAGCATTACCGTGCCTTCCAGAACTTTGCCAAACACCACGTGTTTCCCATCAAGCCATGGAGTCTTGACAGTTGTAATGAAGAACTGAGAACCGTTAGTGTCTTTGCCAGCATTAGCCATGCTAAGCCAAAATGGGCCATAGTGCTTTAGCTTGAAGTTCTCATCTGGAAACCTGTCTCCATAAATGCTTTTTCCTAGGGTAATAACAAAGTGTGATATGGATATGTAATAAGAAAGTGTGAAAAGGATATGTAAAACCCATAGTTACATTTTATCTTAAGGTTTATAAAGACAAAGTGAAGGGTATTACTACAACACAATTATAAAACATGGAAATTATTTAATTATTGAAAAGATTTATGTAGTGTATACAGAACCTCAATCTGGGACTATACACCTATATAGAGCTGTTGGCAGAAAGAGACTTTACAAGTGGTCATTTAAACAGTTTTCATACAAGGTATTAAATCAGTCTCCACAATCCTAGTAAAGATAAACCTTTCTTTTGGTGGATCATATAACATGCCATGATAAAATATCATCAAAAGAAAAGCTTCCAATACAGCACTGCAAGGCCCCTCCAGGAAGGAAATGAAGCTGCACAGGCTGTTACTTTAAAAAATGTACCATATTTTCAAACACATGAAGTATATATCCAGGTCAGATCAAGAGATGAGCCAATCACAACCCCATGTGCAATGGATTATACAGATTTATGTACAGGTATGGGACCTGTTATCCAGAATGGTCGTGATCTGGGGTTTTCCGGATAATGGATCTTTCTGTTATTTGGATCTTCATACCTTAAGTCTAATAGAAAACCATGTAAACATTAAACAAACCCAATAGGCTGGTCTTGATATATCTTTGTTTGGATCAAGTACAAGGTACTGTTTTAGTTTTACAGAGAAAAGGGAAATCATTTTAAAATATTTGGATAAAATGGAGTCTATGGGAGATGTCCTTTCTGTAATTCAGAGCTTTCTGGACAACTGTTTCCAAATAATGGATCCCATACCTGTACTAATAAGATGTTGCGCAAGTTTTTACACAGACGGATTACTTCATTACATCAGTGGCGCTAAGAATCTAAAGTGCCCTCCATTTTTCTGTGCTAAACCATGTCCCAGCTCAGGCAAAGAAATGTGATTTTATGTTTAAAATAGGCAGAATACACTCAAGTGAATCTTAAGGGGACCAATCATAGAATGACCAGGTAAGCCTTCCGGCTGCTGGGATGCAGTATGCAAGTGGCATATGTGGAATGTGGTCCCTTTATAATTGCTCTGAGGATTTGTGCAACAGAATCTCCAAGTGATCCTAAAAACTATTTAAAAAGAAAAATTGGCAAACCAGTATGCACAGTTCCCAGGCTCAGTGCTAACCATGCTCACCTCCAGTACCATCTCCACGAGTAAAATCTCCTCCTTGGATCATAAATTCTTTGATCACACGGTGGAACTTGCTGCCTTTGTAACCATATCCTTTCTGGAAGAAGGAAAATAAAGTAAAATCATACACAGGGGGTGGTGGGACAAACCAAAAGCTAATTGCCTACAAGTGCTTGGTATACTAGCACATAAAATCAGTTTTAGTAGCAGAACAAGCACTGTATGAAAAGGCAATATTGTGGCCGAGCAAAGTTTAGCTTACCTCTCCGGTTGCCAAGGTTACAAAGTTTTCAACCGTTTTAGGAACAGTTTTTCCAAAAAGACCGATTACTATACGTCCTACTTCCTCATCACCGATCTTTAAATCAAAGTATACCTGCGATTATGAGAAAGAGGGGAGAGCAGCTGAAATACTTATATTTACTAATAACATTAAAGCCATTCAGATTTTGGAATAAATGTACATGGGATATTTGCTTTAAATTAGGTTTACTTTCATTAGGCAAAATTTTATATTCAGGTTTAATTCCCTTTAATATCTTTAAAATATCAAACACAATTTGTCAACACCTTCTGCAAAAAAAAAAATATCCTGGTGTAACACTGGGGTATCAGGTAAGCAAAGGAGTTGGATGGAAGCCCTCAAAGACTTAAGCTTCTCCTGTCCTTAAATGCAAATAACAAAATCAAGCAGATGTGAATGCAGAAACAAAAGAATTCTTCTATAGTTCTAGTCAGGCAGTGCAGCTACAACTCCCAGCATGCTGTGCGTGAATGGAGAGCCTCGGGCACAGATGACTGGTTTAATACAGGGAACCCTTTACGGCTCTTCCTCGGGGTGATTCTGGATAACGCAGCATCGGCAGCACTTTACTACATTCAACAAAGAAACTGCAATGGCCTGGGCACACACATCCCCCAGAATGCATTTCTGCTCACTAGTCAAACTACCGCATTCCACCCCACCACTCCCTAAACTTACCTTATCGGTCACCTTCGGCCCTTTCTTCTTGTCATCTGCCACTGAGCTCCCAGGGAAGAGCAAGAAGATCACGGAGCCCGCGATAAGCGCAGCAGCAAACAGTAACTTCATGTTTCTCTCCAGCGGCCGCAGCATGAACAGACAGACTGACTGTACAGACAGAGAAAAGAGCTAACCCGGCCTGACGTCATCAAGACCGTACCATTCGGAGAAGTCAGAGGATTTTTTTAAAAAAAGGAAAAAACGCGACATTTGAGTCTTCCTCGTTGTGCTTAAAACCATATATCTATATAAATAATAGTTTTGCATGCAAGGAACGTAGCCAGATTAGTTGACATTATAAAACAAATGTCAGCTCCTGTGCGCGAAATGGAACCGTCCGATGGACCATCTGACTAGCGACAATAGGGCGGGTTTACAGTTGACTGTATATGGGGGGGAGCAATTAATGAAAACATTTTTTATAATCAAAATCGATTTTGCATGATTAAGGTCGTTTTTGTGCAGTGGTACTCTATTAAGATATGTTTTATCTGAAATGCAACCAAACAAAACAGGGTATATTTACTGTAGGTATTATACAGCGAGTGGAAGATACCAAATAAATACACCCCTTGCTATAAAAAAATCCCACTGCCACGTTACGATGCTGGGATTGGCTCTTCCAATAGCCAACAAGTAAAGGACATGCCAGACACTTTAGCCAATAGACTTCATAAGCGGGCAGTGAAAGTGTGCAAACTACTGATTGGCTGAAGGGTTTAGAAGCCACATTGACAGGAATGTTTCATCAGAGATATAAAAAAATAATATTGTCAGTGTAGTAGCTAAGTATTTGCCAAGTACTAGAGATATGTCTTTAAAGGGATTGTGCACCTTACAAATACTTTTTTTCAGTTCGGTTGTTTTCAGATTGTTCACCAGAAATGATAAATGGAAAGCAATTTTAAAAGTTTTTATTTTTTACTGTTTTTTTCCAGAATTACAGTTTAAAGGAAACCTGTTAGGTAAAAATGTTATCCGCAACCCAAGGTGTGGGCTAATAGAGTTCGCATTCCGTTTGGGGATAACAGTCGTTTTTTTTTAAAAAAAAAATGCCCCCCACCAGTGCTACGCTACCCGCACTGGGAGGGAGCAGCCATGTCCGGTCACTCGCATGTGCATAATGACCAATGCCGGCAGCTTTTCATTATGCACATGCGATTGAAGGGAAATGGCTGCTCTCACCGGGAGCTCCCTCCCGGTGTGGGTAGCTTAGTGCTGGTGGGGGTATTTTTTTTGGAAAAAAAATACTGTTATTCCCAAACGGAATGCAGGCTCTATTAGCCCACACCTTGGGTTGGGGATAGCATTTTTACCCAACAGGTGCCCTTTAATGTTCCTGTCTCTGGTGTTTGAGTCTGGCAGCTCAGTAATTCAGGTTAGGGTTGCCACCTTTTCTGGAAAAAAATACCGGCCTTCCTATATATTTATCTTTTTTCTCTATGATTAACATTGGAATCAACCATCATTTTTACCGGCCAGGCCGGTACAATACAGGCCAGGTGGCAACCCTACATACAGATTCTAAACTGTTACAATTTGCAACATTTAGTTGATACATTTCTCAACAGCATCTCTGCATTATTAGCAACTATTGTATCAATTCTAACAGCTGTCTGTTTCAGTTTTTATTTCATCCACATAAAAACTCAGGCTCTGTAGCTTTACATAAACCCCATCTACAGTACTCCTTGCAATTTATGGTGACTCTTGCCAAAGCTAGCAACTCAGGCAGGTACAGGTAAGCAATAGACAGGTGGCAATCAGCTAAGGGGAGAATTGCAGTGGGTAAGAAAGTATGATGCTGGGATGTGCATATATCTATTTGTTCTTGCATAGAGCCAGTATATGCAGCACTACATGCTCCTGCTGTATACGTTCCAATAACTATATAGGTTCAATAGGTGACTTTATGTACTATTCATGGAAGGCCACCCCAATCCAGATTCAAGAATACTACAAATGCAGGTCATACATAATTTTCTACAGACGGGACATGGAGTACATTAGATGAAATTCCATATTTCAAGTGTACTTAAACGTATCCAGATTGTAACTGAATGTGAATGTTGTAGCACACCAGTAGATGGCACCATGGGCTTGCCAATAATAAGGCTCATGGCAACTTGAAATGTTGAGTCTGTTTGGGTATTGCAATTTAATTCAATAACAGCACTATACATTCAGTGCTGTCCAATTGGCGGTCCACAACCACTCCTTGTGTGGCCCCTCTCACGAATTGCTTACTTTGTATAAGCTTTAAAAGGTTTCATCTTTTTTTTCACACCTGCATATATATTTATATATATATATATATATATATATATATATATATATATATATATATATATATATATATATATATATATATATATATATATATATATATATATATAAATCATATAATAAATAAATACAGAATAATATCAGGACAAAGAGCCTAACTGCTATGTGGTAAGAGGCATAGTGGGAAGGAGGCCCCTGCCCCATAGAGCTTACAGTCTAAGTATATATATACACACATACTGATAAAATTAAGCAGATATAAAGTAACAAGAGAAAGATTACACAGTGTCAAGGGGGGAAAAGTTGAGTCACGATATAGAAGAAATGTGAATTGAAAGCGGGGCTCAGCGTCAACCACACCTTGGGGGACATTGCTGACCAAAGCGCCATTGAAAATTGGGAATACTTATCATGTGTTGGGAGTAGAAACGGGGATTACCTGGCCCTGTACAGGGTAGCAGAATCATCCAATAATCACTGTAAAGCGCAGCGACCCTTCGCGCCAGCTCCGGGCCTCGCTGGGCAGGCACCCTAGGCAGGCCCAGCAGTCACGGCGCCTGTTTCGCCTGCGCATGCGCGAATTTGCGCTCGCGTGGCAACCCTAGCTGTCTGTAGTAGCAAACCTTTCCTGTGTCAAGGCGGAGGGCAGCGTGCAGCAATGGGGTATCAGAGGGGGGCCGAAGAGTAGTGCGCAGGTCCGGACTGAGAATTAAAATAGGCCCTGGCATTTCAGGTACACAGACATAGGCGGACGGTGATTTTTTTGGTTGGGTAGGCTAAATGTGAACACACACAGGCAGGGCTGTATTTAGTTCCGATGACACCCCTAAGTCGTGCATGCTGTCATCACTTCCGCGTTCTTCATTGCCCCCGTACCCCTCACCCCCTCAGATCCGTCACCGAATTTCCTGGAAATCTGTTGTGGAGGGTTTAAAGAAAAACAAAACAAAAAAAATAGGCACCCAGTGGGCCGCCCCCAAAACTGTGCCGCCCTAGGCACAGGCCCTCGGGGGGCCTATATATAAATACGGCCCAGCACACAGGCTGAGATAATTTGCAATCCTACCATGGCATTCTAGATAAATTAGCCTAAATGAGTTTTAGTTACTTTGTTTTAGTTACTTTTATTTTTGAGTCAGGTTTAGAGTTTTGCGGCTTTTGCTCAAAGGCAAATTAAATATAATATAAGTTAGTCAGTACTGGCACACTAAGCTTATTTTACACTCAGGGCAGTAAACTAAGGCACCACCATAATGCTATATAGTGAAAGACAGTGGATGCTTGAACTTAATAACATACAGCAATTGGCAGTGGGCACTGATACCCCAAGCTCATGATCACATCACACACACTGTTAGAATATAATTAAGGTACAGTTTACCCTGTGCCACTGATACACCACCAACATGGGTACTGTTACACATGAAGCATCACAGACCCACAACCATATAATTTATAGATGTAGTCAAAAAATACTGAGCACCCTACTCACATTCTATTTTGTTGCTTAGTGCTTTCAGCTTTCTGCTTTTCTATCATTTCCTTTCTATGTCCATGTCTTCTCTCCTGCCTTCCTCCACATTCCCACTTTCACTTCTTCCAGCTTTTTGTTCTTTTTTGTGCTTCTTATTCTTTCCTTTTTATTTCATTTTTTTATAGAATACCTCAATTGTCTCCAATGTTATCTGTTTAAGATTTTTTATGCCTTTCATAATTTTTTTCTTTTTTGTCCCACCATATTTTTTTCTCCTCAATTTTATTCTATTTAAAAAACAAAAACTGTTTCCTTACTGACCTCTTGACGGTCATTAGGTTGCTGCAGCTGGGGAGTGGACAGTTTCTGTGTGCTGGGAACATTGATGACCACGGGTCAAGCACTTTCTTTAATGTGAGCTGCAGGTTCGGTGCTGCTGCTTTGCCCTCAGAACAGGGAGCGGAAATTGTATTGATGTGGGGAAAGTTCAGAGTTCAACCTCCTGCCTCTGATTCCCCACAGTTGGACAGGACTTAAAGGGCAAAGAAGCAGCACTGAAGCAATACCAGACGTGAAAAGAGACACACAATTCAGCCCCCCCCAATACAGTAACTCAGTCGGCTGCCAGTAAAATCCCCCATGCTCAGCTTCAGCTAAAGGCAGACTGCGGCAGCATTTACATTTTTTTAAGTGTCGGACTGGTTTGGGTAGGCTTAGCCTCTCCAAGCCTTAAAGAAGATCCGTCCATGTACACAGACGCCTAATCAGCCCACACAGAAGCCCACTAAATACTGATTTTCTATGGCACCTTATATCAGCCCCTCTGGCATTTGCCAGAACCCACAGATTGCCAGTCCAGGCCTGGTAGTGCGCCCACGCATCACTGAGCTGTTGCAGCTCAAGTAATAAGTAAAAAAGGATCACTGACCGGACTCACTCACACTTGCTCCCAACTGTGCACTGATGTTTGAGCTGCCATCTTAACACCGCTAAGAAGCGATCAGAGCAGTTATCTGTTATCCATTTTTTGTATGTGTATTTCTGGGCAACTTTTGCAATTTGTTTTTCTTGTGGTTACTGAAGACCTTCAGTTTTCTTGCACAGAGTAGCAGAAACATTATGGTCTTCTGCTCAGATTTGTTCTTGATATAGACATTAAGATTATATATTTTTCTGAAAAGTTGTGGTTGAAACATCTCTGTTGTTGATGCCCTAATCTACAGTATATTTTTGCCACCTAAATTCCTAACTTCTTTGGACACTTTGTAAAATGGTGCAGATTTTGTCATTGCTGAAAAGTGTAGAAAGAAGCAAAAAATTGGTTTCATAACACCACAGGACAGATGAAACTCAAATCAAAGATGCTTCATTAAACAGAAAAGAGTGAGTAAAAGAAGATATTTGGGGTTAATTTGGGGTAATAGTATGTAGAAGCACTTTGTAGATCCAGAGAGCAGTCCCAAGAGATCTAACTTTGTATCTTTTTTCCCGTGATTTCAGACCAATGTGCTGACTTCTGCAAGGAACTACTATCATATTTCTCCATATAGAAAAGCAAGAATGGTGTCTCTGAATAGATTAAGTTGTGTATTTTCAAGAAATCTATAGTTTAACAGGTATGGGGCAGTTTAAGATGAAAAACTTTGAGACATACATAAATTCTAGCCATAATATTTTGTATTATCCCTGTTTTGGGATGTTTGGTGGCTGTGTATTTACAGTATGTGTAGCCATGCATATTGTGTATTTTTTATGCAGGGGAACTTGTAGATTGGTATTTAGCAGATTGTTTTATAGTTGCCATGGAAACTTAGGGAGAAATCTAACTTTGGATATTTTTTCCCTTTATTTCAGACCAAAGCACTTAGTTCTACAAAGGACTGCAGCCATAATTCTCCTTGTAGAAATGCAAGAATGGCTACTTTGAATAGCTGAAGGTGTGTCATTTGTGGAATTATATGGTTTGTTGGGGTTATTTCACAGGTAGGGGATGTTTAGACTGAAAAGCTGCGAGTAGTTCACATAGAGTGAAGCCCCAGATTTTACATTTTAGAAAAATTTAATAAAAAACAGCTCTAAATTTCATGATGCACTGATAAAATATATTTGACTTTTGAGAGAAAACTACAGCATGCCTCGAAACCTGAAGGTCTGTAGTTTCTAGAAATACCAAAGTTGAGGGTATATTTTAGATTTACATATACGTTATGCTGTTATGTGTGCTTATCCACTTTGCGCTAAAATTCTTTCCAAACGCTGCTTTAGTTTGGGGGTTACTCCTGGACAAGAAAAGTGTGGTACATATAAATATGTGTTATTGTGGACTTGGCAGTATCTGGGCTTTTACAAACAATAAAAAAGTGTGTAACTTTTCTATGGAAAAAGAACTCAAACATTTTTAAATATTTTATTTGTTTTACATTACACCCAAAATACGCATCACATCTCCAGAAAAGTTGCAAAATTCCACTTGTCTGTCAAAGCCCAATTTGTAACAAAAAAAAACAATAAATAATTTCAATTGTTTCATGGAGGTCTACCTACAGAAGACATTGTTAAACTGAACAAGTGCAAGTCTGGCACTAGGTGCAAACGAAATGAGAAATTTGCCTGGCACTTAAAGGGTTAAACCTCCTGGAAACCAAATACAGTCAATTTATTTGGCAATGCCTCTTTATGTTTAGACTATACTGTAGATATAATGTTCCACCACTCCCACATGGGGATATAAATACAATTGACTGCTGAAAAATCTGGGATGGTTGACAGGTTTGCTCAATCTGTGCATGTGAGGAGGCTTCTAGGGAGGAGGAAAGTCTAAGGTCATTGGAGGAAAGAAGTGATTGATTTGGAGAGTAGCTAGAGATAAGGGTTGTGCTGTCAAGCTGGCCATACATATGGAGATCTGCTCATTTTGGGACCACGCCAAATGAGTGGATCTCTCCCCGATATGCCAACTTTAAGGTGGGCGATATTGGACTGATCCAATCGTGGGCCCAAGGAGGGCCCCATACAATGGGCAACAAGCTGCCAACTTAATCTTATGGCAACTTATATCTACTCGTGTATGGGGACCTTGAGGCAGGACTTCTGGGAATTTCCTTGCCTGTCCTAACCCTGACTTTGATTCTGCACATTGTCTTGGTTTCTATGTTTTTGCAGCTATTGCCAATTCCTTAACTTTTGGCAGCTGAACTCAAGGTCGTATTTACATAACGTTTACCCCTATGCCCACTGACGTTTGTCGCCCCCTTTTATTCGAGCAAATTTTTATCATCGGAAACGGAGCAATGGGGATTGGTGCTGGCCTGCTGGGAAATTAAAAAAACTGTTTTATCTCCTGCGCATCCCCAGTGTTTCTGAACCAATGTGGGTGTGGTTGGGCAGCATGCTGCCCCTAAAATCCTGCCACTCTTGGCCCCGGCCTTGGTGGCCTTTCCACAATTTCGGGCCTGGCTAAACTCCAGCACTTCTATCTGTGTCTCAAGTGAAGTTATCAGTGGGAGGAACACGAGAGGCTTGCTTTCTCAATTCCTCAGGTATTTCTTTTGTCACTGTATCAAAAGCAAAGGAATATAATAGAGTGAATTGTCCTTTAGATCTTACAGACAGAAGTTCATTTTTGGTTATGCAATTTTTGGTGCCAATAACTTTTATAGGAGTAAAATAAACATTTTTTCTCCTCCTGAAAAAATATATTGTTATAATATTAAAGGGAAAATATTTTGCCCTTATGAGGATGTGGCAAGGAAGGACCTCTGAGCAGAACATTTTCCATGGGGGGCAAGGAAGAAAACATATTACACAAATTACTTGTGCCCATATTTTGGTTTCCACACAAACCTAACAACAGGTTTTCTATAACTATATAAAGTAGTAACTGTTGCACACGTATAGCATTGCCATTCTATTAGTGACACAAATTCCTTGCTTGCCAGGACAACACTTGGTATTTTCTACTTTCTTAACAAAATTACAAGCCAGCTATTTGTAGAATGTTATTCCCTCTAGAGTTCTAGTTGCAGCTGGATACATACAGCGAAGCCTCCATTTTACGTACCCTAATTTTACGTTTTTCCATATGTTATACCATTTTTGTGATCCCACCAATATATACAGCATAATACATTTCCCTGACTTTACACCATTTTTTTGGTCCCCTGAAAAATATAAAATGGGGGTTCTACTGTACATAAAGTAGAGTAACAACATCAGGAAGCGGCTGTGCACAATGAAATGTCACTAGTATAGAATCTATACTTATACGTTTTATTTCAATCTAGGGGAAAGCTGCTTTGTTCCCAGAGTGGCTGAAGGGCTAAAAGCCATCATGAGGCTTGTGGCAGAGAGGGACCCAAGTAAAACTATTGGGGGTTGTGAGGTGGCAGGCCTTGCAGGAGTGGGGATAGTTTGGATAGATCATGGGTAGAGTTTTGCCATAATATTTTGTTTTTTTAGTTTCTTAACTGTCTGGCAATGTTGCGTATGTTCTACATCCAGACCCTGCAGGCCTGTGGCATGCCACATTATTATTTATTCACTATTCGTCAAAAAGTAATAAACAGAGAGCATCAATCGGTTAGTTCTGGTTTTGTATTGGCCTCTCATTTCCAGAAAAACTGACAAGCCTTCATTAAATCAAGTACCACAATTATTACTGATTATTCTTTCCCGCCAATTAACAAATACGACCAAAAAGCAGCACCCCCCCCCCCCCCCAGGACAAATTGTGACAGACTGACAGAAAAGCGGGAAGCCACGTAAGCACCGCCCTCCCAAACAAATCTCACGTCTATTGGCTGTCGTTTAGTGTGGATTTTAGGCGCGAACGCTAGTTTAACGCTACAGCTACTTACCCACTTGATTACAATTCGTTGAAAAGATTATTGTGGGCGGGAGGTGAATAGACGTCCAATAGGAAGGCACTCGATGGGCGGTAGTGAAATATCACCGAGGCGCGCGCTTTAAATCTCGCCGGTTGCGGTAGAGGGATTCAGTGTGACGCAAGTGTTTGTATGTAGCGAATATGGTGAGGACTAAGGCGGACAGCGCGGGCTCTTCAGCTTCTACGGGGAGCTACAGGAAGGGTGAGGTTGGGTTGTTCAGAACCGTTCTGGTTACTGTAATGATGTCTGTGTAACTTCCACAGAGCCTATCTGGTTAGAACTGGCGGCTGTAGCCTTAAAGTGTATAACAAATAAATCTTTGGAATATTTTTTTTGCCAATTAGAATGTAAGTCTGCAGTGCAGTCGCCAGTTGTAGTTCCGTGACATCTAAATGCCTGTATGTTGGACATTATTGTAGACGCGCAGGAATATGTAGCTATTACCTCTTCGATCCTAAGGCGAATCATTTCCCAGTAGTACATAGGTTACGTTTGTAGTGTGTGTATATATTTAGGCTGGAACAAAATGCTGTTATCGCCGTTCTCCACACTTAGTAAAAGCGCCTTTATTCCGCGTGGTTGTCTACTAGTATATTTTTGGCGGACACGCCGGTAAGCCCCGCCCCCAGCATGAGCCACTCTGTCCAACTGCGCGGCACCCAGTGACTTGTTAGCACTAAAATGGCTGTGTGTCGTGTGGCCTTTCCTGAGGGACAATCTCTCCGCATGCCTTGTATTATTCAATATTGTGATGGCACAAAAGGCTTTCTGTTTCGTTGTGTAATTAGTTGTTTACAATTAAATTCCTATCCCTCCTTTATCTAGACAAGTTGGTGGAAGGGCATATTTCTTTATAGCTACACTATTTTCACCTCCACATTCACTTATTGGATTTACTTTCTTAACTGGCATTTTGCTGGTCCTGTCAGTCTCACAAATAAGTTGTCCATTTTTTTTTGTGTGGATGTATTCCCACACTGACAGAAACTTGTGTTCCCCTTCTTTTATGGTTTACTTGTAGGTACTCCATGTATTAACTTGCACAGCAAGAAGCCTTCGGTTATGTAGTTGTCCGTTTATTAAAGTGGTAAAAATCCAAAGACCATCATAGAGACTGAAAATATAGACCTAACTGTATCAGGATCTGTTCTGTATAAAGCAAATGTACTGCACCTTTTCACCACAAAAACCTTTATTCAGAACAAACCTTGGGTATTGGCAAAGTTAAAGCTTTTTATCCTGAAATGTGCTGTACGTCTGGTCTATATGTTTCCCGAAATGGGTCATGGGTTCCCCAGGTACAGAGGGAGTACAGAAGCTCAATTCTTAATTGTAATAATGGAGAGCAGGCAGCCATCTTGGATCATTGTGCCTGATTCTGTGTTTTCACAAAGAGCCAGCAATTAACTGCTTTATGATAAGTGTCTTATTCTTTCTTCTACTCCATGTAACTGGAGTGGTCATCACCGTCTATGCTGAGGTGGTCTTGGATTTTTACTATTGAGTACTTCTGCTAGATAGGGCATGGTGGCATTGGTTTGCTCTTCCGAAAGACTGACTTCAATACAGGATTTTGTTGGAATGTTATTAAGTGATGTATTTTGTCAAGAAACGTGTTCACGTGACTGAATCCCTTTAAGGATCGGTACTGCCCAAAGTACCTCTTAATAAATATCTATATCTTTGGTATCTACAGTTTGCTAATGCGTGGTTGCTAGCAGTCAAATAATCCTTTTAAAGCCCTAGAGCTGTTGGTACAATGTTAAATAACTTAGAAAATACACATTGTAACTTGTCTTTAGAATACCATAGTAAACATCATATTCAATTAGTACTGTATGAGGTCGTTCTGATTATGATAAGAATAGATTGCTTCTTTTGAGGGGGGAAAATGTTCTATACTAGAACACAAGGTACAGCTCTTATCACTGAAATGCTTAAAACAAAGTGTTCTATTCTTACAAAGCTCTTAGGGTTGTGTACAATATACATTTTTGTTTTCAGAATATACTAACATTCAACCTTGTGGTGTTTTTGAATTCTGTAATAGCTGTTGCTGCCAGAGCACCAAGGAAAACATTTGGGAGTAGTTCCAGTCCTTCCAATCATGTCACTTCACCAACTGGTAAAAAATGTGAGTATATAATTTAAATATCCCACGTTTGTTTTCCTTCCAAACCGCTAAATAGTTGAAGGTGTCAAATGCATAGTGTGTGTGTGTGTGTGTATATATATATACACACACACACACACACACACACACACACACACACACACACACACACACACACACACACACACACAGACTTGTGTTTCAGATTCGCGCTCACCTTTTAATAGCAGAAGAGATTTTATTAAATGAATAGCCTTGATTAACTAGGGTCCAATGTACTTTGTTTCTCTACAGGCCCAGATTTGTGTAGAGGCCACCAAGGTCCGAGCCTAGGGCGGCAGGATTTTATGGGCCAGCATGCTGCCCAACCACCCCTACATTGGTTCAGAAACAATGGGGAGGTGCAGGAGAACCATAATTTTTTAATTTCCTGTATACCAATCCCCATTGCTCTGGTCCTGATTATAAAAATTTAGCATAGTATTTATCTGGGTCAAGAAATACCCTGTTAACTTAACTGTTCCTGACAACTGTTAATGTTGTGCTGGAAAACAATGGTGCATGTCCATCTCCATTTATTGTGTGTGAATGTACTGATCTGACAATTTATGATCTTACTTGGCATTGGTTGCCTCTTGATATAACCTTTAGGCTAGTGCCACACAGAAATACACTTTTTCACATCTGAAACCATTGTGTTGGCTCTGGTTCAAACACCCTGGTGATTTTTGAGAAAAAAGCGGGACTGATGTGACTAGCAGGCTAGTGCCCATGTAAGGGCTGAAGGCCCTATACTAGATGTGCCTTCTTTCTGCCATAAGTAACATTCCGTATTTTACCTGCAATCCACTATTTTCAAATGCTGCCATTTTATTACCTTGTATAAAAATTGATTTTTTTTTCCAACCTACTCTAAGCTAGGTTTTGGCAGTTGTATTGGTCTGCATAAATTGACCTCTGATATCCATGCAATGAATAAACAACTGGCTGGATGATGCAAAAGATAATTTACACCACAGTGTAATGACTTGACTAGTCTGATTTACATGTGTAAACCTGGATTCATAGTATAGTGTTTCATAAATATTGTACACTTTCAGGAGACCACAAACCTGTCAACATTATCCATCAAACTACTGATCCATTCTATGCTGTGATACCCTGCAGTGTCTGTTGTTTTTGGATGAGGTTCATGAAACCTGCATGCTTCCAAATTCTATTTTGTTACTCTATGCATTGTGAACATTCCATAGCAAAGTGTAAGTAGTTGCTTGTGGTTATTTCTAGCTGAAAGTAAATATGCAGGTGGAAATCCTGTATGTGTCAGACCAATTCCTACCTGGCAAAAAGGTATAGGAGCATTCTTTGGATCCCCATCTACAAGTCAGCCCGAGAAAGAAAATAGAATTCCGTCTGATGATGAGGAAGCTGGTGGCAGTGGTGCAGGAAAAGGAAAAGCACCCAGAAAGTAAGTGTAGGGTTTCCCACCCCCTCCTTCCCCAATAGATAAGTTGCATCTGATTTTGTAAAATTTTGCTATTTCAGGTCCCGTCCTTTGCCGCCAGATCCATCGGAGGAGGAAGCTGCTGAATTGGATGATGAGTGAGACTATAATCTGTATTTCCAAACAGGACTTCCATTTTGTGTTGTATATTTGTAAATAAAGTTTATAGTCTTGATTTTGTACATAATTTCAACTTGTGTGTTTCTGTGCTCTGACTAACCTTGAGGTTTCTTTTTTGCCGAGTTGTAGCTTACTTTTTTTTAAAATAAACAATAAAGCCTCCAATAGAGCAATGCTATGCCTTTTTTGTAAGGTTTGCAGCTGTGGGGCCTCTGTTGCCTAAGCACATGTATTGCACAAGTTAACTTTATTTTTTAATTTTTTTTTTTGTATGTTAGAATGGGCTAAAGTGAGTCAGCGCTAATGAATAGTCTAAGCAAAAGGAGCCCCACCAAGGCTATATTGGCCTTAATTGTTGGATTACATTAAGATATGCAGTTTTGACATGAGCCTCATTCAGTTATGTAGGAAAGGTGCATATTTTTTTTTAACTTGGTGTATTGCTAAATGGCATATTGCTAAACCTACAGATGCACACTGAAAACTACACAGGCTGATAATTAAAGCGCACTGGCTGTAAGTTTCTTTTGTGAAAGCTACACAGGATCTCCGTTAAATTGTTTGTGGAATTACACTTTAGGTAAAAATCCAAAACAAAGTTGGTTTCACTCTGGGCAATAATAATAAAAATAATAAGCCCAGGATGTACAAATAGCAGCCCAAATATGGCCATATAAAGGAATGAGGCCAAGTGTTAGAAGGACATGGAACTGTTGTAAATTCTAGTACCTATGGTGTCACACAATGTTACCAGCCATTAAGGAGGTTTGCGTTTTTACGCACCCTCAGAAATATGCCCCATTCGTTTTTAAGGTTGTCCAGTAAGCAATCATTTCTCAGCCGCATTAAGTCACCAGAACTTTTATAAAACAAATGTTATCCTACTATCAGTGCCACATTATTATACCACAACACAGAATTCTATCATTCGTAGTACAGCTTAAACCTGGCTCACATTAAAGAGTTAATAAAACTAATCAAGGCGAAAAGTGAAATTTGGAACAATACGTTAAACTGGGGAAAATCAGAACAAAAGAAAACAAATCGATCTGTTCCCACGCCATAAATGTTAGTTGATCACCTGACTATGCAGGCACGTGACTCCACTAGGAGACACAAGGCTTCCTTCCATACACCGCTTTGTATCGGACTTCATCACAGGCGTCGCTGATGCCGTATTGCTGGGAAAGGCGTGACACCGGTCGCATCAGTGGGCGTGTCCCTGGCGTATGTTTTGTTCTGGCTGTGCTGGTTGTTATTTGGGTGTGTGTGTATGATTGTGAATGAGCATTGTTTGGAGGTGTCATTGTGTAGTCGGATACAACACACACACGTTCAATCTGTGCATCTTCCACATCAGCTATACACATTTATCCGTTACATAATGTAACGCACTACATACACTGTATCAGCTTTGTTCTTCCTGGGCTCCTCCTGGTGTTGAACTACAGGAGCTTCGGCAGCTATTGATCTTGGGAATTGTAGTACAACAATAGATCTGGTGCTGCACCATTGATACCCTACAGTAAATACATTATACACACGCAGTGTGACTAAATACACACGGATATATGTGATGTAAACAAGGGATCGATGTAAGCATTTTTTTCTGATATTTCAGAGAAAGCAAAAACTCCATTATCATGTATGAATCAGGATAGACATTATGAGGGTGACTAGGCCTTTCTGACACCTGTCTAGCCCACTCATATTCCTTGCATGGATACATGATTACAAAGAATACAGGGAACTTGTCATTTTGCTGATGTTAAGTGCTACACTCATAAGTGTATTTTCATTTTAGTTTTCCCTGCACCATTGTTATGTCTATCATTACTTTCTTAATGCTTTTAAATAGGCTGCAATTTTGTAGCTGAAACTTTGGTACTAGTAAATATGTATCAAAGCCCATTCTAGTCTCTTATGTGTACACAGTCTGGTGCTCAGTCCAGGGGATTCGGCACCTTATCAGTGCAACAGACAAAGTACACAACCAGCTCAATAAGGCTTACCAGTGCCTAGAGATTTCCTTGTGTTTATTGTATCAACTGCAGCGGTACCCCAGAAACATTGTAAATCAGTGCTGTCCAACTTCTATGGTACCAAGGGCCGGAATTTTTCCAATCTACATGGTGGAGGGCCGATAACGGAAGCCAGTGTTAGCCACTCCCTGTGTTTAGACCACACCCACTTTAAACCACACCCATGTTACCGCAAGACTATGTCCACATTAATAGCACACCAAAAAACCAAATGGCTGGTGCTTACTGCAGGGATCAGGGCTGGAACTAGGGGTAGGCAGAGTAGGTGGCTGTCTAGGGCGCCATCATTGAGGGGAGCACTTTTTTCAAGCGTTTATTTAAACATTTGTTTCAGTAATCATGGTCACCCAGTTTGGTGAAATAGCTCCTTCTGTGCGGTGCACCGCGATGTGCATACATGCGTGAATGATGTCACTAATGTGTTGGATGACAGAGAGAAGCAGAGAGCTGGCGGCCTGCTTGGTGTGGCTCTCGCTGCTCTCAGCCTTGCACAGTTGCACTGAACTGAAGACATTCTTTCTATTACTGTAAAGTGTGAAGCTTCCTGCTGGCACAGCCAGGTACAGATTTGGGGGCCATATGTTTGCTGCTGGGCGCTGGCACAGGTACATAAATACTTGGGGACAATATGATGTGATCAGATTTATTTTTGCTGTTGCTGACACAGATAAATTGGGGGCAATATGATGGCTGTATGATGGATGGCTGCTGGGCTTGCTGATACAGGTACAGGGGGCAGTAATATAAATGAAAAAGTGTTGTACATTTTCTTGCTTTCTTTATTTAAAAACCATCATGGTAAGGAGAGAAATTGTAATGCAGGACAGGGGGCACTGATTGAAGCTCTTGCCTAGGGTGCCAAACTACCTTGTGCCTGCCCTGGCAAGGATGCCACTCATATGGGAAAAAAGTTAAGTCATATTAAGACATAACCATAAATCCATATGCCTCCTCCTCCCCTGTGTATAATACAATACCCCAGCATATGATTAAACACCTTAGGGGCCACTAACAATACTTTTCAAATGCTAACAAACCCCCAGAACAAATACCAAAGTATGACACACACAGGGAGCATATGGAAGGCAGAACAGAGCAGGAGACAGGAATCAGGACCAGTCTAATATGTACTACATACAGTGCTGGTGCTCCATTAGCATTTTGTATAAGGTGTGAACAGGTGAACAATGTGGGCAGTTTCAGTCTGGGTCTCAGGTGTGAACAGTACAGGATTTTAGAACAGTGAACAATGCAGGGGATTAGTCTGAATTTGAGGTTTAGACAATGCAGGGGCCAGTCAGTCTCTGTAGTGATACCTTTTAAATTTTACATATGGTAAAAAGACACAGCAGGCAGATTTTGATGTAGAGGGCCAAATGAGGGGGGGTCGCGGGCCGCCAGTTGGACAGCCCTGTTGTAAATAATACAATAAACACAGGGAAGTCTCCAGCCACTGAATTGCATTGTACCTATCATCTGATTCTTCTATTGGCTGTAGTCCTAAACAATTATAATATACATAATTACATATCACCCTTATTACTTGTAACAATTATGTATTTAGGAAAGGGCAACTCAAGCAAAATCCTTAATCATTAATTTGTGCATGTTAGCATAATCAACAAAGAGAAAGCTAATTCTTGTAATTCTGCATTTAAATGGGCATTTTCCAACCAGTTATAAATTAATAAATCAAAAATATGTTTTGTATTGTATGTATCTCGCATAATAAACAAGATGCTTACAAACACTTTGTGATCATCTGCCTACTTTCGTTATAATCAGTCTCTTTGATCAAGTTTAGTATGAGATTAAGGCTTCCAGATTGCATGTGAGTTTCATGGAATAAGTTCTTGTAAATGCATTTAGGCTATGGGCACACAGGCTGTTGTCAGCTTGAGTATTTCTGCAGGCTGAGAGATTGATTTGAATTCAACCAGTCTGTGTGTGGTAACACATTGACCTCAGCTTTAGCTTCACTGTGTGTGACCACACACAGGCTGGCCTGATGCAGATCAATGGAGCAGGGACACTAAGCAGATCTGCTTCTCTCAGCCTGCAAAAATATGCAGGCTGACAACTGAAGCTAACAACAGCCTTTGTGCCCATATCCTTAGCAGTCGCATCAGTTGACTTTTGTTGTTATTTCTGAGAATGTACAGTAGTTACATGCCTTTCCATTCATGCTCTCTAAAGTTAATGAAACCCACCCAATCACACTTGCCAAATATAAATTGGGACAGGTCACTAAGAGGGCCCCATACCTAGCCCAATAAGCTGCCAACTTGGTTTGTAGGGGCTTATTATCATCTTTAAGAAATGATCCTGTTTAGAGTGTGAGAGCGGAGTGAGTTCCGAGAAAGACAAAAAAGTTTTAAATTAGTACTTTATAACTGTAAAAAGTATAGATTGTTTTGTATTCATTAAAAGAATGTGCAGGATAGAGTTTAATTCAACAGGTGCTTGATGTATCAGTTGATAAGGAAGTGAGAAAAACGTCAGCTTCTCTTCAGTTATTGTCAGTTTTCATGCACAGGACAAAGATACTGAATTACAATTACCAGTGGGTATAGATAGTAATTTTTTAACTCAAGATGTATTAGAGGCTATAGATCAATTAGATCTGGTAAATAGTACTAACATTATGTACACACTGGGTGAGACAGAAACTGCAGAAAATACCAAAATAATACACACTGATTTAAAGGTAAAATCACACTTTAACCCCATAACACATCAGGGACCATTTGTAGAGAGATTTTATGATTTGGTAATCTCAGATTTAAAAAAAACTATCTGATAAACGTGTGATATCATACAAAAACAATTTAAGCAAACAAGAATACCAAGCAATAAACTCTCAAAACGAATAATAATATAGTTATAAGAAACTCGGATAAAGGGGGTTCTATAGTTATTTTAAATCGTGAATATTATGAATCAGATATCAAACAACAACTTGGAGATACCAATAATTATGTCAAGTTGGAGGGAGATCCGACACTATTATTTCAGAAAAAACTATATGATTTTTTACAATATGGTAGAACTGAATGTATATTAAATGATAATGAATTACAGTATCTACAAGTGGAATTTCCTAAGATCCCTATTTTTCATACTTTCCCGAAGGTACATAAAGATCAATATAGACCTAAAGGACGTCCTATAATTGCAGGTATTGGATCCCTGAATGAGAAATTAAGTGAATATGTTGATAAATTGATACAACCTATGGTAGTTAATTTGCCTTCATACTTAAGAGATAGCGGAGATGCCATTAGCAAACCAACTGATATGGAATGGAAACGGGTACATCTGGGTTACAATGGACGTTTCAGCTCTCTATTCATCTATATTACATCAAGATTACATGCTCTATATTTTTAGTTAGATGAGATGAAACTATACACCCCACATCAGAACCAGTATATACTTGATGCAGTGGACTATCTACTAAGACACAATTATTTCATGTTTGATGGTCAATATTACTTACAGAGGTGTGGCACAGCAATGGGGGCAGTTTGCCCCCTCATATGCCAACCTCTTTATGGGGTGGTTTGAGACACATCACATACTCATTGAGAACAATCCCTATAAGAAATACATTAAAAAATACCATCGCTATATCGATGACTTGATCATCATTTGGGAGGGGGACAACCAACAACTAGAAAGCTTTGTAGATTACTGTAATGATAATAATAATAATATACGGTTTACATATAAGAGTGACCAATTAACAATGGATTTTTTGGATATACAATTTACAATTAAAGAGTCATGTATCCTTACTGATGTGTATAGGAAAACCCTAAGTAGAAACTCATTACTACATAGGCATAGTAGTCATCCAGAACCACTGCTGAGGGGTGTACCGACTGGGCAGTTCATCAGATTAAGAAGGAACTGCACCACTTGGGACACCTTTCACCAGAGATCAATGGAACTCTGGGATAGACTCACATCCAGGGGCTATGAAACTGACTGTGTCAAAAAAGCCTATGAGAATGCGATAATGAAAAATAGAACTGACTTGTTAAAAACAACAAAAAATAATAGATACAAACAAAAAGACAAAAGGATAAGATTTATAACGACATTCAGTACAGAGGCCAAACAAATACAAAGTATAATTCACAAACATTGGTCTATACTTGATGCTGATCCTATTCTATCCATTATGGACCTTAAGAAACCACAAATAGTATACAGACGTAGTCCTAACCTGAGGGATAAAGTGGCACCAAGTATGCTACCAGATATTAATAAAACGGACAACAGCAATTGGATGAAAGTCTTGGGCACTTACAAATGTGGAGCGAACATATGCAAATGCTGTCGTTTTATTAACAAATCAGATCAATTTCAGAGTACAAACACACAAAAGTGTTATAAAAATAGGATGTATGCAAATTGTAAAACCATGAATGTTATATATCTAGCCACATGTAGGTGTGGACAACAATACGTAGGCAAAACTACCAGGAGATTGAAAGATCGTGTCTTGGAACACCTGGCTTGCATAAATAGAAGGGACTTTTCATCTGCAATAGCTGAGCATGTAATAGATAAACATCAGGCGATGGAGCAATATGTAACTTTCCAAGTAATTGAATTTATCAAACTTGGTAAGAGAAAAGGGGATATAGAGGATAAATTAACAAAGAGGGAGTTTCACTGGATATTGACTTTGAATACTGCGAAACCAAAAGGACTTAACAAAGAAGGGGATATAAAGTATTTTATAAGATAATTGTGTGTGTTTGACTTTCGCATATTGACTCTATCATTATTATGATGGAGTTAATGTGTGACAGTCTTTTACATAACATCATTATGTGTAGAACCCCCTACTTTTCCCAGGTACTTCGACAAATTCATAACAATAACTATTTTGATTTTGATTGCAATAATTTCTTTTCATACAGTAACACCATTGGCTCAATTTGGTTTAATTTTTTAATTTCTTGAGTATATTTTGTCCAATACACTGAATTTAACAGTATATAAAAAATAAATAATGGAAAACAAAAATTGAACGAATGACCTACTGTATGACAATTAGTCGAATGCCTGTTCTAGCTCTCATGTGGCCAATATATATATATATATATATAAAAAATAAAAGAGAATGAATTTAAATAAAAACATAACCAGATATATATAAAAGGAGGTTTATTAAATCAGAAATATACAAAAGACCTTTAAACATAATTTTCTTGCTCTATAAATTACTTTAGGTACTAAATAACAGTTAAGAAGTTACAAATGTTTCCTTTTGCTGAAAAAAGTGACAGAAAATAAATAGATTAAATAGATACATGAATATATACAAAGAAATGTAACTTTATACAATATAGTAACATAATTAGCCCTCGTAGGAAATATACTTGTTTTTATAGTCATGAATATGTGCATTTAGTGTTTTTAAAAAACACATAATATTGCATTTAGTGATTTTAAAATACACAATATTTTGACCTGAACAAGGGGACTGGAGAAATACAAAAAAATTTTTCACTATATTTATTTTATTTATTTAAAAATAAGCTTTTGCAGTTGATGTTGGATATCAGTAGTGGAATTTTCTTACTGGTTTAGGTTTTAGCCATATGTACCACAAAGTGTGCCAAACATGTTTGCTTTATATGCTTTTTTCCCACAAAGTCAAAAGTAGGAACTTCAGACAGGACCCTTTGTTTGCTGTATTCAACTCCCCACTATACTTTAAGGTTCTGTTTGTAGGTATTGCATTACTGACAGGAATCTTCATTTAAAGTAACATTTTTAAATATTGGCACTAAAGAAAAACCTAAAAAATAGGAACACAGATGGTGTAAGTAACATTGTCAAAATAATACAGCATTTTGGTCAAGAGTACGCTCATTTTTAGCCTTTCTACTTTTCTGTCTTCAAAATAAATGGCCACTTACTTACGATATGTGAGACGGCTAGACTTTTTTGAGAAACCGAATTATGATTATCTATAGACACTTTTCTCAGAGCTGTTCGAAAGAAAAGGATATACCTTTGATTATGTTTACGACTAGGTTGGCAGGCCAATTGTGAGTAGGGATAAACTCTGGTTAATACTTTTATATTTCTTATTCTTCTAGAATAAGTTCCTTGTTTTTTATATCTTAAAGGGATACTGTCATGGGAAAAAAATTTTTTTTCAAAATGAATCAGTTAATAGTGCTGCTCCAGCAGAATTCTGCACTGAAATCCATTTCTCAAAAGAGCAAACAGATTTTTTTATATTCAATTTTGAAATCTGACATGGGGCTAGACATATTGTCAATTTCCCAGCTGCCCCAAGTCATGTGACTTGTGCTCTGATAAACATCAATCACTCTTTACTGCTGTACTGCAAGTTGGAGGGATATCCCCCCTCCCTTTCCCCCCTCCAGCAGCCAAACAAAAGAACAATGGGAAGGTAACCAGATAGCAGCTCCCTAACACAAGATAACAGCTGCCTGGTAGATCTAAGAACAACACTCAATAGGAAAAACCCATGTCTCACTGAGACACATTCAGTTACATTGAGAAGGAAAAACAGCAGCCTGCCAGAAAGCATTTCTCTTCTAAAGTGCAGACAAAAGTCACATGACCAGGGGCAGCTGGGAAATTGACAAAATGTGTCAGGTACTTACGGGTTGTGGTGGGTCCAGTCGGCGTGTCCAGTGTGTTCCAGCGTGTCCAGTGCGTTCCAGCAGCAGCACGGTGCGTGTCAACGACGTCATTACAGGGCGTCGCGGCGCTGGTCCCAGGGATCCAGGTGGCACAGTGTGATGACGTAGGCGACACCATTTAGCTCAGCGCAGAGGACTCCCCAGTGCTCGGACATCGTGTTTCCTGGCTACACTTTGAGTAAGTGATTCTTTAATTCTACTGAACTTGGTTTTGACTCTGCTTCTGACTCTCGAACCTTGCTTGGATTCGATTCACTGTTGCCAGCCCTGCTTGCTGTATGGTTATTCATTCTCATTAACCCCTGGTACTTCGTTTGGACTTGATTCATTGTTGCCTACCCTGCCTGTTATCTGACTACTCTACTACATTAACCCTTGGCACTTTTGCATAGACTATGATTTACTGTTGCCAACCTTGCTTGCCTGACCGACCACGCTTCGAATTAACCCCTTGGTATCCAGCCTTGTGTTCTCTGATTTGCCTACTGGAACATCCACCTGATCTCCCAGTGTTGTGGGGTTACGTGGCCTATCTTCTTCACTAGAGCCGACCTTCATTCCTGCTGGTCTATACGCCAGGACCTGTTACAGCTGACGCCAAGGTGCTTGCTGAGAACTTCTCCCGTGTCTACAGATTCCCGCTTCTCGCTGTTTACACTGCTAATCCCGTATTTCTCTGTACTCCCTGCAGTCACGTTAACCGGCACCTGAAGCTACCCTACAGATCAGAGTATCCAGTTAGATTCACAGGCTCCCATACCTCACCTTCACTAGCCTCCCTCTGTGCCTAATTGGGGGTTGTACTTGTGAGGGGGCTGTAAGGGTTGTCTTCTTCAACATCAGCAGTTCCTCCCCGGTCGGTAAGTCTGACAAAATGTCTAGCCCCATGTCAGATTTCAAAATTGAATATAAAAAAATCTGTTTGCTCTTTTGAGAAATGGATTTCAGTGCAGAATTCTGCTGGAGTAGCACTATTATCTGATGTGTTTTGAAAAAAAATGTTTTCCGATGACAGGATCCCTTTAAGGAAATATGATATAGGTAATAAAATATTGTTTAAAGGGATTCTGTCATGATTTTTATGGTTTACTTTTTATTTATAAATTACACTGTTTACATTGCAAATAATTCACTCAACCACTTAAAATTTTATTCTTCAACCAACACATTTTTTTTTAGCTGTAATATTGGTGAAGGTGGCCATTTCATTGCATTGTGCCTGATTCTGAGCTTTGAGAAGGAGCCAGCACTTCAGGATGGAACTGCTTTGAGACAACTATTATTTCTCCCCTTTTATTGTATTCTACTGTGATCCTAGGTCGTGTTTGCATTGCTAAAGGTGCTAGCTACCACTAGGTAGGGCTTGGGCAATGCAAACAAATCCTTCAGCAAAGGTGTCAGGTAGCTGCTATTTGGCTAGCTACCCATTGTTTTGTTTATAGGCTGCTAGGAAGAGGAGGGAGAGGTGATATCACTCCAACTTGCAGTGTAGCAGTAAACAGACTGAAGTTTATCAGTGCAGGAGTGCAGGAGTTAAGGAACTTGGGACAAGTCAGAAAAATTCTGGGAAATTTTCGGGAATTTCAAATCCTATATCTCTGGATCTACTACTCATTAAATGTTTTTTTGGTAAATGAAACCACTGATAAAGTATTTTATGTTATGCTTCCTTGTATTAGTGGCAGATTGGTGATAGGGTCTCTTTAAAACATAAATTATTACTTTTGCTACTTCATGTGGCCACATCTTCATTGTATGGTATTTCTAAACTGACAAAAAAATTTATGTGTGGAATAAAAAAAACACAAAAAATAAAATAAAGTGGAATAAAAAAATAAACACAATTCATCAGTGACTGCCCAGTTTCCTTATATCTATCGGGTAACAGAGATTCTCTGTTTGTTATCCTTGAGAAAGGTTAGTGTTTGTTGGGCTTCTAATAAAATATGTTAGTCCTGTTGGGTGCTATACTTCAATTGCAATTGTTATAGCTGTTATTATCAGCACCCAGGCAGTTGATCTTTAGTAAGGAGTGCTTCTCTCTCACTCCCCCTCCATCTCCAAAACAAGCCTATTGGGTGTAAATTATGTTTTTGGTTGACTTAAAGGGATACTGTCATCGGAAAAATTTTTTTTTCAAAATGAATCAGTTAATAGTGCTACTCCAGCAGAATTCTGCACTGAAATCCATTTCTCAAAAGAGCAAACAGATTTTTTTATATTCAATTTTGAAATCTGACATGGGGCTAGACATTTTGTCAATTTCCCAGCTGCCCCATGTCATGTGACTTGAGCCTGCACTTTAGGAGAGAAATGCTTTCTGGCAGCTGCTATCTTTCTGGGAGCTGCTATCTGGTTACCTTCCCATTGTTCTTTTGTTTGGCTGCTGGGGGGGAAAAGGGAGGGGGTGATATCACTCCAACTTGCAGTACAGCAGTAAAGAGTGATTGAAGTTTATCAGAGCACAAGTCACATGACTTGGGGCAGCTGGGAAATTGACAATATGTCAGATTTCAAAATTGAATATAAAAAATCTGTTTGCTCCTTTAAGAAATGGATTTCAGTGCAGAATTCTGCTGGAGCAGCACTAGTAACTGATTCATTTTGAAATTTTTTTTTTTCCCATGACAGTATCCCTTTAAGGTAATGAATTTGATGGATCCAATTATCAATGAATTATCCAACGAATTCTGAGTGACATAAAGCAGTCAAAGCAGCAGTTATTATTTTCTTAACTGTGTATATTTTTAACATATTGTATTTTATATATGTATATTATATATGGGACCTGTTATGCAGAATGCTCAAGACCTGGGGTTTTCCAGGTAAGGGGTCTTTCCATAATTTGGATCTCCGTAGCTAAAAATTTTTTTTAAATGTAATATATATTAATAAATTGTGTGTATTGTATAGTGCCGGGATTGTGGACAGGGGGCATTCAGGCAATTCTTTCCTGTTCAGATAATGATTCAACATTGTTTATAATATGTAAGACTTATTTAAAGACAGCCTGTCACCATAAGAAATAATTCCAAACCTTTTTCTATTGTGTTAGGCTATGGACACAGACAGGGCCGCCATTAGAAATCACGGGGCCCCGTACAACAAAATTTTTGGGGCCCCCTGGGCCCCGCCCACACTGACGACCAAGCTCCGCCCCATATCCCGCCCACATCGCAGTTAAAAGACCACACAGACATCAGCGCTAAAAAAGTAACCCCCCCCCACACAAGTTGTAAAAAGCTATTGATGGTCAGGGCCCCCTTATAAAAAAAATTGGGGCCCCAAAAAAAAAAAAATTAAAATTTTTTTTTTTTTAAAAACATTGGTGGCAGGGGCCCCCTGTTAAAAAAAACTTGGGGCCCCAACAAAAAAAAATGTAAAAAAAACTAAAAAATAAACAAACATTGGTGGCAGGGGCCCCCTTCTAAGTTAAAAACAAATTGGGGCCCCAAAAAAAAATTTGAAAAAATTTTTATTTTTTTTTGAAAAAAAAAAAAACATTGGCGGCAGGGGCCCCCTTATAAGTTAAAAACAAATTGGGGCCCCAAAAAAAAATTTGAAAAAAAATTAATTTTTTTTTGAAAAAAAAAAAAACATTGGCGGCAGGGGCCCCCTTATAAGTTAAAAACAAATTGGGGCCCCAAAAAAAAAATTTTTTTGAAAAAAAAAAAAATGGTGGCAGGGGCCCCCTTACAAGTTAAAAACAAATTGGGGCCCCAAAAAAAATTTAAAAAAAAAATAATTTTTTTTTGAAAAAAAAAAAAAACTGGTGGCAGGGGCCCCCTTACAAGTTAAAAAAATTTGGGGCCACCAAAAAGAAAATTAATTTTTTTTTTTAAAAAAAAAACCAAAAAAAAACAATGGTGGCAAGGGGCCCCTTACGAGTTAAAAAAAAAATTGGGGCCCCAAAAACAAAAGTTTTAAAAAAAAGATTGGTGGCAGGGGCCTATAGAATATTAAAATAATACATTGGTGGCCAGGGGATTAAAAAAAAAAAAAACACAAACTGGTGTTCAGTAGAATTGAACTCATGGCTTCAGTACTTCAACTTCGCCTCCTTTCGTGACTTCGGGTCTTTTCACCGCTTCAGGACTTCGGCTTCGGCTGTTTTCGTGACTTCGGGTCTTTGCGCTGCTTCAGGACTTCGGCTTCGGCTGTTTTCGTGACTTCGGGTCTTTTCGGCGCTTCGTGACTTCGGCTTTTTCCGTGACTTCGGGTCTTTTCGTCGCATCGGCTTCGGCTTTTCGGCACTTCCGCATTCGGCACTGAAGAGGCAAGACGTACGGCTCGGGCGCTCGTAAGGGGGGCCCGGATCTTCAAAAAAATGCAGCGCTGCCGGGCCCCCCTTCATGCCCGGGCCCGGTACGCTTGTCCCCCCTGTCCCCCCCTGATGGCGGCCCTGGACACAGATGCCAGGCCCGGACTGGGTTCTGGCAAATGCCAGAGGGGCTGCTATAAGGTGCCATAGAAAGTCAGTATTTAGTAGACTGGTGGGGGCTATTTGGACCTCTGTGTGAGCTGAGTGGGCCTCTGTGTACCTGAAATGCCAGGGCCTATTTTAATTCTCAGTCCGGACCTGACAGAGGCTGTTGTCAGCAACTATTTTCAGCCTGCAGAATTGGGCTGACCTCAGCCTGTGTGTGCACCCATAGCCTTAGTTTAGCTAAATAAAAATCACTATATCTACTATTTAAATCCTGTTTCCTCCAGTCTTTGCTGGAGTTTATAATAATTTAGTAACATAAATAAGTTTATAAAAGATATGGATGTTTCAGAAAAAAAGAATTTCATGTTTATTAGAAAGCGACTTTTATTATACAGCGTTTTATGTCTTGGTGATAGACCCCTTTTTCTGTAATTTTTTTAAATGGATTAATTACTTTTGATGTGTAAAGTGGGAGAAAATTAATTATCTTAGGTTTTATGTAATCTTTTTGATTTGACTTGTTCTTTTCTGTTCTTGTTTCATTTTCTAATGTATAAAGTGGGAGATAATTCTCTTGCATCTTCTAGCCTACCCCAGGTGGATCTGTGCATATAGATTCTGGGACCTCTGCAATAACCAGGGAGAGTCATGGGCACAGGGAGCGGCCATCACAAACACAGCCATTGAGAAACCAGGTCAGTGAATTTGTAGTTATACAGAGAATAGCTTCTTCTTTTAAATCTCTCCAATCCTTATATCTAGCACATAGTCAGCACATCTTTCTGCTGCTTTGCCTGTCATTAACCTCATTCACTGCTAAGAGGTTTTACTATAAGACAGCAATAAACATTAGGGGGGGGGGGGTTAGGAATCTTTATGAAATACTTTGACTAGTACATTAGTCATCCATTCTCCTCTTCATTTTGAATTTGTTACTTTAACAGTGGGGCTCATTTATCAATGCTGGGCAAATTTGCCCATGGGCAGTTACCTATAGCAACCAATCAGTGATTAGCTTTTTAAAGCCAGCTGCAAGAAGAACAATAAATGCAACAATCTGATTGGTTGGCAAGGGTTACTGCCCATGGGCAAATTTTCCCAGTATTGATAAATGACCCCGACTGTGTCCTAAATGTCTTGAAAGAATCACTCCGTTGGTAACACTTTCCTTGCAATTGGAAGGCTAAGGAGGTTTGAAATCAAACTAATATTCTAATTATAAATGCAAAAAAATATACTATTTTGTGTGTTCCGTGGTATAGAGTACTTTATTAAATAGTGCTAACTCTTTAATTGCAGGAACACATAATGGATACATATGATGAGATCTTGTATTGTATGTGTGAACAATTTAAATCTGTATTTGCATTTGCTTGTAATTCATGTTTTTGCTGTATACTGTGGAAATCTATAGCCTGCTTCTAAGTGAGAAGATAAGAAGATACAAAGATAAAAGCACAAATTGGTATACCCTTATATGTATGTATACAACCCTATTTAACCTTAACTATAGGTAGAGGTCTGACAAGGTCAGATGAGATAGCTGATTAAAAAAAATTAGAAAAAGAAACTCCACGAAATAGTTAATCCTATATCAATACCAAGTTAATTGAACACATTCAAATAGTTATTAGTAGTAATAAATTATAAAGAAAAAAGTGCTATGTAATAATTTAAGTAAAGTGCTAGTGCAGATAATTGCTGAGAAGTAATTCCGCCTCAGTGGCTAATAGTAATGATTACAGTTGATTATTTCCTAAACTAAAATTAAAATACCATACCAATTCATTCAAATTAAACCCATTACATACGCAAATTTATTAGTTAAATAGTTAGCCAAACTCAGATAATCAAACAGAGTTTGCAAATTGATATTGCAATTAATATTTGCCAGTAAAGTGCCAGTAAAGTGCATTGCTTACTGAGATAAATATATAATATATAATTAAAATGTTGAACAGGCTTAGTCAGTAGAACTTCCTGGGAAGATTCTTCCATATAAATCTGTTCCCCTTGTTTACCTGATACTTCAAAGTTGCATGGAATCCTTCCAGTTGCATCTTGAGAATCAGATGTAACTGTTCTCGGACTGATTCTTCAGAGCTTTGTAAAAACAATGACCCTTGCTTACAGTTTTGTTATGTTGTATATTTAAATTTTGCTTATATTACCATGCTAAGCCTCTCTTGATCATAAAATCTGAACTAAATATACTTTTGTGGCAAAGAGAGGGCTAAATACTTTGCTATTCTTTCTGCACATGATCACAGCTGTGCTTTCTACTCACCTTCACTACCACAGTGATATGTTTCCATTGCTTTTGGCCTGGCTGATACCCCTTTTCCCAAACCCAATCCCTCGCCTCCACATCTCGCAATCGCATGCTTCCTAACACTTCTGAGCAGACGGGCGTGCCCGCTTACCTGGTACCTCACCTGGCATCAGACCGCCATGGGGGATCCGTGCAGGTATTAGACAATGAGCAATGAGACTGTTGATTTGTGATTTTAGGCAGCTGCAGGACAGGAAACATGCAGATATTTGGATTAATTAGCTTTAAAGCTTTATCTTTAAGACATTTCAAAATATGTAACAAATTTTCCTGCATAGATGATGTTTTAAATGCTTAAGACTGCTGAAGAACGGTGCCAGAGACTGCTTCATGCTGCAGAAAATTCAATGAGGTTTGAATGGTATAATCTTTTTATTAATCATCTTTTAGAAATGAGGGATCATATGAGGGATCATTTACTGTGTTCATGAGAGGCGTAGGCGTATGATGGAGGCATCCCCCTAACTTACACATCATTCAGAGATGAAGCAGACACAGGTGGTAAGGGCAGGGCCTGTTGCGGCCTGTGTCCTTTGCTGCTTCCTAGCTGACACTGTGATCTGCATCTTGCACCGGCACGTGAGCCCCTTAGTCCTCTTGCACTTTTTGATTATAGTAAATGACTCCCAGTGTTTTAGGTTAAAACAGTAAAACAAAAAAAAAATAGATATTCTCCTATAATATAAATGTGAAGATAAAGATTTTCTAGTAACTGTAAGTAGAATACAAGAGTTAATTTTCTAAGTCTGCATTATATAGTTACAAGAAAAGGAACAGGGTGCTTCATTGTTTGGTGTCTGAAATGTCATTCACATCTGGCAATACAGATATTATTACGGTATGCTTTCATTTATTAAGTCCCTAATGGTTGGGTTCCTGCAGCTGATATTTCTGAAAGATGATTCTGTATTGTAGATGAAGAAAAGATCATGTGTGAGGGGGCTGCATATATTTCTGTAGATGCATGGGGTTGTCCCCCAAATACAAAAATATTAGGGATTACAGAAATGATACAAAGAAAGGAAGCTAAAGGTTTAAAATGGATAAATTCACCTTGCTTTAGTTATTAATACAAATAGGCAAAGTCGACTTGGTTTCCAAAAAGGTGAGTATATAATTTATACTGCGCACTATACATCATTTGCCCCCATACCAATAAGCCCTTCATTTCTGGGTATCTCTGAGACCCACAGTCACATACTTATACTTTCCACTATATCTTACACTTTCTACTATATACTTTTTGAACTTTCTTATGTACTGTACGTGTGTCCTAGTTGTTCTTCAAAAACCCAGTGGGAAATTGTTGCCTTGCAAATGTAAAAAAAATAAAAAAAATACCAACTTTCCATCTTTGAGATGCTCTATGCATATTTTAAGAGTCAAAAAATGTTCACAGGTTATATTTTTTTGCTACCATGTGCTTGTGTGAGTGTGTTTTCCCAGTTTTTACCCTAGTGCAGAACCTAGTTTTTACTATTAAAGGAGAACTAAAACCTAAAAATGAATACAGCTGAAAATGCCATGTTTTTTTTACAATATATATGTTCCTAAATACCTAAAGAATAACAAAAAAAATCACATTTTCCATAAAAACACATGCATCAGAAGAATGTTATTTGTTGTGCAAAAATGCAACTGATTTGAAGAGTCCCATATCTCCTGAATATTTCAGTACCAAATATATATAGTTTTATAGAAAATGACTTGTACAGGTCAAAAACCGCCAGCAACACACTACCACATTCTGTTCTTTAGACTTCAATGCCAAAAATGCCACTAACAGCAGGTTTACCCCAGTGAACCAATATGTTTTTGGAATGAACACATCCTGACAAATACCAAGATAAAATACCCTAAACATGAAGACCAGGGTTTTACTGAAAAGTTTGATGCCCAATTTGCATAGGTTAACCTAAGTTTGTGGCATGAAGAGGCCCCAAAATGAAAATACCGCCACATGAATTATCATTTCCAGCATTTCAGCTACTAAAAAATCAACACATTTACTGCTTTTTCTGTGGGCTAAAGCCACAAAAACAAAAGTTCCTCCAGGAAGCCATATATATTTTTGAAATGATATATTTATCCATTTTGGATTTGTGAGACTGTGTCAATACGAAACATCAACACATTTTAGGTTAAATTTCTTGTGTCATTAAAGTTGCCAAAAATCATGACTCCAAAAAACATATTTGCTGCACTTGCTGGCTTTATATCTCTCTATGGGGACATGAGGAGCTGACAGGAGGAGGGAGAGACCTGCTAAACACTACGAGCCATATATTATACCTACAGTTTGTAAGCAGGCAATCCAGCCAAATGGTGGTGGAAAAATTGGAAAGACTTTGCAGGTCACCAATGGGAGTGGAAATTTAAAGGGGAAATATACCTAAAAAAAAACCTGGATATTGGGTGTTGGTGTGATATTTAAACATATTGCGCTATTTTTTTCTGTTTCTTTCTCTGTTGCCATAGGCGCTGATCTACATATACATTTTTGGATACTTTAAAGTCCAATATGCGTGGATTTACCAAAATATGTGGCATGTAAGGGCCGAATGAAAATAGTTTATAGAAACAATACAAAGACCTCCGAAAACCACATCATTTTGGAAAGTACACATTCTGATAAATTTAAGAGGGCAAATGTCTTTGTTACTTTCTGAAACTAGCAAGTTGTACAAGATGCAGTCAGATCTTTTGACCAGTTACTGGTCAAAAGGGGTAAGGGCTGGTTCACCTTTACGGTAACTTTCACTATGTTGTAGAAAGGCCAATTCTAAGCAACTTTTCAATTGGTTTTCATTATTTATTTTTTTTATAGTTTTTATAGTTATTTGCTTTTTGCATGTACAAAAACTCTCTATCTGCTCATCACAGGTGTCTTTAGTCTGCACTGCACATTTCTGTCTACATATCTGTATGCCCTCACAATACATTGTATTACCTGCATGAATTAATGCACTCATGAATTGAACCCTAATGATTTATAATCATTACTGAGGGCTGCACCTCAACTTCCTGTTTTACCTACAACTTAACCATGAAGACAGGATGTTGAGAAAAAAGATTTGACTACTGTTTGAATGTTTGTCTTTTTTATTTATTTATATATTTTTTTGGTCCCTCTATTTTCCCTCTTCATCGAAATAAAATGTAGAGAATTACTGATCATTCCACGTTAGATGGGCCACTCCATGCATGGTTAGATGCCCTGAGGAGTGTATCTGTACATTATGTGCGTTCTGTCTGCTCTGCCGCATTTACTCTTCCAAGTGAGACTCAGGATGTAAGATATCGGAGCCCTGTCTCCCTGCTTAGCTTTATATATACAGCAGAATCCCCCTCACTCCCTACCCAAGTCAAACTGAGGATTAATATTTAATATTGCTGCTTCAGGGGTGAATACAATAGAAATTAAAAAAGGACTCGATTCTATGAAATATATTTCTATGCTTGAATGTGTGTGTGTGTAGCTGCATACATACAAGCTAAATTATTGACTAATTACCTTTTGTTCAAAACCAGCCTTGTTCTAATACTTTAATCCTCAATTGGAGGAAATACCGAGAATCCAGCATCATGAACACTGATGCAAGGTTCATCTGAATCTGTGTAAGCCATTGTTTGGCAGAAGTGAGGTTGGGTTACCCATAGGTGATCTCTGAACAGACAGCGCCCCTACTGGTCCAGTGCCTTTTTTCTGCCAAGTGGTTACATAGTTACATAGTTACATAGTTAAATTGGGTTGAAAAAAGACAAAGTCCATCAAGTTCAACCCCTCCAAATGAAAACCCAGCATCCATACACACACCCCTCCCTACTTTTAATTAAAATTCTATATACCCATACCTATATTAACTATAGAGTTTAGTATCACAATAGCCTTTAATATTATGTCTGTCCAAAAAATCATCCAAGCCATTCTTAAAGGCATTAACTAAATCAGCCATCACAATATTAAATTCCAAATGCTTTGCAACAAGGATACACACACCTCTTGAAACCGCTTCTTTGGGTTTTGAGGTGTACCCAGGCCATCTGTTAATCTTCCTTTTATTTAGTCCTTTCCTCCATTCAGTGCGGATGGATTACCCCTCAGGAATCTTTTCACTTACCTCCAATGTACAAAGACCACTCATGTGTAATTTTTATTTTACCTGTATATTTGATTTAGAGCATTGCATTGCACTGTAGCTATGGGGGGGAATTTTTTAAGGTTTTTTTTTCTTTTAAAAAATTAAATGTTAGGCTCTTTAAAATTGTTGCTGGAAGTATCTGAAACTGTTGCTAATCTGAATAAATGAAGGACTGTGTTTTTTTTCTGCAAACATTTAAAGGAGAAGGAAAGGCTTGGTGCACTTGGGGTTGCCAAATGTTAGGCATCCCCAACTGATTGTATTGGCTTACCTGAAACCCCTGGTGAGTGCTCCTATCAGCAGAAAACTGCACCGGCCCAGGGTTATACCAGTGAGCACCACAGATCGATCTTCTTCCATCTTCCTCTTTCTTCGTACGGCTGCACATGCGCAGTAGAACGAAAAGCCGGAAAAAAAAGTTGCCTATTTCGTTCAACTGCGCATGTGTTTGCCCCGGAAAATTTTAAGAAAGAAGAAGACGGAAGAAGATTGCTACGTGGTGCTCACTGGTATAACCCCGGCGTCATATATGTTCATATGCATATTTTTTTTTTTTTGCATTATTTTTCTCAAATGGAGAAAAAAGGCCAACTTTATTTTTGATAAATCAGCCCCTATATGGTTACAGTGAGATTGTAAAATTCAAATGACAACACGTAAATCCTCAACATGTGCAGGATCCAAAAGTAATTGAAAACACTAACGAAAAAAAATGCACTTCCCCGGGCACGTTTTAGTTGTCCCTGCAATGCAGTATGACTGCAATAGGGACATAATCATTTATTATTTTGACATTATAATAGTTAGATCAGACTGTAAACTGCAATCCTCTTTTGTATAAGTTTGTTTCAGATGTTTTATAAGTCTTTCTTGTATATGTATGTACAGTGCTGAAGCTATATGATTAGTATCTTACCTTATTCTGCACCATATGTATGGTTCTCTGTCCATAGCTCCAACTGAACTTGCATCTTATGGAACAGAGGATACTGTAAAAGCTGCTGCATTCTCCTGGCACTGTTCAAGAATGAGACTTGTATTGCAATGTCACATCAGCTGGCCAAGTAATGAGTGTCCTTGGGACCCCAGAAAGACTTTCTATAAATGTCACTGCTACTCACAGCTTGAATTATAACAGTTTAATGCTGCACAAAGCAATTGAAAGGTTACTTTAAACCTGCAATGGTGTTCTAAATATTTTTATGTTTTAAATCTGGGACAGGATCGTGCAACTTTTTACATAAAGCGCAATTATTATTTGTTATTCTACATGTTAAGGGGCCACTTTATAATAAAATCCTGATTTTATACAAAGGGCCCTTCAGCCGTCTGTTGGTCATAAAAATACATTCAGTTGCCACATCTGGTCTCTAGGTCTCTGGTTGGACAGCCCTGCTCTATTTACATTGAGTTAAAATTCTTCTTTTTAGCTTTAAGCATTGAAACATGTTTCATATTTTTTCACAGCTGTTTCAATATTATTTTACAAATTTTACTATTCACTCATTTTTGAGATTGAGGGGAAAAAAAGGACTCTAGAATAATAAAAAGTGACAAGACTTAAGCAACTTTTTTTTCCTTGAATGTTAGCTTATTTAACAAAAAATTCTGTTGAACCTTACCAGCTTTTAATTGCCGGGTTTTGTCTTTAATAAATACTGACTATTTCAGGTTCTGAGGAATATTCTTGAGTATCTTGACTAAGTATCAGAAATCTGTGTTGCCAGTGGGAGCTCTTTGGTCCAGCATGCAACAAATTGGTGGAAAATACCTTTATATTTGCAGATATGGGTGACCGGTACATGTACACTTTACATATGGTAAAAAGGAAGCATTTTCACGTGTAATGTGATTTATATGCAGCGATCCCCATACAAAATCTAAATATATTTTCTGCATGCAGCTCCATTTTGTGAAAAAAACGTATCTGGAACAACTCAGGTGCTAATTAATCCATACCTGTTACTTGTACAAATGCACAGCAAAATAAAACCAATATATTTTGAAGTAGTGATGTGTGGGGTCAGGATGTTCCTGGCCTTTTCTGACTTGTGCCAACCTTGTCAGATGTGTCACTGATCCTTAGCCTCCAAAGAAGTAAGGCAGTGCTATCCAATTTCTGTGGTACTGAGGGCTGTTATTTTCTGGCCTACGTATAGGGGGAGGAGGCTGATAATGGGAGCCAGTGTTGACCACGCCCTGTTTTTTTAAACCACCTTAGGAGCCCCCTAGCAACAATTTCCAAATGCTAACAACCCCCCCCCCAAAACAAGATAGGGCAGGCAGTGTATGGCACACACAGGGAGCATAGGGCAGGCAGTGTATGGCACACACAGGGAGCATAGGGCAGGCAGATTATGGCACACACAGAGAGCATAGGGCAACCAGAGTATGGCACACACAGCAAGCATAGGGCAGGCAGATTATGGCACACACAGGGAGCATAGAGCAGGAAACAGAGAAATCTATCAGAACCACTAAATTCATATTGGGCTACATACAGTGACACAATGCTGGTACCCCTCCAGCAGTTTGTATGAGGTGTGAACAATGTGGGTACTGACAGTCTGGGTCTGAGGTGTAAACAGTACAGGATTTTAGTGGTGAGAACAATGGAGGTGTTACAGATGTGAACAATGCAGGGGGGTTACAAATATGAACCATGCAGGATCTGTGCATTTCCAGACACAGTGTTTTTCATTTATTCTGTGTATTGTTAAATCTACACAGGCTGTTAAACAAAATATTGCCGATCCTACAGATGCACACTGTGAAAGCTACATAGGCTGATAATTGACTAAACAGCACAGGCTGTAAGTTACTTTTGCCTTGGGAAATCTAGACAGGAACTCCGTTAAATTGTTGGTTTCACTCTGGGCAATAATAAAAACAATAATAAATAAATAACAGCCAAAACCTGTCCATATAAAAGCATGAGACAAGTATTAGGCTTGTGACACATGGGGAGAGTCGGGGAGATTTAGTTGCCTGGCGACTAATTGCCTCTTCTGCTGGGCGACAATCTCCCCGAACTGGCTTTGTGTCTTCCCGTCCGCTATAATGAAAAGTCGCCTGCACTGAAGGAAACGCAGTGATTCGTTTTCCGAAGTCGTCCGAAGTTTTCTTGTGAGGCGCATGCGATTTTCATTTTAGCAGGAGGTAGGCAGTTCGGGGAGATTGACTCCCCGAAGAAAAGGCAATTTGTCTCTGGGGCCACTAACCTCCCCGAATCTGCTTGTGTGGACTGACCCCAAGGGTCTGGCCACACGGGCAGATTCAGGGAGATTAGTGGCCAGACCCTAAGACACTAGACCGCTGTCACAAAACAAACCGCAGAATTTTATATTTTATTATACCGGCGGCGTGATTTAGTACCCTATTTGTACCCACGTTAAAGGTTTAATAAAGCGAGACGAAAAGTGAAAGTTGAAACAATACATTCGATTTGAGAAAGTTCAGACAACAAAAGGAAACAAGAAGACCCGCCTTCCCACACCATAAATGTTAGTTGGTCACATGACTATGCAGGCACGTGATTCTTCACTAGGCTTCCTTCGATACACCGGACGTAATCACAGGTGTCGCTGATGACGTTCAGCTCGAAGAGGCGTAGCCCCGGTCGGATCAATGGGCGTGTCCCCGGCAGCGCCGGAAGCGTAATTTTATTCTCGGACCAAATAGAACTGTGGTGGCCTGTGCGTACGTTTCAGCCTGACCCTGGAATAATTGTGTCCCTGACAAAGTGTGGGGGAGGGAGTAGGGATGGGTGCTACCCGGGTTCCGGGTGACAGGTTCCCTGGGAGCTCATCGGGATAGTACAAGATGGAGGACACTTGAAGCCGGAGGATGAGATCCCGAGTACTTGGGTAATAATCCTGTTCATATGTATAAGCAATATCTAAGTGTTGCATATGTGTATTCCAGTGTATGTTTTGTTCTGGCTGTGCTGGTTGTTATTTGGGTGTGTGTGTATGATTGTGAATGAGCATTGTTTGGAGGTGTCATTGTGTAGTCTGATACAACACACACACGTTCAATCTGTGCATCTTCCACATCAGATATACACATTTATCCGTTACATAATGTAACGCACTACATACACTGTATCAGCTTTGTTCTTCCTGGGCTCCTTCCGCTGTTGTTGAACTACAGGAGCTTCTGCAGCTGTTGATCTTGGGAGTTGTAGTACAACAATAGATCTGGTGCTGCACCATTGATACCCTACAGTAAATACATTATACACACGCAGTGTGACTAAATACACACGAATATATGTGATGTAAACAATGGATTGCTGTAAGCATTTTTTTCTGATATTGCAGAGAAAGCTAACACTCCATAATTATTTGTAGATCAGGATAGACATTATGAGGGTGACTAGGCCTTTCTGACACCTGTCTAGCCCACTCATATTCCTTGCATGGATACATGATTACAAAGAAGACAGGGAACTTGTCATTTTGCTGATGTTAAGTGCTGCACCCACTCACCAGCGTTATGCCTATCCTGTTTATTTCTTAGGCCTTTAAATAGGCTGCAATTTTGTAGCTGAAACTTTGGTGCTGGTAAATATTTATTAAAGCCCACTCTAGTCTCCTATGTGTACACAGCCTGGTGCTCAGTCCAGGGGATTCGGCACCTTATCAGTTCTACAGACAAAGTACACAACCAGCTCAATAAGGCTTACCAGTGCCTAGAGATTTCCCTGTGTTTATTGTATCAACTGCAGCGGTACCCCAGATACATTGTAAATAATACAATAAACACAGGGAAGTCTCCTGACACTGATTTGCATTGTACCTATCATCTGATTCTGCTATTGGTTGTAGTCCTAAAAAATAAAAATTTACATACTTGCATGAGATATAATCGCCCTTAGGACTTGGCAGGTTATCGAAAGTTCGAACACGTTACATTGAAAACACATGAGAAAACAATAAGCCATGTAAACCTTACTAATAAAATGGTGTATTTTCTCTTGTAAACAATTCTGTTCTAGCATATGCTGGTAAATTATTCATAGGAATATATAATGTATAGCTCTGTAGGACGAGGATGTTTTTATTTTCTTATTTCCATCCTCTTCCTGCTGTGTAATATTGTTTGTGTTTACATCTTCCTTTTCGAGGAAGATTAGTTTTAGGCCTATGTCAAGCAGCACTCCAAATGTCCTTCCCTGCATACTCAGTAGCTCTTAAGCTGGTGCTGTCAAGTCGTGTTTGAAGAGGGGGTGTCTAAATACTTTCTCCAGAGGGGGAAGACCTAAGCCACCTTAGGTTAAGCACTGAGTTCAATTATGATTACAATGAAAATGATTGATTTGTACTACATAAATGTGTTTGTAAAAGCATTTTTTTTTCAAAACCCTACCACTTTTGTAGCACTTTGTAGAACAAGTGAACTTTCCCTTTAATTCTTAAATGGCCACATGCTCTGATAACTTGATGCCTGATGACTTTAGATTGCATATTGCAAAATCCTACAAAACTTGTATATCCGTATATCATGTGATTTCTTTAAAAGGTAACTGTTTACCTTTTGCAAACTGCCTCCCAATCTGTCCGTATTGCCAAAATAATAATTTTAGGACTGCAAATTGAAAGACTTGCAGTTTCCACATGCCTTCAGTATCTCTCTGGAGGAAAGCTTCAATGAACACCTCCTCTGTTGCCTTCACCTAGTTAGTGATCGGTAGCTGGTTAGGAAGTTCCATTATAAGAATAAAAACATAACTAACATTCTGTTGCATGATGATCAAGTAACATGGTATGATTTTTAGGTGGTATTTTTAATCCCTGGCAAATTTATAAAACCCTGCCAATATTTTTGCGGTCACCAATCTTAATTATGTCAATCAAGGTGCGTTTTGAAGAGGAAGTTCACATAACTTTTTTTTTTAGAGACGTATGTATCACTGTAAAAAAAAAAACAAAAAAAACTTTTCACTTCACTGTTTTTTGGGGGTTTTTTCCCTTTAAAAAAAAAAAAATAGACCCTCCTGTTCTGTCATTTTCCAGTATGTAAATGAAAATACTGCATGTTATTGGAGTTAATGACAGACTTTGAGTCTTTAGGTAAGGTCACACTGGAAGATTCAGGGATATTTAGCTGCCCGGCGACTAATCGCCTCTTCTTCTGGGTGACAATCTCCCCGAACTGCCTTCCCCTGCCTTCCCGCCGGCTACAATGAAAAATCGCCAGCGGTATGGCACTTGCAGCATTTCTTTTTCTGAAGTTGCTTCACGAGGGAACTTCGGGCGACTCCAGAAAATGAAGTGCCGCAAGTTCCATCCAGCTGGCGATTTCTCATTATCGCCAACGGCAGGGTAGGGGAAGGCAGATCAGGTAGATTGTCGCACAGAAGAAGACGCGATTAGTCGTTGGGCGACTAAATTTCCCAAAATCTTCCCATTTTCCCTTACCCTTGTTGTTAATTTTATCCTTTCTGTTGGTGTGCTTTGCTATTGTGACATCGTAACTGCTGAGTGGTAGCTCAGGCAATTAGAGCAGTTTCGAGGAACAGTAATATTTAAAAAAAAAAAAAAAGATACATTTAATTAATTAAAATATAATGTAGTATTGTTGCCCTACACTGGCAATACTGGTGTGTTTGATTTAAAAACACTACTATAGTTTATATAAATAAGCTGAATCTAAGGCAATAGAGCATGGGACATTTTCTCTTTACCTGTGCTGCCATGGACAAGTTTCCTTCCCCCACCAGCAGTGGGAGAATGTTTGCAGCTCATAGTAGCCAGAAGATTCCAGGCTACTTCAGAAAGCAACACGTATGTTTTTCCACCTGTGATTCACATACTTCCATTGAGATGGAAACTAGGGACATTTTGTAGCCCTTGGTAGCTCATCTGTATCACAGGTGACAAAATCTCCCATTTACCATTGCTTAACCTATTGTATTCTACAGAGCTGAGCCTTTCTTTTTTCTTAGACTGAATGGCTGCTCCCTGTGGCTACTCAAACAACAGTAGTGTTACTGAAGCGAACACACCAGTTTTACCAGTACAGGGCGACACCACATTATATTTTTATCACTTTAAAGCACTTTCACTTTTTGGTTTTACTGTTGTTTGAAATACCAAGCTTGAGAACTGCAGCAATAAAATACAAATTCAATACCCACAGAAAATGTAACATGGAGCATTGGTACTAAAAGACTTAAACTACTACAGGTACTGTATACGTCCTATTTAAAATAAATTTTAAGGCAAACTTATCTTTTTAAGTTGATCCAGACAAGTGACATTTTTCTATTTATTACTATACTATTTGTAAAACATTGCATTTTTTCTTCTTTAAAAATTAATTTTAGGGCAAACTAATCTTTTTAAGATGAATCAGACAGGGTGACTTTTCAGCATCTTTTTATAACTATACTAATTGTAAAATAATATTTTTTGTTTTTCTCAAAAAATACATATTCTTCATTTTCCATTCTGCCTTCATGCACTTCTTAAAAGTATTAATCTTTCCGAATATTAGATATTTTCCCTTATATAAATTATTGGAGAATATTTGATACTGCTCCTCTCTCTGGAGGATCCTTGATTGAATACATGTCCTGGTGCCCCAGCATATGTAGTCTGTGAAAAGGTGACTTGTAAAGAGACTTGATTTTTGAGAGAAATGGGTTGCATAAAAACCCCTATCTTGTATTATCAAAAAACCCTTTTGTCTGTTCGTATGCTTTAATTGTCAGATTTTGAAGACGTACTGTCCGTTTTATGATTTTCTGGTCCTTTGCATTCAGTTGTGTAACTATGAGAGTGTAGTCTTAAGGTATTAATGCATGCACAGATGATATTGAATGAAACGTTTCGTATGATATTCAATTTGTGTATGGTGAAAGATGAGCCGACCAATATTGGTCTTTGGTATCAATCGGCTTGTCTATCGGCCAGGTCGGAAAATTTTAAACATCGGCCAGTGTTTACTGCTGAATCTAGGAATTCTACCTGAATATCTGACGATTCAGTTCTAAATGTCTATAATGAAAATGAACGTTCGGTTGGAGGAAAGATCAAAGTGTTATGTGTATGGCCACCTTTATACTTTGGCATACATTATTTGACTTTTCAACGATATGTTGATTAAAATAAACTTTAAGGGATTTAAGAGAAGAAAACGTGCTTACTTCGAAAGAACAAGACTGGAGATGTATCCGGTTTTTAAATCAAAGTATCAAAAGGATGAAGAGGTGCAGTTTACCTCAGTACCCACTTGAGTGAAATGAATAGGACTTGGAATGAACATACTTTTTGCCTTTTGTGTTAATCACAAATATCTATGCTTTTGGTTATTTCTTGAGATAACAAGGCAAGCAAAGCAACTAAACCTACTCCATGTGTGGGTCTTGTGAAGTAGATAATTAGATTAACAGAGCACAGATGATCACCCAGCATAAATCTGTGTATTTGTGCTCTGGTAGGTTAAAGGGATACTGTCATGGGGAAATGTTTTTTTTTTCAGAAAGCATCAGTTAAGTATAGATTATAAAGAAGTTTGCCAATGTATAAGCAATGGCACATATTGAATTTTACTACCACAGTTCCCTTGGGAGCTTTGTGGTTGTCTGAACACTGGGGAATGCCGAACCAAGCATTTTAAAAGCCTGACAGCATTTCTCTCTGCCAGTATCTTTCTCATTCAAGCAAATGTGGATATACTCTTGGACGAATCAATGCTTTTAACTACATATGTTCTTTATTGCTGAAAGGATTCCAACCTATTTAGAGCGTCTCTAAGGAATAGCTCATTGTGCTCCCTCTCAGCAAGGAGTGCAATAACTTTATGGCCTGACTAAAAAAAACAAACTGCCATCTCAGTTGATATGTCTTGTCACGTGTTTCATCCTTGGGAAAATACATTTGTTTGAATTTGTTCACATTAAGGGTCAGTCCACACAAGCAGATTCGGGTAGATCTAGTCGCCTGGCAACTTATCGCCTCTTCTCCTGGGCGACAATTTCCCCGAACTGCCTTTGCGTGTCTTCCCGTCCACTATAATGAAAAGTCGCCTGCGCTAAAGCACACGCGCTTCATTTTCCGCAGTCGCCCGAAGTTTTGGGGAAATAGTCGCCCAGGAGAAGAGGTGTGGTCTGACTTTTTTTTTCCAGTTCAGTTGGTTTCAGATAGTTCACCAGTAAACTAAATTGATACATATAGTTGATACGTTTCTTGTCTTTGGTCCTGCTAAACAGAATGCCTGAAGTTCCATAATTTCCATCTCCATTTGGTCTACTAGAAAATTACGTAAACATTGCTGCAGCTTGGTAAGCCTTTATATTCCATTAGACTCACACATTCACAGCCTGTACTTTTTTGAGATGTTAGTTTTTAACTGCACTAAAATATGTTTGTTTAGTCTCAGTGTCAGTGTAGTGCTTGTGTATTGGTAGGAATAAGCAGTACAGGGATTAAGGATTCGGCTTCCACTCTGTCTACTATCAATTGACAGTATTCCTATAAAAAAGGAATACACAGGGGTGGTAGTTTCATTCCCCTCTTGAATGTTGTCCTTTGGTCAAAAACACTTTCTACTATGTGAGGCATAGCAGGCATTTTTTTGGAAAGACTGTATTAGATGGACTATTTTAGATGGATCTGAAAGGTCCTTGAAATCTGAAGCGTTTCTTATGCCATCCCGCTGGCGATTAGTATTTTTACCGGCGTGAGATTAGTCGCCCGAAGTAAAGAAGATTTGTCGCTGGGTAACTAATCTCCCCATCTGCCACCACCCTTAGGGGGCACACAGGCATATTCGGGGAGATTTAGTCACCTTGCGAGAAAAACATCAGCTTTTCTTCAGTTTCTCGCCTGTCCGTTTGATTAGCATTTGGCCATGCCTTTATATGACTAAATCCTAGTGATCGGCCAGTGTGTGTCTGTCTCAAGACTACAGAATAAGCATGATAGAATTATTCCTGTTTGATCATACACAAAACATGTGCTCTGGACTAGAAGAATGGAAAACTGGAGATCTCATCTGCAACGAAAGTGTTAAAAGTGCAGCTTCTTTTCTCATAGAAATGTATGCCTCTCTCGGTTTGTATAGTAAGATGTCCCAAGCTCTAACACTGTGCTGAACTAAATATGACACCTTGGCTGTAAGTGATCATACACACCCACATGCAGAGTAATTGTTTTCCTGATGGTAGGAAGTGGCTACAGAACCTGATACATGATGCTGATGAGTTACAAGTTGTTTTGCACACAGTGACCTGCGCATACAAATTTAAAACATGCACACAAATTAATTTTTTTGCGCACATAGCCGAGATGGAATTAAGTTGGCCATAGACGCAAAGATCCGCTTGTTTGGCGACATCGCCAAACTAGCGGATCTTTCCATGATGTGCCATTAACGAGCATGGCTATATCGGGGGGTAATCTGAATGTTCGGCTGCATGGCCGAACGATCCGATTACGATGCGCAATGGGCTCCGGCGGGATCGGTCGGGTCAAAATCAAACCTGTGTGATGGACCGAACAACCGATCTCCGCCGGACGAAAAATGACGGCGCACTCCACACACGATCCGAAAATCGTACGAATCCTTGATTTGTATGATAGGATCTTTGTGTCTATGCCCACCTTTAGAGGGTACATTGCCTGCAGGGCTGCTGAATGTGCCACACTGCAATATACAATTGTATTATGCAATATGGAATAAGTCATTGTTCAGCAGCTTAATATTACTGTACCATTATGTTATGAACAGACTTCATAAATCCAAACTACAGAACTAGATAACTTGAACAGAGAATAAAAACAAAAACTTAACAAAAATCAACAGTACAGGCTTGTAAAGATATAACAGTCGGTTAAACAATGTATTGTACACTGAGTCAATTGATTCCGATATCATCTGTTGGGGCAACGGTAAATCTAATTGCCCCCATATCACATCATATTTAGATATTGTTCTGTTATGTGGGGCTGAAATATTCCATCAGTTTTGTTCTGTACATCCCTCTCTGTGGGAGTACTCAATTGTTGCCATTTCTGAAAAAGTAGCCTCCTGGTTGTTGGGGTTCACTCTTTTTAGCCACTCATTTTTTCCAGGACCAGCTCAGTAACAGGGGGAGGGGTTTCACTGACAGTCTAAACTGTCATGAGAAAATATGTTTTTTTTTCAAAAAGCATTAGTTAATAGTGCTGCTCTGAAATCTGATTTTCAATAGAGCAAACAAATATTTAAATTTGAAATCTGATGTGGAGCTACAGATATTAGTTTCCCAGGTGTTCTGAGTCATGTGACTTGTGCTCTGATAATTCAGTCACTCTTTACTGCTGCACTGCAAGTTGGAGTGATATTGCCCCCCCACCATTTCCCCCCAAGCAGCCCTTCATCAGAATAAGGTAACAGAATAACAGCTCCCTGACACACCTGACAACAGCTTCCTGGTAGATATGAGAATGGCAATAAATAGTGAAATTCCAAGTCCCTCTACAATTCTTCCAGTTACATTGAGTAGGAGAAACCACGGCTTATCTTAAAGCAGTTCCATTGTGACATCTATCACATAGCCCTGCTCTTAAACACCTGTATCTTGTAACTTTTGGATGTAGACATTGATTCTGAGACAATATGCAATTGGTCTACGTTTTTTTAATGTTTTTTTTCAGTAATTTTGCTTTTGGTTCAACGGCTCTTCATTTGGTATTGTAGCAGCTATCTGTTTGTTATGGTCTTATTTACCCCAGCAGTTGTTTGAACAAGAGATTGGAATATGAATAGAAGAGGGCCTGCATAGAAAGATGGGCAATAAAAAGTAACAACAACATTAAAATGATAGTTGTTGGCTGCCTTGGTCAATGTCCCCTATTTAAAAGCTGAAAATAAGCAGTGGAGAAAGGCAATTCCTTAAAAATAATAAAAAAATAAGGGCAAGACTCTTTATACAGCAATATGGGGGGATGGTCCTCTAGTTTCAAACAGGATTTTCTAGACTGTCAGGATGCAAAAAAACAGCATTTTCTTTGTTTCCTTTTTCTGTTACCCATTACTAACAATCTAATTTAAATCTTCTCTTCTAAGAAACGATCTCTTGGAACAACCAACACACGTCACACACAGTGTTCATTGGAGTTATGTATTCACTGAAGCGGTGTATGGCTTTGAAAATGTAAAAAAAAAAAAATACAATTTATGGAAAAAGGCAGCTATCTGAAGAAAATGCTTGCAGTATTTTTAATTTCTTGATATAATTCAAAGACTGTAAATGGAATTCAGAATCTCAGATTGGATAACACTGAATAATTTCGCGATCCACAACTTGAAAATGTGTGAAACTGACATACAGGAGAAATATGAAGCTTCTGTTTGAGCAGCATTATCTTTATAGTTCTTAGTCCATAAAGTGATACTGACACTAAAAAACTACTATTTAAAATATGAATGTACATCAAGGGGGTTGTTTATCAAAGTCCGAATTTATCACAATATTTTCGTCTACAAACTCCGATCAAATCCGCTCAGGTTTTTTACACTTATTTATTATTACTTTTTCCCAAAAATTTGCTTTGTGGGAAAAAATCAGATTTTCACCATTTTTTTCTGACTTTTTTTCATCCGATTTTCACCATTTTTTTATAATATTCACCCGGAAATTCCGCACATCAAAAAATTATTGGGAATTCTCCCATTGACTTGTATGCAACCTCGATAGGTCTGAGATGCCGGATTTTCAGATTCAAACTTTTCCATCCTTGGAGTTTAAAAAGTACGATTTTAGAAAAACAAAATCACAAATTTTTCATGATATTTGCATTCAGAGATTACTAAATAACCGCCCAAAAGTTACCTATAGGTCATGCTGATCGTTTTTTTGCGGGGAGGTTTGTTTTTGTACATAATTGTTATTTGAAGTTTCTAAACCTGACTGTTTGCCAACCTGAGTGTCCGATCTCAGCCTGTCAGTTAGAGTTTCTAATGCTAACTGACTCCTGCTGCACAAATATGGCAGCCCCCTCATACAGGAACATGGGGCATCATACAGGTAATGTAAACGCATTGTGCAAATACTAAATGGCAAAGTTAGAAGTAGCTTTCAAAGGCAATATTATGATACATGTAAAAAAGTTTACATCTTGGTGTCAGTATCTCTTAAACAATTTCACTGCTGAATGGATGAGATCAAGGAATTCTAGGATTAGATAGGATTGCGTGGTTCTGTGTATTCCTCCAAAAAAGCCATATGGAGGGGGAACACCTGCTTGTTCTAATAAATGACCAATATAATCAGTGCTGCATTTTATGCTGTTTTCCTGCAGTCCCTCCTATTCTAGTGCATTTTAATGGGTGCATTTCTTGGATTCTTGAAGTTGTTTCCCCTCATTTTGCACCATAAATTGGACCGTTTTCTATAAAAACTATTGTATGTCCATTGGAAGGTAAACATTTTTTTGGACTGATACCATTTATATATATTTGCATGCATTTTAAAGAACCTATTCTAATTATATTCGGTTTGGTGGAAACTGTTGGCTATATCAGCAAGGTTGTTTAGTTTGACTTTGTCAAGCCTCAATTTTTTTCTACGGATAACATTATTTTTAAAAACAGAAGGAAAGTAAGTCATAGAGGCGATCTTAGACTACCACATATAAAGGCTGCTGCAAAAATGCATATTCCCTGTCAATAGTACTTGTCTACTATAATGAGATAACATTTATCAGAAAACAGGTGACAAGCTTATCCTCTGACAGGGATCCCTGCTAAGGAGATGATGTGTTTCATAGGGCTGGATAATATCTTGGCAGTGTGCATTTCTACTAAGACTTAACAGATCAAAATTAAATCTTGATTAGAAGGGGGAAAATGGAGCATCTATGTTGTTAATATTTCTTATGACTTAGTGCCCCTGAGGCACGAAACACCCTCTGAGATGTTCCTTTTTGCGTGATAAAACTTTTTATTTCACAATGTCACAAATAAACACTCATTTTGACTCGCTATAATTATGCTGTATATCTTAAAAAAATATTTGCAAAACAATGTTGCTATCTATAAATAATTTTAATTTATAACATGTTACAATGTTATATGTTTACATACACACACTTCCCCTGTGAAAATGTATTTGTTTATCCACAGTTTCATACTTTTTAATTGGCAGCAATGCAGCTGATACATACAGCATTCCATCCAAATGAACAAATTATTATTGTGCAAACACTTTGTACCAAAATGCCCCAAATCACCTTCATTTGCCCTCTATGACAATCACCTTAAAGCAGTGATCCCCAACCAGTAGCTCGCGAGCAACATGTTGCTCCCCAACCCCTTGGATGTTGCTCTCAGTGGCCTCAAAGCAGGTGCCTATTTTTTAATTCCTGGCTTGGAAGCAAGTTTTGGTTGCATGAAAACCAGATGTACAGCCATCCAGAACCTCCTGTAGGCTGCCAGTCCACATAGGGGCTACCAATAGCCAATCACAGCCCTTATTTGGCACCACCCAGGAAAATTTTTCATGCTTATGTTGCTCCCCAACACTTTTTACATCTGAATGTTGCTCACGGGTGAAAAAGGTTGGGGACCCCTGCCTTAAAGTATTAGTTCATGCCCTTTTTTAGGCTTATGGCTGCTTGAACTAAAATGTCAGCAGTCAAAACATCCAAACACCCTCTGTTCCATTGGCCTAAAGAGAAATATTCCTTTCCCTTTTTGGGGTTATGATTGGAACGTTTATGTATAGTAGAGACCAGGCAGTTGCTGTGTTTTGCTTTATAAAACATATAAAATTGTTTGATTCTCTGAGTAATCTTGTATATGGAGATTTGCTTTACTATGCAACCTAGTATAGCAGTGTTCATGGAGTGGATACAATGCTTAAAAATATTTTTTCAATACTACAAATGTGTTCCACAGACGTTGTAAAGCATCATCATTTATTTTGTCCCCTTTAATTATTTGGTTTGTTGCATATCTGACCCACTTCGTGGAAAATATTGTGCTAGTAGGCTTGTTCGCTGTAACCCCTTATTTTATTGTATAAGGCTATGGGACATAAGTTGTTATTGTTTTCATAAACCGTACCAGCTGTAGGTTAGAAAATAGAATTTGAATAGGGCAGAATCTTTAATTGCCATCACATGTATCAATATCTATTATACTGTATGCTTAGGACCTGGGGTTTTCTAAATAAGGAATCTTTCTATTATTTAGATCATAAAACCTTATATCTTGCGAAAAATCATTTAATCAATCTCATTAAATAAACCCAATGGGATTGTTTTGCCGCCAGTATGGATTCAAGTAGTTTAGTTGGGATCAAGTACAAGGTACTGTTTTATTATTACAGAGGAAAAAGGAAATCATACTTGCTTTGGGTCTTTTAGCTACTTGGCCCGGCACCATGAAGTGCTGGTTCTAAAAACAATTTACTGGAATTGTAACGTCTTTTGTCTTTTTCCCCCCTTAGGTTTGGCTTAATTTTTTTCCCATCAGAAATGAGGAGACTTCATGCAATTGCTGTGAAATGGTCTTGTGAGAGCCCTGTATGGTGACTTGAAGCAATCCTTGGGCCTCTGGGTCGCTCAGCTGAAAAGAGTTTTTTTTGTTGTTATAATTTTTGATATTACTTTGGTGACTGCTTGAGATCGGAGCCCCTGAACATTTCAGGGGCCCCCTGTGCCAGGCTCTTATGGTATAGGAACATGGACCATAACAATAGGGAGAAGGATGACAGGCCTCGGCCAGCAAAGGCCTTACCTGTGCGGACTGGCCATAGCTCCCGGCCATCTAGCTCAACCACCTCCTCAGGGGTCCTCATGGTGGGACCCAACTTCAGAGTTGGGAAGAAGATTGGCTGTGGAAACTTTGGGGAGTTACGGCTAGGTGAGTGACAAAGGCACACTTTGCTCTTTTATTGTTCAGACCATTACAAACATTACAAATGGTGGAATGCAATTGTAATTTTAGATGTAAAATGCGGAATTGGCGGAATTTTTTTAATAGAGTATCCATTTTCCATTTGTGTGTTGTTGATAATATAATACATTATGCAGGTATCTTTTCTAGAATGCTTGGGACCTGGGGTTTTATGGATAAGGGATCTTTTCCTAATTTGTGTCACCATGCATTCATGAGCTTGTTCACCTTTTTAATCTCTGAGACAATTTGTGTTTTTTTAAATTATGTTGCTTTGTGTTCAGCAGCTCCAGATTTGCATTTCAGCAGCTCGCTGGTTACTAGGGTCCAAATTACCTTAGCAAACAGGCTGCGGTTTGAATCATAGACTGCACTAGGAATAGACTACTCTGAATAGTAACAATAACATTAAAACTGTAACCTCACAAAGCAATGCTGGGGTCAGTGATCCCTATTTAAAAACCTGGAAAAATCAGAAGAGGAAAGCGAATACTTAAAAAACTAGATAAATGAAGGCCATTTGAAATGTTTCTTAAAAAAAATAAATATATATATATATATATATATATATATATATATATATATATATATATATATATATATATATATATATATATATATATAATTTTTTTTTTTTTTATAGATATATAGCGATAAGGAAGATAAGCACTCCAATATTACTGATCAACAATCATTTATTCCACTGTGCAAACCAGTGGAATAAATGATTGTTGATCAGTAATATTGGAGTGCTTATCTTCCTATATATATATATATAAAAACTATTTTTTGGTTAGCACCCAGCAAGTGACCATGTGAATGGTGAGTGCCGGTAATTGTTTAAAAAAATCCTTTAAATATTAAATAAACCGAATAGGATTGTTTTTTCGTCAATATGAATTCACGCATCTTAGTTGCTATCAAGTACAGAGTACTGTTTTATTATTACAAAGAAAAAGGAATTTATTTTCAAAATAAGAATTATTTTTTAAAAAACAGAATCTTCCCGTAAAGCTGCTGCTTTCTGGATAAAAAGTTTCTGCATAAAGGATCCGATACCTGTAATTAATTCTGTGCATTCAAAGCTTTAATGATAATGTTTTATAATTATTCTTACATTTTTATTAAATCTCTGTTGCCCTAACTGTTTCCCTTAAAATTGCTCACTCGCTTACTGTATGTCAGTTAGGTTATGACCTGTGCTACATACTTTAATTTTTAGCAATTTGTCTTAAATTATACCAACAGTCTCAACACCAATGAGGTGGGGTGCTTTTAGTACTCATTCCAAGTATGGCCTAACATAAGTGTACACCACAAACAAATGATCAAGTTATCACTTTTGAGAGTTACTGCTGCTTTACAATTTTATTATCCTAAGAAGTAAACACTGACTGGCATCTCTACCTAAATTCCACTTAATACCATCACTTAGAAAAAGATCATATAACTTTCCACTTTAACGATATATATTATCAATATTCAATAGCAAACACCAGTGACTTATACCTGGGGGTGTCCCCAAGTTGCTAAATCCATGCTGAGGACTCGGCACTTATACCAGCCTTTGTTCCCGTCTATGTTCTCAGCACTCGATATACTGTAACTCAGCAGTCACATCAGCTTATGCACATTTTGCACATCTTGCCCTTCTCCTCACCTTAATACAGTCTGTATGTACTCCACAGTGGAAAGCACAAGCACACTAACTGCTTCTATTATTTTTAAAGGAGAACTGAACCCCCGCAGTGACACGTTTACTATGCATTTTTAGCACTCATGGACTAAAATTAATTAATGAGCACAATACAGTTGAACCCTCATTTTGTGTTTTTCAGTGGACCAGAAAAAAATGGTGTAAAACTCAGGAAATTGTAAATCAGAGAAATGCATTATATGAAAACAAATTTGTAAAATGAGGGTAAACTTTATTTATGTATTGTGTATGATTTTGTGAATATTGGTATAATTAGGATAATAAAATTGTAACACAGCTTTAAGTTCTATTACTGATAATTTGTTTGTGGTCTGCATACTTAAAGGACATGTAAACCCCACACACAAAGATTTCATCAGTGGACAGCTTTTTTTAAATTATTTAAATACCTGCCACTCTGGTTTTTTTAAAAGGTTATTAGTAAGTCTGCAGCATCCATGTAATAACTTAGGATTCCTTCTTTCTCTAACCAACTCAGCCCCTCCCTCCAGAATTGGCCTTTTCTGTTGGCTATTGCGCATGCTCAGGTCTTCTCAAATCATATCACTAAACTCACCATCCAGTTTAATAGCCAATGAAAAGCTGGCAATGCTGAAAACTCAGAAACTCTGCTCTAGCTGTCTGCTCCTATGTTTTCTCTTAACCTCCTCTCCTGAGCTCAGCTTAAGCATTACAGGGCTCATTCCTAGCAGAACTGTTCAGCAAAGTAAGTTCTGTCTGTGTAAGCCTGCATTCTTGATTACATCAACCCTACAGTACAAATGTGCTCTTTGCAGATGTAAATGTCACTGATGATGTGTCAGAGGAAAAATGACTGCCGGTTGAAAGATGCTGTTTGTTTTAGGAAAATGTGATGACGTGGCAGATGAAGGGGATATATGCAGTACAAGCAATGCCATTTAGGTGGGGAAGAGGTGCCCAACTTATATACATGGTAGGAAAATGTAGGCTTTACATGTCCTCTAAGTATTTTATGTTTCAGTATAAGCCTCAGTCTGTGACTCTGACCTTCCCTATAAATGAGAACTATAACCAACGACTGAATTTATCCATATTTTGTATTGCAGCTTCACTACAGTAAATTAGGGCCGCCCGAGACACTGGAAATATAGTTTTCTTGCCCAGTGATGGCATTTAAACTGTTAGCAACAATAAACCTATTTGGAATCCATAAGATTACCCCAGTCTACAGAAGATTTGATTTTGGACTGATAATTTGTTTTGATAACTACTTTTTCTTCAACAGTGACTTGGCAGAAACAAGATGTTTGTAAGGGAAAGTGATGTCAATATTTTGTTTGTACAAAAAAAAGATCCAACATAAATGCAGTATTTATTGAGCACATGTTAAAAATGGTGTTATACTGCACTTTTAAAGACTCTGTATCCTTATAACGAAAGTTATAATCATAGGCAACAGAGAGAAGGAAACAGACAGAGGACTTTGAAGATTTGCCACACAGATTTTTTTTCTGCTGTAAAATTGTGTTCTCCCCCCTACCCCCAAGAATAAGTTAACTTGTCGATGTGTTATAGTTTACAACTGCAGCTTTGAAGTTGTTTCATTTCTTCTGCTCTTCTATAAAATTCAGAATTTAAAGGAGAAGGCAAGTAATACTCACTGGGGGACCAAATGTTAGACACACCCAAGTGAATCATTTACCTGAAATCCCAGAAAACTGCACCAGGCCAGGGTACTTCCATGCAAGCACAACAGGACAATCTTCGTCTCTTCTTCATTTGTGCTGGGTGCACATGCATAGTTAAAGGAGAATTAAAGCTAAGGAGGCATTTTATTGCCAATAGATTAGCTGCAATAATGCAAGATAGAATACTATATTTATTCTGTAGAATGTTTTACCATACCTGAGTAAAAAGCTCTAGAAGCACTCTGTTTAGGATAGCAGCTACAGTATTAGCTTGGTGTGATATCACATCCTGCCTAAGTCTCGCCCTGCTCACTTATAGCTCTGGGCTCAGATTACAGCAGAGAAGGGGGGGAGAAGCAAACTGAGCATGCTCACGCCCGGGGCAAGGAGGTTTAAGTTGAAGGCAGAAAGTTTGATACAGAAGCCCATGTGTACACAATAGAAGGAAAGAAATGCAGTGTTTCTTTTGACAGGGGACTTCGAGAAGCACTACTTTGAGGGTTTACTGGTATATTTAGGTGGACCTTTCTGGTAAGGCTTACTTAGTTTTAACCTTTCCTTCTCCTTTAAGTGAAAAGCCAAATTTTAAGCAAAAAAAATAAAAATAAAAAAAAGCAGCCTTTTTACTTTACTGCACATGCTCCACTCAAGGCCTTTGAAAACTGAGGATGAAGAAGAAGATGGTCGCTCATAGTGGTTCTCATACAGAAGTACCTGGTGCAGTTTTCTGTTAACAATAACAGCTTGGGGTAGTAGCCTTACATTTATTTTTATTTATATTACTGCATAAATGTAACAAAGTTATATGAGGGCTTTTACACATGGGTGGTCATGTGCAGTAGTATTTTGTGCATTCCACCGCACAGGAACAGAGGAGCTACATGCAGCCTTTCATCTGTGTTTGGCATTTCAGTGCACCCTCCTGTGTATTGTACCTGTATATTACAATGGGATAAGTTAACTCCAGCATTTACACACACCCACATGGGATTGCAGTTTCAAAGTTCTGTGTGTGGAAAAAGAACTTTCCCCTTAGCTAACTCAATCTTCTAACCAAACTGGCATTCATGAGAAAGTAGAGATCGGAAACTAATGCTAACCAAGTTTCTAGAGTGACATCAGTGCTTGTCTCATTTGCAAGAAAAAAAAAGTAAGAAAACAAACACCTGGACAAACCCCAAGCATTTTCAGATAATGTTCTAGGACAGACAAGTCAAAAGTGGAAACATCATTTAGTCTGGTGTAACGCAAATACAACATTCCCAAGTAAGAACATTACTACAACAACAGTCAAACATGGCAATAGTGTGATGGAATGGCTGTGGTTTGCTTTGACCAGGCCTGGACAGCTTGCCTTTATCAAAGGAGCCATGGATTCTGCACTGTACCAAAATATACTTTTAAAGGAATTGTTCAGTATAAAAATAAAAACTGGGTAAATAGATAGACTGTGCAAAATAAAAAAAATGTTTTCAATATAGTTGGCCAAAATGTCTATAGAGGCTGGAGTTGATTGGAGGTCTAACATAATAGCCAGAACACTACTACTCTCTTGCTTTACACTGATTGGTTACCAGGCAGTGACTAATTGGAGACTTCAGTTGAGGCCACATGGGTCATAGTTGTTTGACCTGCATGCCAATGATCAATTGGAAACTCACTGAACATTTATGTCCCATCACAATCACTGACTAAATCTGAGCTGAGCTGTAAACAGAAAGTTCTGTTCTTTTATGTTAGACATCCGCTCACTCCTGCCTTTATCGATTACATTTTGGCTAACTATATTAGAAACATTTTTTATTTTGCACAGCCTTTTTATCCAGTTTTTAAAAGGCTATCAAAACAGCCTTTTTATCCAGTTTTTATGCTGAACTATTCCTTTAAGTAGAATGTCCAGTGATCTGTCCATGAGCTGAATCATAGTTGGGTTATGCAGCAAGAAAATGGTCCAAAAAGCACTAAAGCAAGTCAACATCTGATGGCTAAGGAAAAACAAAATGTAAATTTTGGACTGGTTAAGACAAGGTCCTAACAAACCAAATAGCAGGATCTGAAAGAAGCAGTTGATGCAAAAACCTAATTATGTGTCCGAGTTAAACCAGATCTGCAAAGAAGAGTAGGCTAAAATACCTCAACAGTCATAGAAGATACATACTGTATTTAAAGTATTTGGTTGCAATCTTTGATGCTAAAGCTAGTGTAACCAGTTGTTAAGTTTAATTGCGCGCCTATTCACATGGGTCATATGGGTGTGGGATAACAGTACAGTAATAGTTTTAAATGTGGTATGTATTTACTCAGATTTATATAATATGTGACAAATATGCAATCCCAGGGGAAATCAGAAAGGGGCATGATATTGCAGCCATTGTTGGACAGTATGAATGCTTTGAAACAGTCTATACACTTTCTAGTGTACTTGATTCTTGTGATAGTTACTGTATCTATTTTTACTGTGTCTGACAGCTGCTCCGTACAGTTAGAGATTGCAGTGCAGATCTCACAGGTGTTTTGCCTACTAGTGCCAGATGGGGCTGTTTCTCAGCCATTATATAGCGCTGGCCAAAAATCAGCACCTCTGCTCAAATCTGATTTCTGTTGTGTCACTGTGTTGGCCTGGGTGGAGACACACTGAGAAGATTTTGGAACTATAACAGCTTTGTCTGGCTTTTCAAGAGATTGTTGCACTTTAATCTATTTTGTGATTTAACATACAGGTAGCATGCCTGTAAGTGTCTAACCATACACAGTCTGCAGTTTGTGTTCTATAGTGGTTAATACTGTGGAGATAAAATGTATTCTGATGTCTAAATAAAGCCCTACTTGTCTCTTGTGTTCAGTGCAGCCTCATAAAATAGATATTCATACCGGAAATATCACTGGTGTGATGATGATAAATTGAGGAACAAAGGGTACATTTACTGAGCTGTGCTAAAGTGAAATTAGAATATAGCGCGCGTCACTTTAGCTCCATGCTGCACTGTGTAAAATCACTTGTATATATGATGAATGTATAATTCCTTCGATCTAACAATTAAATCCTTCGAATGGAACGATTCGAAGGATTTAAATCCAACGATCGAAGGAATATCCTTCGATCAAAAAAAGTTAGCCAAGCCTATGGGGACCTTCCCCATAGGCTAGCATTGACTTCGGTATCTTTTAGATGGCGAACTAGGGGGTCGAAATTTTTTAAAGAGACAGTACTTCGACTATCGAATGGTCGAATAGTCAAACGATTTTTACTTCGAATCCTTCGATTCGAAGTCGAAGGTCGAAGTAGCCCATTCGATGGTCGAAGTCGCCCAAAAAAACCTTTGAAATTCGAAGTTTTTTAACTTCGAATCCTTCACTCGAAGTTAGTGAATCGGCCCCGAAATGTAGCTGTCCTTACAAGGTTTCTACAGAGTTGTCTTAGACATAATGACATAAGTACCTTTCATTCTTTCAGCAAGAAGAGTGTCAGACAATCAATACCGTCTGCAGCACTGTCCAGTAATTTAGTGTAATTTTCTATAGAAACACCCTCAATGTATTTAAAGGGACGGTAACGCCAAAAAAATGTAAGTGTTTTAAAGTAACAAAAACATAATGTACTGTTGCTCTGCACTGGTAAAACTGGTGTGTTTTGCTTCATAAAGACTACTATAGTTCATATAAACAAGCTGCTGTGTAGCCATGGGGGCAGCCATTCAAGCTGGAAAAAAGGAGAAGAGGCAAAGAATACACAGCAGATAACAGATAAGCTATTTAGTGTATAATGAGATTCTTCTACTTATCTGTTATCTACTCTGTCCTGTGCTTGAATGGCTGCCCCCATGGCTACACAGCAGCTTGTTTATATAAACAATTGTAGTCTTTCTGAAGAAAACACACCAGTTTTACCAGTGTAGAGCAACAGTACATATATTTTCATTCCTTTTAAACAATAACATTTTTTGGTGCTACTGTTCCTTTAAGGATTTTTTTTGGTGTTTTTCTGCTTTGTCTCCTTTAAAGACCTGGCCTAAAACTTTGAACTGACTACACAACTCATGACCAAACTGTACACTGTTGCTTGTATTGAGCTCCATGCAAACCGTTTAAGTCAAACGTTATTGATCATATTTAAAGCTAGGCTGATCAGTGACCTGATGTGGTGCATGGCATGTACCAAGAACTGCAATCACTATTATATATGCTATTCTAGTACTATCTTCTGATCATTAGGATTAGTGCATTTTGGCCATTATGATGTGTGTGGGCAGCTTGTCCTAATATCTAGCCGGAAGAAAATGAAGAAATAGGATGTGTTGTCAGCATTAGTACAAGCAAACTGACTTTTTCACATGCTCACAAGTGTGTGGTTTCTTTTTATAGTGTCTCCTTAGCAGCAGTGTTTGTTGATGCCCATGTCTAGTTTGGTAACAATTTGTGCATATTCTCTGGGTGTCTTTCAATTATTATTATCCTTTATATAGGGCTGACGTATTCCACAGTGCTTTACAGGGAATATACATCATTTACATCTGTCCCTGCCCCAGTGGAGCTTGCGATCTAAGGGCTCGCTCATATTCGCACACACTGTTGTCAGTTTCATCAGGAATTAATTAGACTGGCCCAAACCTTGTAGAATTATATTACTGTATAAAATATATACACTGCAGTGTTTCTTTTGTGTGTACAACTGAAAACAAGATAATTTTTTTTTGTTTTTCCCCAGTTTGTTTTCCTAAAATATTTTTTTGCAGTCTATGGAAAATTTATTTGTAGCCAACACAATTTTTTTCCCATGTAATACAGGTGTTTAACGGATTCCAAATATTATTGTGGGTCTTGGGTGACCATGCTTAATCCCCAGTGTTTGGCAATGCAAAAAAATGCTTCAGAAGCACATTTAGTTTCATATTTGAATTTAAGAAGTTGCATTTTCAATGGGAGGAACAACACTCTTGTTATTAAAGAAAATGACAATTATTATGTATTTTTGTGTAAAGAGCTATTTATTGGTGATTTAAAGCAAGGTGTTAATGGCAGTGGCTGTAAAAAAGGGCATAAGGCTAATGCCACATTGGACTGATTCTCATTCTGCAGAAAAACGCATGCCAAGAATCAGCTTCTACAGTGGCATCCGCATTCTTCCTTGCTTGCACCCGGAAACACTGTATTGGCCCGGATGCAGGCACACTCTGAGCATTTTAACTGAAAGTCCACTATAGGCAAGGCATAGATATAGTATAGGTCAGAACTCCTCTATCAGTGGAACCATTCCTGACAGCCTCCTCCCCTTTACAAAGTTTTGTATTCGAGTTATTTGTAGTTTTTACACTTAATAAATCTCACATTTTTAGAGTTTTAGAGAAACAAAAACACTTTTTTGAGAAAAATATGATTTGTAAGGGGAAAAAAAAAGAAATGGTGGGATCCTAGGCAAACCTGTCTGCAGAGGACCATATCAAAGTGGCAATGTAGTTCTTACCTGACTGCATTTCCTAACATGCTTTGGTAACTGTTTTTGGTTAGACATTGGTCTGGAGGGACCAATACACATGCCAATAATTTATCTGCCCATGTATAACCAGCTTAACATTAACCAACCATAAGGACATTTTGCAGTAACCAGGCCTGCCTTTAATCTGAACTGTGATGTTTTCTGAGTATAAAAATATTTGATAAATCTTGGAAGGGTGTGTAACATAATGTTTGTATGATATGTAAAGACATTGTATCTAATATTGTTTCATTGTTTTCTTTTTCAGGCAAAAATCTTTATACCAATGAATATGTGGCAATTAAACTGGTAAGTTTAAAGGGTTAATTCCCCTAGGTTATATATTTCCCCCACTGTCTTCCTCTTCCGCAGTATCCTTTGTTCAGAGCTCAGAACTTTGCTCAGTGTCTAAAAATAACTATAGATTTGTTTTTACTGTATCAGAAAGACACTGGCTTAAATGTTATTCTGCAATATATTGAAGTGGCCCACCTTCCATGTGCTACATGTAGTCTCTAGACACAGTGCTTTGCAGACCCTTCTCCAATTATCATTTTGCTTAAATAATGCAAAATGAAATAATTTTGGCCATACGTAACAATTACGATCTTTCTTGGAAAAGACCTTTCAATACACATGTGTAGAGCTGAATCGTCAGATAGAATAGAATTCTACCTGTATCTGATGATTCAGCGATAACAATGGGGTACCTTCAAAGGCACAGATCAACATTTTCCGTTCAGCCTGATCGATGAGCAGACCGATATCCAAGTCTTCTGCCAATATCGGTCAGCTCATTTCCCACCATACACACACCCAACGTCTATGGCCACCTTAAAGCAACTGGACCAGGTGGGCAATCTCTGGCTGATCCAATTGTTTGATCGAATCACAGCATTGGGGGGAAAAAAGGCTCTTGGAGGGAGGACTGCCCTACAAGGTTTCCAAACCTGCCTAATTTATATCTGCCTGATTTTCAGACAGATATTGGTTGAGTAGTCCTGTTGTACTGCCCATAGATGAGCAGATATGCTGCCAACTCGGTCTGATGAAGCCAAATTGGCAGATAAAATCTGCCCATGTATGGCCACCTTTTACTATGTAAACTTTAGTGGATAAAGATGTCGCTTGCATAGATGATTTTTAGCATAGTGGTCCAGTAGCCAAATAGTATAGACTTTTTACAAACTGGCTGTGGTCAGATATCGGTTGTGTAGGCCATTCGTAGTATCCCATACTCTGACTGAAGGAGCCCAATTGGCAGCTGAAATCTGTCCATGTTTGACCACCATTAATTATGTACCTATTTAAATTGGCTATAATGCTATGCAAGTGAATATAAAGACACCTGTGTAAAGAAAACGGCCAAATATTAGCATGTCCTATTTTTGAATATTTTAAGAAAGCTTGTACAGTTCGTATTATTTCCCCTTAACAACCCCTATTGAAATAACTGTGTTTTCAAATGATACGGATTTTAATCTGTTTAAAAATATAATGTTCTTTGCAGGAACCCATCAAGTCTCGCGCACCACAACTTCATTTGGAATATCGATTTTACAAGCAGCTTGGCAATATAGGTACTGTCCCCAACCATTCTTAGCATCCAGGTTTTTTATTACACAATGTGTCTTGAAATTAAATTTTCTTCTATTAATATAGTAAATAAAGTACCCCTATTGTAAAATATAAGTATATTATAAGTTACTGAGGAGTTCCATGACCATATAAAAACACAAGGGCAAATATTTTTATTCAGGTCATGGAACTCCTAGGTGACTTCTAATATTCTTATATTTTGCAACAGGGGGTACTTCATTATAATACACAAGTTTGAGTGAGTCATGTGACAGAAATTACATCGCTAAGCTCCGATTATAACTGGTGACATCACTAAGCACTGTTTATAAGGATATAATTTACAGGATATTCATGGTTCTTGTTAGGGATGCACAGAATCCAGGATTCGTTTCGGGATTCGGCCTTTTTCAGTAGGATTCTGTTCGGCCAAATCCTTCTGCCTGGCCGAACTGAATCCTAATTAGCATATGCAAATTAAGGGCGAGAGGGAAATCGTGTGACTTTTTGTCACAAAAAAGGAAGAAAAAGTTTTCCTCTTCACATCCCTAATTTGCATATGCAAATTAGAATTTGGTTCGGTATTCGGCCGAATCTTTCGTGAAGGATTCGGGGGTTTGGCCGAATCCAAAATAGTGGATTCGGTGCATCCCTAGTTCTTGTGTATTATATTTTATACAGCATTGTATATATAGAATTATAAGTTGTGTGTGCATCTTAGAATAGAATCTATAATACTAGTAGCAGTAAATGGGAATGTGGCTACGTATGTTGGTACCAGATACTTGTGTCTTTAGGACATGTAGTAAATATGTCTGGTATTTTTAAAATGTAACTTTTAAACATGTTCAACATAACTTCAATGGATAGTACTCAGTATTCATTTTGCCTTTTATTTTAATTATGAAAATTCTATGGTGTTTGTTGTTTCTAAAGATAAATAGGGCAACAAGGAGAAATTTGAACTGTTCTATGATCCTTACAGAGAGATTTACTTGTTTGGCAATGTCGCCAAACGAGCAGATCTCTCCCCTATATGCCCACCTAGGGCCCAACAATTGGATCATAACGGACAGTCGAATTGTGGGACTGCATCAGTGAACAGATGCTGTGCGCGATCTGACAGGATTTTTACCCTTGCCCAATCAACATCTGACCTGACTCTCAGACAGATATTGATCGGGGAATCCCATCGAAGGGCCCCACACACAGGCCAATAAGCTGCCGACGTGGTCTGTCTGGGCAGCTTTTATCGGCTCGTGTATGGCCACCTTTACTTCCCAGGTCTTGTGGCATACATAGATTACCAATCCACAAGCAATCTTGCTCTGCTTATCCCTAACCTGACGCTACTCCATGTTTGATTCTTGCAAAGCATTTAATTATCTTACTAGTGCACAGATAAACAGAAGTTACAGTATGCAGGGGAATTATCTGTGCATTAATTATCTAATTATCTACCTGGGACGAATAGCTTGAATTTCCCTATTTAGCTAAAAAAAAATTGCAAAACCCATGATTTTTTTAATTACAATAATAGGAAAAAAGTATGTTCTGCACAAACCCTCTCCATTAAACTAATGTTGTACAAGATGGTTATACTGCCCTTTTAAATACACCATAGCTATTTGAAAATGTTAGAGAATGTTCTGTTGCCTTTACTGTAAAATGATGGAGTGTTTTTTCTACCTTTTCAGACATATTTATCTTCATAATTTTATAGTACCTGATATATTTGGAGAATATATACTATTTTTAACTCCATTTTTAACTTTATGATTGGGAACAATATATTTTTGCAATTTTGTAGTTTACTGCATTATCCTTACAGTAGAGACAGGGAGCTTCTGCACTCTCCTATTTATATACCTGCACCTGCCCCACTGTGGCATCATGGAAGGGGATGGGGCACGGTGTCGCCAGTAAATACAAAAGGAGCACATCTAGGTGGAAGTTGCCCACTAGAAGGTCGCACACTTTGTGCGGAAGTCGGGCTGAACCTGCCCAACCCACTGGCTTCGGGTCAGCCCGCACATCGCTACTTTTACAGAGTTTCTAGAGAACAGTAGAGAAAGTGTTTGCTCAAAGTACATTATTCTCCTAATCGGTTACAATTTTTATATTAAGTTTTGTTCATTCACAAATTGTACTCTAAGGTAGTCACAATATTCATTTGAAATTCATTTGCCTCCTTGACCTTTTTAGGGGGGACTTTCTTCAGGCAATTTTGACCATCAAATTCAAATGCTCACCAGGGGACACTGTTAAAAAAAAGATTATTGAAGTGGTTTTTGCATATGAAAGATGTCATGGATAATCCATATCCATATGAAAAATACATCAATAAGCAAAACTAAAGTTAGAATTATGAGCACAAGTTCATCTATATCTTCCATGTTAGGAGTCGGGCCTGCATATATTTAAGATATGAAAATGCACACAAATTAATCTGTTAATTGAATCCTCTGTGTAAACAAAATATAGGATTTCTATATTTGGGGTAGAGGGAGTTATAATTGGAACCTAATGAGGCACATTATATTTCCCCTCTGTAATTGTACTCTAGCTGAAGGGCTTCCTCAAGTATTTTACTTTGGACCTTGCGGAAAGTACAACGCCATGGTACTGGAACTGTTAGGCCCAAGTTTGGAAGATTTGTTTGACCTGTGCGACCGGACATTCACGTTGAAGACTGTGCTGATGATTGCAATCCAACTGGTAATTAAGACCTCTATCATTTGTTAGCTCTTGTGCATTAAGAATTAGTTGTTAATGCAAAAGTGCTTCTGTAACCTGTATAATAATATATTTTGTAGTGATGCAGCTTCTAGTTTACATGGTTGAAAAACACACGTTATGCCATATTTAAGTATGCTATTAGTCAGCATTCACCAATCTTCTTCTTTTAGAGTAATCAGTTACCCGTTACAAGTTTTCCACTCATCAACTGGCTTCAGTAGTAATGGTTGAGGTAGCCCACCGGCTAGAATGTAAATCACCGGCGGGATGGCACTCGGAGCGATTTGTTTTCCGAAGTTGCCTCACGAGGAAACTTCAGCGACTTTGGAAAACAAGGTGCTCTGACTGCCATCCCGCCGGTGATTTACATTCTAGCCTGGGGAGGCAGTCTTTATTGGTATCATGTGGCTCAGATCTTCAACAAAAAACGATGTTTCAGGCCTGAGCACGCCCATTTTTCAAGCAAACAAATCATTAAAAAGGAACTGTCATTGACCTAAGTATGTTCCAAACTGTACTGGATGCTTAATCAATCTTTTTCACAAATAGTTTTCTTTTCTTACCATTTTTCATGGACAAATTTATAAATGCATTTTCTCTCATGTCTAGGGGGACACTGGGGTTAAAAGGGTCCCGCCCATCAGGAGGAGGACACTGATGACATCAGAGCTGACAGCCCTCCTACTCTCCCTTTATCCCATGTCATTCCCAGAGGGCGTCCGTTTTTTTCAGTCCTCTTTCAGGAGGTTGGACCTGACCTAGGAAGGCCCAACGATAGGACTCGTCGGCTGATGATTAGCATCAGCACCAGGGGTGATGCCGTGTCAGGCCCAGCCTGTTCATTTGTGCTAGCCCCCAACGCGGACCGGTAACGTTCAGCCCGAATGCACGGCAAGATCCTATGGCGGCAGGCGCACTGGCAACAAGTTTCCCAGGGAGGGCCGAATGCACGGCATCAGCGCTCTCTCTACCGGACAGGTGAGACACACCCCAGAGCTCCCACCTGCCTCTGTGAAGATGAACCGCTGTTTTTCTTTTGTTCCGGCGCGCTTCCCCTTTCAAAAAAAAGGAGGCTCAGACTGCAGCCCTACCTCTCACCCTTCAGCCTCTTAGGCTTCAGGTACCTGGAGATAACGTGCGTTTCTCTGAACAGTCTCTCCGCATGGCAGAAGGCAGGGGGGAACTCTTTTCTAGGGGGGGGCGTCTCTCTAACCAGTCAGTCATGTTTTTTGCCTGCTCAAAATGCCTCACAAAGTTCCGGGAGGGCCAAGTAGATCCACTATGCTCTGCTTGCAGCCCCCTCCAGGCACAGGCTTCTAATTTTACAGCCTCTGACCTCACAGTCCCAGCGACCTCTGAACCTGGGCCTTCGCATAGAGGGGACTCTGCTCCCCTAGGCACCTCTGATGCACCAGGATGGACTGTCTCACTATCTCAATCACTCTCCAGCCTGCAATGCATACCCCAACTAGCCACCTCTATTGACAAGATGCTGGCACAAATGACGGCCAAACCAACGGGCGCTACCAAGCGCAAGCGATCACACAACCTGAAGGATACACTTAAGGGATCCACTACACTCCCTTCCTCTGACGAGGAGGTCAATGAGGGGGAAATAGTTACCTCTTGTGATGCGTCTGACTTCGGAGATGAGGATGTGGCTGAAGCAGCCCCTGGGGTCGAGGGCTTCATAAGGGCAGTACTAGAGACCATAGATATCCAAGAAGAGGATACAGCTCAGAAAAAATATACTCTGTTTAAAAGAAAACACAAGACCTCAGTGTGTTTTCCTGCACACGAACAGCTACAGGCCATAGTCCAGGAAGAGTGGCAAAACCCGGACAGAAAGTTCCAGGTAACCAAACACTTCACCAAACAGTACCCCTTTCCCAAGAAATGTTCCCGAGAAGTGGAGCACACCACCGGTGGTGGATGCGCATGTCTCGCGCCTTTCCAAGCCCACTACCCTGGCTGTGCCGGATGCCTCTGCCTTTTAGGACCCCGCTGAAAAGAAACTGGAGGGCATACTCAAGGCCAGTTTCATTTCAGTGGGTTTGGCACTACGACCTGTCCTAGCTTCCGCCTGGGTGAGCCGAGCGGTCGAGACCTGGTCCAATTCCCTGCTTCAGATAGCACAGGAAGGGGAGTCGGGGGACCAGATTGTGCAACTTGCCTCCTACATCCAAGATGCCAACCAATTCCTAGCGGACGCCTCGCTTGATGCAGCATGAGTCATCGCAAGAGCATCAGCTCTCTCAGTAGCGTCCCGCAGAGCGCTATGGCTGGTTTGAGGACCTCAGTTCCAAAAAGTCACTAATATCAATCCCCTTTCAGGGTTCCAAGTTGTTTGGGGATGAGTTGGACTAATTAATATCTCAAGCAACTGGGGGCAAAAGCACACTCCTGCCTCAACAAAGAGCCAAGTCAGCTTTCTCCTTCAGGAAGGGACAGTCCTTTCGGAACCAAAGTTTTCGCCACAACAAGGCCTATCCACCGTCAAACACCCACTCATCCTTCAAGAGTTTGTTTCCCAGCAAGGGGAAGTCATCATGGCAACATTGTAAGCCTCAGCCCAAGATGTCAGTAAACAAGAATTCTTCATCCTGACTATGCCCCCACAAATCCTCCAGACGTAGGAAGAATAGAGGGAAGACTTCAGTTTTTTCAGATATCTGGGTTCAACTAATAGATAACCCCTGGGTCACGCAGGCAGTCTCCACTTGTTACCGATTGGAGTTTCACCAGGTTCCCCCATGCCATTTTTTCATGTCCAGAGTGCCAGTGCAAGGCACAAAAAGGCGAGCCTTCCTATCCATCGTAGACTCACTAACCAAAACCGGGGTCATAGTCCCAGTTCCTCCTCATTAAAGATTTCAAGGTTTTTATTCAAACCTCTTTATTGTACCAACGAAAGATGGCTCCTTTCGACCCATCCTCGACCTCAAACAGCTGAACAAGTGGGTAGTATATCACAGATTCAAGATGGAATCAGTTTGCACCGTCATCAGGGCACTGGAGCAAGGAGACTTCCTAGCATCCCTGGACATCCGAGATGCCTACCTGCATGTTCCGATATTCCCCCAACATCAAAAGTTCCTGAGGTTCGCCTACAGAAACCTTCACTTTCAGTTTGTGGCCCTGCCCTTTGGACTGTCCTCTGCACCCAGGATATTCACAAAGATAATGGCTGCCATGGCTGCATTTCTACGGGTGAGGGGGGTGTTCATAATGCCCTACTTGGACGACCTTCTACTCAAGGCCAGATCCAAGGAAATAGCGGAACACAACGTTCAATTGACCATACAGAGTCTGCAGATGTTCGGATGGACAACTTCGAAAAGTCCTCACCAATGCCCAGCCAGACCTTGCTCTTCCTGGCTCTGCAATTCAACACAGCCCGGCAACAGATTTTCCTGCCACCAGACAACAGACCAAGATTCAGGAAGCTGTCAGATCTCTGAGGTCCTCCACGTTTCCGGTGGTCCGGGCATGCATGAGAGTCTTAGGACTGATGGTTTCTTCCATGGAAGCGGTGCCATTTGCACAATTTCGACTCCGGCCACTTCAGACAGCTGTACTGAAGCTGTGGAACAAGACATCGCTCCACCAGAGGATAACCCTCCCATCTGTAATGAGGAAATCCTTGAACTGGTGGTTAGTCCCAAGTCGTCTCAGCCGAGGAAGCAACTTCCAGGAACCTTCTTGGCAGATAGAAACCACAGACGCAAGCCTCACAGGCTGGGGGGCAACGTTCCAAGGCCTATCCTCCCAGGGTCGATGGTCGCCAAGCAAGACAAGTTTACCGATAAACATTCTGGAACTGCGAGCCATCCTCAAAGCACTTCTTGTATGGGATCACATGTTGAGAAATCAAGCTGTCCGGATTCAGTCCGACAATGCCACGGTGGTTGCACATATCAACCGTCAGGGAGGCACAAGAATCACTCTAGCAAATCAAGAGGTGGCTCTCATTCTGGAGTGGGCAGAAAGAACGACCACTCAGATATCCGCAATCCACATTCCAGGAGTGGACAACGTGGAAGCCCACTTTCTGAGCTGTCACCAGCTAGACCCAGGAGAATGGGAACTGCACCAGGATGCATTTCAGATGCTAGTAGACAGGTGGGGACAGCCACAGATCGACCTAATGGCAACCATGGAAAAACAAAAGGTGCCCACATTCTTCGCACGGAGCAGAGACCCTCTGGCCGTGGACATAGATGCCATTACAATGCCCTGGCACTTTCGACTGGTGTATGTGTTCCCTCCACTTCCCATGCTACCTCGGGTGTTAAGAAAAATCGCCAGAGAACCAGTCACATCGATTCTCGTTACACCACTGTGGCCCAGGAGGTCATGGTACTCCGCTCTCCTTGATCTGTCTTTGGAACCTCCAATAACTCTTCCTTGGTCACCTCAGCTATTATGTCAAGGATTAGTTTTTCACCACAACCCTCAGCTCTTTGCCTTAACGGGATGGCTCTTGAGGTGGCAGTACTGAGACAGAAAGGGTTTTCAGAGGACGCCATACAAACCATGATCAAACCGGTCACTTCCAAGGTTTACCACAGAGTGTGGGAAACATACCGCTCCTGGTGTAGCTCGCAGGAGGTTACCTTTGCGGAATTCAGACTTCCCTGCATTCTAAAGTTCCTTCAAGCAGGGCTAGAAAAAGGCCTCAGCCTCGGCTCCCTAAAAGCTCAGGTATCTATCCGTCCTTTTCCAGCAGAGGATAGCTCTAGAGGAAGATGTTCGGACATTCCTTCAAGGCATAGCTCGTGTCTCGCTTCCGTTCAGATACCCAATACCACCATGGGACCTGAATTTAGTATTGTCGGCTCTTCTAGATCCTCCATTCGAACCACTTAGCGATGTGGGTTTGGAAATACTGACATGGAAAACAGCATTCCTAGTGGCAATCTCGTCAGCCAGACGAGTATGGGAGCTGGGGGCACTATCCTGTGTGGAACCGTTCCTGATTTTTCACGAAGATAAGGCAGTACTTCGCACTGTCCCAAGTTTTCTTCCCAAGGTGGTCTCTGCCTTCCACATCAACTCAGAGATCATTCTGCCTTCATTCAGTAACAAACCAGCCAATTACAAGGAAGCAAACCTGCATTGCTTGGATGTGGTCAGAGCTCTCAAGTCGAACGTCTCCCGCACAAGGGCCATCCAGAAGACAGACTCTCTCTTCATTGTACCTTCAGGGGCTCGAAAAGGCCTTTCGGCCTCCAAAACCACCATTGCACGTTGGATTAAAGAGACAGTGAGACGATCTTACCTGGCGAGGAAGAGGACGCCTCCCATTAAACTTAGAGCTCACTCCACCAGAGCCCTCTGAAACCTCTTGGGCTTACAGAAATTCTGCTTCAGCTGAGCAGGTGTGTAGGGCAGCTACATGGTCCTCCCTACATACATTCACAAAATTTTATCAATTCAATACCTACATGTCTGCAGCGGCAGCCTTCGGAAGGAAGGTTCTCCAGGCAGTAGTTTCCTAGACTGTCGGAGTTCTCCCTCCCTTCTTTGGGGGTGCTTTGGTACGTCCCCACGGTCTCTGTGTCTCCCTAGACATGAGTGAAAAGGAAATTTATGTACTTAAATTTCCTTTTCCTGATTTAACAACCTATTTTTCTACTGTAAAACTGTGTGTCAGTAGCACAGAGCAAGTGAGCAAGTTGCTGATTCAGGCTGGAATCAGTGAGCAGGTTAAAACTGTAAGGAACATACAGCATAAATATGTTTGCCCTAAAAACCAAGATAAAATGCTCCCCAAAAGTTACGGTCCTGAATCATGGAATGCAAAATGGTCTTCTTATTTGGGAGGACCTGCAACTCCTGCCAGCCAAAAATTATGGAGTCCCCTGATTTCTGTTTGCGGCCCTGTAAAAAACAAAAAAAACAGTAAAGACTATTTGTGAAACAGACTAATTAAACATTTTTTTAGTCATTTATATAATGACAGCTCCCAAGTAATGGGAATCTCCACCCAAAATGTTTTCTGGCATATTGAAAGAAAATCTGATATTTCTCATTGCTGCTATTCGTAATTCCTGACCAAGAAACTGTTCTCTCTTTTAACATGCAGATTTCAAGGATGGAATATGTACACTCCAAGAACCTCATATACAGAGATGTTAAGCCAGAAAACTTTCTCATAGGGCGCCAGGGAAATAAGAAGGAGCACATAATCCACATCATAGACTTTGGACTAGCCAAGGAGTATATTGACCCGGAAACCAAAAAGCACATACCTTACCGGGAACACAAGAGCCTGACGGGAACAGCTAGATATATGTCCATAAATACTCATCTGGGAAAAGGTTTGTAAATGTTCTTAGTATAGATACTTGAGATAACCAGAGCAAGCTAATGACGTGCTACTGCAAACACAATGATATCTCAAACAGAGGTAATACAGAACAGTAATATAGATGACGTAGAACACGTTTTAATTGATCTTTATAAGAGTTTTATTTTTTTCAATTCCAGAAAATGATAAGACTCTTAAAGGAACAGTTACACTAAAATAATTGTTTTTTTTAAAGGAATGACCATTTCATGTACTTTTGCCCTACACTGGTAAAACTGGTGTATTTGCTTCAGAAACACTACTATAGTTTATATGAATAAGCTGCTGTGTATCCATAGGGGCAGCCATTCAAAGCTGAAAAAGAAGAAAAGAAACAGGATACACCATAGATAACAGATAAACTCTGTAGTATACAATGGGATCCTTCTGAATTTATTTATCTACTGTGTATCCTGTGCTTGAATGGTTGCCCCCAGCTTGTTTGTATAAACTATAGTAGTGTTTCTGAAGTAATCACACCAGTTTTACCAGTACAGGGCAACAGTACATTTTATTGACATTCCTTCAAAACATATTTTTTGCTGTTACTGTTCTTTTAAAAGGTTGTTTGTGGGGATGGCGTTGTCAGATGAAATGTGTTGCTTAGGGCATGAAACAAGACTGCTGATTTAGAAAATATTAAAACGTGATGATCTGGAAATCCTTTCAGATTAGTCTTGGTATGAAGCAGCAGTAGTGTTATCTTCTGACCGTCTATATTCAAAGGGACATTATCGGTTAACAAAACTCCTGGAGCTATACTGTATGGGATTTTGGGGGTAAGACATTTGTTAAATAGCAGTGTATAAATTACTACAGCGTTTTTTCTTCTATACTTGCAGAATTGAAATCACTATCTTTTTATTTTTTCAGAACAAAGTCGAAGAGATGACTTGGAGGCTCTGGGGCACATGTTTATGTATTTTCTGCGAGGAAGCTTGCCATGGCAAGGTTTAAAGGTAAATATATATATATTTAAAACTAAATAGTTGGTGCTTACTGCAGGAATATCACTCGTGAAAAAGTTTATGAAGTCATATTAAAGGAACAGTAACACCAAAAAATGAAAGTGTTTTAAAGTAATGAAAATATAATGTATTGTTACTATGCACTGGTAAAATTGTTCTCTGTTAAAATAGCTGTCTCAGGTTAAATAGTGGACAACAGATAACGCCATTATTTTCTACAGAGCTTATCTGCTGTGTAACCTGAGCCTTTTCGCCTTTGAATAGTTGCTGCCATTTAAATAAACAGAAGTAGTGTTTCTGAAGCAAACACACCAGTTTTACCATTACAGGGCAACACTGCATTATAGTTTTTTACTTTAAAATACTTTAATTTTTTGTTGTTACTGTTCCTTTAAGACATAGCCTAAGAATTTTTATCAGCACAAAGTTCAAAAGCCAGCATCCGGAATGGTATGGGGGTGCAATCTCTTGCACATGGCTTGCAGATCTAGCAATAACTTATTATGCAAGTATTATAACAACGTGGCTCCATATTACAAGAGTCCGGGCTCTAAACTGGCCTGACTGCAGTTCAGACCTGTCACCCATTTGGTCCTTTCTGAAATGAAAAATACAACAAAGGCGACCTGAACTGTTGAGCAGCTGAAATCTTAAGGCAAAAATGGTGCAGCATTTCACTTTAAAATTCAAAACGAACATATATTTTTCATAAAACAATAACATTTCTCGGTTTTAACTTATTATATATTCTATTGTTACTATTGAATTAATTATAGTGTTTATATTTGCCATTCTGTTCGTAATTCATTTATTACACAGTGTCTCAAATACCTTTGGCTTATCATTAGTTATATAATGAATAACTACTGTATGCATTGAAAGCAACACAGGCAAGTTTTGGTTCAGAATGTTAATATCGTTTTAGCTTTATTTTACTTAAAGGATACATGTGAAAATAACCATGTAACCTTGAATCTCAGATGTTCTCATTTTCAAAATCTTTTCTATCTTTCAAAGGCAGACACACTGAAGGAACGTTATCAAAAAATTGGAGATACAAAACGGAACACCCCTGTTGAGGTGCTTTGTGAGAACTGCCCAGGTAATGAAACTTTACCCTTGTGGGCTATCATTTATTTGGCTACTTTTATTGATAACTATATCTTGTATTAATATCTGTGTTGGAGAATATGAATGTTTGAAGATGTCTAACCAATAAAGCAGAGGGAGAATACACATTAGCCAGAATGGCACTGGTGTTTATATTTTTTGATTTCTTTATTTTCTTTTGAAACCATTTGACTATGAGGAGCACTTTTTATAGAATGAAAATCATTAGGTAAAACTGGTAATCATTTAAGGGCACTGTCACTTCAAGATGCAGTTCTTTAAAAAGTTACTGAGTTACCAATGTTTTATTTAATATAATACACAAAGCATTTGGCACAAATAATAGCAGTAAGCACCGTGAAGAAATTAAACATGGAAATGTTTTATGGGTTATTCATGGCTATTATAAATTAACATTTTTGATGTCTAAACTATATTTCATATAATGATTTGTTCTAAATATTTGTAAACTCACAATGTAAAAGAAGTTTTACAGTTGATCTTGGGTATCAGTAGTGATATTTTCTTACTGATTTAGGATTTATCATATGTATCAACAAAGTGTGCCAAATATGTTTGCTTTATAGGCTCTTTTTTTCTGACCAAGTCAAAAGTAGAAACTTAATACAGGGCCCTTTGCTTGTTGCATCCCAATCTCCACTATACTTTAAGGTTCTGTTTGTAGGTACAGCAATACTGACAGAAATGATCGTTTAGTGTCAAGAATATTTAAAAATGTTACATTAAAGAAAAACCAGGAATATATTAGCGCAGTTGTTGCAAGTCAAACTCCACAAAACACATCAAAATAATACAGTATTTAGGTCAAGATTACACAAATGTTTCACTTTTCCGTTCTTTATTCTTCAGAGGAGATGGCTACTTACTTGCGATATGTGAGACGGCTAGACTTCTTTGAGAAACCGGATTACGATTACCTACGGACACTTTTCTCAGAGCTGTTCGAAAGAAAAGGATATACCTTTGATTATGTTTACGACTGGGTTGGCAGGCCAATTGTGAGTAGGGATAAACTCTGGATAAGAGATACTACTTTTATATTTCTTATTCTTCTAGAATATGTTCCTTGTTTTTTTATATTGTGAGGAGATAAGATAAAGCTGCATTGTAATAGCAAAGAAATATATTGGATGGTTATTGGTGCATCAGCTTGAATTCTGCACTGGTATGCCTTTTTAAGGGATATAAATGGAATTTAAGGTGAAATTAGCTTTCTCTGTTGACATGCAAAACCGAGAACATAGAGATGTTGACAGCCTTGCAAAGGCATTAAATAGTTTGTTTCCAAAGCATAACATATTGTCAATGAATACTATTTGAAAGACCTTGTCACCAGCCTGCTCTATGCAACTGAGCACAGGATGAAGACAACTTCTAACCTCACACAAAATCTGTATGCCAAAAAGATCTGTAGATCTCCAGGAATGTACTGCTGAAATCAAAAGTAAATTTTGGTGTTTGCTCATAATTTAACTCCATAATGTTATTGACAGGCTCACTAATTTGGGAATTTCAAATCCTATATCTACTGGATCTACTCATCATTTCATGTGGTTTTTGGTGAAAGAAAACACTTATTGAGTATAACATTAACAAAATATTTTGTTTGTACCAGGTTGGCAACAGGGTCTCTTTAAAAGATCAATTATTACTTAGAGTTTCTAATGCTAACAGACGGCTGCTTAAGTATGGCAGCCCCCTCATATAGAAACATGGGGATCATTTCGGTAATGTAAAAGCGTTGGGCAAACTTTTCATGGAAAAATTATAAATAAATTGCAAAGGCAATGTTATGATAGATATAAAAAAGGTTTAGTGTCAGTATCTCTTTAAGGCAAGCTTTGAATCATCCCAATATTTTGCATATGTTCCAGATAGAAGGACCTGATACACATGTCCATGCACAGGCTATGCAATTATAGACCGTGAGGAATGTAATGTGAAAGTGATTGCTATGAGGCAAAGAGTAAACGAAAAAAACAATATGGTATTAACAGCTGAGATTTAAAAAAAGTTTATAACTGGTATGGATGTTTTACTAAGAAAATGTTTTTCATGTTTATTTGAAAAAGACTTTATACAGATTTATATTTCTGGGTGACGTATGCCCTTTAGGTTTATCTTTTTGATTTGACTTGTTCTTTTCTGTTCTTGTTTCATTTTCTAATACATTTTCTAATTTATAAGGTGGGAGATAATTCTCTTGCATCTTCTAGCCTACCCCAGGTGGATCTGTGCATATAGATTCCGGGACCTCTGCAATAACCAGGGAGAGTCATGGGCACAGGGAGCGGCCATCACAAACACAGCCATTGAGAAACCAGGTCAGTGCCTTTGTAGTTATACAGAGAATAGCATCTTCCTTAAATCTCTCCAATCCTTATATCTAGCACATAGTCAGCACATCTTTCTGCTGCTTTGCCTGTCATTAACCTCATTCACTGCTAAGAGGTTTTACTATAAGTCTATTTTAAAGCAATAAACATTAGGTGGGAAATATGTGAAATACATTGACTAGTACATTAGTCATCCATTCTCCTCTTCATTTTGAATTTGTACCTTAACACTCTGTCCTAAATGTCTCGACAGCATCAGTCCGTTGGTAACACTGTCCTTGCAACTGGAAGGCTAAAGAGAAATGAATTCAAACTAATATTCTTATTATGAATGCAAAAGAAAATACTATTTTGTGTGTACAAAGGTATAGAGGTATATGTGTGGGCAAATTATATCTGTATTTGCATGTGCTTGTAATTGGTGCTTCAGAGAGAGAGAGAGAGAGAGAGAGAGAGAGAGAGAGAGAGAGAGAGAGAGAGAGAGAGATAGAAGACCGCTTACCGGCACTCAAGATAGTTCAGTATATTCTGCCTGGGTGCCGACCACAAAATAGTAAAGTAATATTTGTAAATAGAAGTCGCACTCACAGGTCTTTGCAGGAACAAAGAAATTTTATTAACAATGCCCTCAAAGGCACAACTAACGTGTGTATGTATATATATATATATGTATGTATATATATGTATGAGTCATGTTGGGTATCGGCACTCACCCAAATGTCCATCAAGTCCCGGGTGCAGCTCCCAGTATATATTCAATAAATGACGACGGTTCTAAGGGAACCGAAACACGTTGATGTGGGGGAATATGTGATGATCCGATAAACTCTTTAAGTACGAATACCTGTGAGTGCCTCCACTTTCTACATTTATTGCAAATATATATGTATACAAAATCTTACCTAAAATTTACCATTTAGTATAATGTGAGCACAGGTAATGTAAGCCTTTTTTTTTGTTAATTTTCCCCTTTTATTGTCTTCAAATTAGTATTTTAAACTTGTTGCTAGAATCCATAGCCAAAGCAACCATAAATAGATTCCCTCCCCTATTTATCTTCTAGTAAGCCAGCCAAAACAATAAGTTGATCCTAAAATCAGCCAGTATAAGTTTTCTGTTCTTGTTGTCAATAAGCAGAGAATAAAAATTTGCTAGAGGGCACTGCTTTTTCCCATTCTGCAGCAACTGCACTGCCAAATGTTAAACAGATATAATTTTCATATGAAAAGGGCTCTGTGTCTGAAAACAACATGGAGTGGTCAATTGGTAGTAATGGGGAGATATTGATTTACTTTTGAGAATCACATTTCTGGCCATGTGATTAGCTATTTTAAAGAAGAACTGCCCTATTAGTGTATGTGCCAGCAACTATTGAAAGTATCTTGAAAGTAATGATCTGAAAGTATTCTATTTTTGTTTCCATTTAGATTTGTATGCACTTTTCTAAGATTGGTCTCAATTTAGTTGGATTGCCTGGATTTGGATTAAACTAAAAAGATTGCATTTCAAACCTCACTTTAGGCATGACAGTGTGATTCTGAACTATTATTAGAACTCACATCTGCCTGTGGTTTGTCAGTGGGGATGTCCTGACATGCAATCATGTTACTGGCTAGTTCAATAATGCCACATATAACTCTGCCAGGAGGATCCTGTTCTTGTGAAATGGGAACATGCTTCTTTATGATGCATTAGTTTCTCAGCAATTCGGCAGTATGGAAGTCTTTTAGAATATCACATTCTACATCATATTGTGTTTATTTTAAGGTGAATTTAAACTTCATATAATATATACAAAGTATATATAAACCAGGTTAATTTAAATCAGGGTAGTTACTGAGTTAAACATATAATATATAATTATATAAGTAGAACTTTTTGCTAACGTGTACTTGAAAAGCCTGCAACAAGTCTGTAAGGCAAAACACTGCTACAGATTCTCCAAAAGTAACAAGTCATTTAAGAAAAGTCTGCAAAAAAAGATCAATCTTATGTATGGAATTTAACATGCAAGACAAACCAAACAGCTCCAATATCTAAAGCTTTCAGCCCACACTTAGGGTCAGGGCGCCAGCGGGATGACACTCGGAGCTCTTCGTTTTCAGAAGTTGCATCATGAGGAAACTTCGGGCAACTTCAGAAAACTAAGAGCTCCGAGTGCCATCCCGCCGACAATTTACATTCTAGCCAGCGCGAGGCATTTCAGGGAGATTAGTCTCCCTGAAGAAGAGGAGATTTGTCGCAGGGCAACTAATCTCTCCGAATGTGAGCGTGTGTCCTGGCCCTTAATGGCAAGGTTATGTTAAACTGTTTAGACAATACTTTATTCTCCCCTCGTTCCATCCCTTTGAGCTGTCAAAAGATGACTTTTTGTGTTTTAACACAAAAAAAATCATTTTGTTCTTTCCGAAAATATAATATTTCTGTTTTGTGTTTTTCTTCTTTGTGACTGCTCCCATCTTGTGTCTATATTGTTCCGTTCCAACGACTTCAGGGTTGTTCAGCATCCTTTCTTATACCATCAGACGAGGTTTTCTTGTTTTCTTTCTCCAGTGATGAGTCAGGAGGAAGTGAATGGAGCTAGAACAGGGACCCAACCATATACTCGTCACCACTATTTGCATTTGTTTTAAACAAATTTATCTCATAGGCCTAGTTGTTTGTGAGTAATTAAATGGGTTCTTTAGCTAACTTAGTCATCTTAATTTTACCTCTCTTTAAACAACCCATTCATGCTATTCGGTAATGTCTAGTTTGATTCGCTTGTGCTGTAATTCATTAAAAAGGAAGTTGATCCAAAATATCTATGCGTAAGTTGTGTATTACATATGTGTTCGGTTTTAAAGGAGTGAAGTTGCAACCCTAACCCTGGTGCATCTAAATTTAGAGTAGAGAAAAGTATAAACAAATACTGCATTCAGTAGCGCATTTTCAAATAACTTTACCGTTCTAAAATTTAATGAATATGTATTGGAAAGTTAGTTTGAATGTTTTTCAGTATTAGGCAGAAGTTTTGGGGGGAGGGGGTTACGTTGCCTTTAATTAAATCAGCAAGATCACAGACACCTGGAGCAGCTTGTTGCTCCTATTATCAGTAGGTCCCAGTGAGAGTAAGCTCATGGAGTTTACTAATAAAACCATAAATCATCACAAAATGTTTTAATTAATGTATAGTGTTTTACTTTTCAAAGATTGTATTTCATAAAAATAGCTTCAATCGCAGATAGATCTGTTGACTTTTAAGATTTAGTAGGTTAGGTTAATTGATGTAAGATTTAGAATGTTTACTAAATATTCTGTGGATCTGTGGTATTCCGCATATTAATAGAACATAAAATGAAAAGTTGTAACTCCACAAAACCCATTATTTACATCCTGTGGTAAAAAAACACAATTTTGCCACTTTTGAGAAACTGCACATTTAAGTTTTCCTAAAAATATTATCATTTGTTAGACAGAGGTTTTTAAAGAAAATTTTCAGTTGGTTTTTATAATTGTATTTTTTGTTGTGTGACTTGCTGCCATGCAACCTGAAGCTTGAGCTGCAATTTAGATTCTAGTCAGTGAGCACACAAACTAAAAGAAAAACTGGGGAACTTCTATAAGGATGTGTTAAATATCTTGTAACCATATTCTGTATAATATTGCGCATATTATTTTGTATACTCAGGTAGAGTAACTGATTTTAATAAACAAGACATTCCAAATTTATTTTATTAAAATCAGTTAGTGCTGTACTTTTTTGTTGATACATATATATAAAAAAGGACAAAAAATTCTGCACACTCCAATTTATGGTTAAAACATATAAAAAAGGGCAATGTTACAGAGCTTCATGCTCTTTTGTTCAAACCTCAGTTGTTAGAAAGTTTACCCACAATTTAAAAGTCCCATCTCCACCCTCGGCACCACCCCTTAAGTAGAAACAGTATTAACTCCTACCCCACCATACTGAATCACACTGTCAGCTTTTTACAAATTGTAATATACACTGATCACAAATGATCCTCACCATCACTGTTTACATCCCATCACTATAATATATTCAAACAAATGCTGTTAGATCATATTCCCGGTTCATACTTAGGTTCAAGTTTCTGCAGTGCGTGGATTAAAATTTTTCACGCTTCTCTAAATATAAAAGAATATTCTCTTCTCAGAAGAGGAATGGGTGCTGGGGGGATTACACTAGATCCCAAATCTGCCCTCACTAGGCCATCCTGCAAATTACAGGGTCGTCCATTCAATTAAAGAGGGGGAGGGGTGTGTTTAACTACAAGGCACAGAAATGGGATCCAATACAATGGGAAGCCTCGTTGTATCATTTGTACTTCATAACAATTGTGGTAAATTATTTAACTTGTTAACCACATACCCCCTATAGCAAGACACTTGTTGGGACAACCTGTGGCTATGGGTCAGCTTTGGACTAGACTAGAATAGTCATTTTTTCAGCATCTTCTAGTGGTTTAATATCTGTATAAAGATCAGCTTTCAGTGTAGGATCATCACTTTGAAAAAGTATGTAGTTTTAGATTTTCAGTAGTACCCAGTAGAAAGAGACTGGATGAGCATATGTTTTGAAGAGCAAGTGATTTAATCATTCCCCAGAATCTTTGTATCATAGGTCATCCCAAAAACATGTTGTACCTACATCGTTTCCACATATAGGACATAAATTACAGATGTGTGTAGCTTATCAAGGTGATATACTGAAAAATAAACTGTATTCAATCATTTAATTTCAACATATCTGAGTTTGTTAAAACATAGTCCAGAATGAGTGCATCCCTCCACATTTCAGCTGTTAGCCCTGGAATATATCTTTGCCAGCTCAGTCAGGGCCACTTATATTTCCTGCTGTTGCATTATAAAATATAATATCTGTTGAATGAGCAAGTACTGAATGTGCTTCTCTTTTACCAAATATTGATTATGTGTACAGTTCCTGTCCACTTTACCAAATCTGTGCAGGCATCAAGTCATTACTTCCTATGTGTTAATGCAGCAGAGCATTAAAAATTGCATGTTGTCTAGAGCTGCTCAAAAGTAACTTTTGAGCAAATTGCCCTCATTTATGTCTTAATGAACCAGTCACATTAAATACTTGTTTATGTACAGATCGAGAATTGATTCCCATTCACTAATTAATATAAATGCTGTGTGTTCCATATGCGCACGGACAAGCAAATTCAAGTTCTACCAATGCTGGAAAAAAGATCCTGAATCTGCGTGTGCCATAGTCTTCATGCAGTAGCTTTGTCTGTGCATTAGTAATCTGATTAACTATCATCTAGGAACTTGGAAGCATGAAGTAGATTCTCTGTTTTATTTCCGTTTAGTTCAATAGCTAAAATATTTTTCTTAAAAGAATAGACAAAAATAAGTTTTGCACAGCCAACTCATGATGATCACAGGGGTTTACTGAACCTGTAAATCAAGACTTTTCAAAAGCAAGTAGCCCGTATGCCTTACCAATTCATAAACACAACTTTAGGATTTCCATTATTTTTCTTTCCTCTATCTGCTTGTGTATGTGTGATTATTATGTGAAGCCTTTGGGGAAGATTTTTGCATCTGGTCCCCTTGTTTACCTGATACTTCAAAGATGTTGCATGGAATCCTTCCAGTTGCACTTTGAGAACTAGATGTTACTGTACTCGGACTGGTTCTTCAGAGCTTTGTAAAAACAATGACCCTTGTTGACAGTTTTGTTACTCTGTATTGTTATATTTTGCTTACATTACCATGCTAAGCCTCTCTTGATCATAAAAGTTGAACTAAATATCCTTTTGTGGCAAAGAGAGGGCTAAATACTTTGCTATGCTTTCTGCACATGATCACAGCTGTGCTTTCTACTCACCTTCACTAACACAGTGATATGTTTCCATTGCTTTGGCCTGGCTGATACCCCTTTTCCCAAATCCAATCCCTCGCCTCCACATGTCGCAATCGCATGCTTCCTAACACTTCTGAGCAGACGGGCGTACCAGACCGCAGAGGAGCTTGGGACTTGCAGGTCGGCCGACAGGCTCATCCAGCTTACCTGGTACCTCACCTGGCATCAGACCGCCATGGGGGATCCGTGCAGGTATTCGACAATGAGCAATGAGACTGTTGAGTTGTGATTTTAGGCAGCTGCAGGGTAGGAAACCGCTTTAATGCTTTATGTTTAAGATGCCTTCTTTGAATAAACCTTGCACTAATAAAATGTTCCCTGTGCTGCTGGTACTACCTTCATATGTATTTTGACCCCCGTGGCAGGCATGCGACTCCTAGTAAAGCATCTGGTACCACAAACAGTATTTTTTAAGGGGTTTAAAAAGTTCACTTTCTCGGTCTGCTTTATATAGTAACAAAAAAAAACAAAAAACAGGGTTCTCCATTGTTTTGTGTCAGAAATGTCATTCATATCTGGCAATAAAGTTATTATTATGATTTAATTTATAAAGTCCCCACTGGTTGGGTTCTTGCTGCTGAGATTTCTGATGATTCTATATTACAAATAAAGAAATCTGTCAGTATGTTCTTCCGGTTCAGTCTAAGTAAAATTTGGCAACAGTAAGTAGTTGAAACGGAGTGTCTTTTCATCCATATTTTTTATACCAATGGCTTTAAAGGGGAACCCCACAAAAACATAACTTAAGTAAACATAATTTCAAGCAACTTTTCAATATAAATAATTTAAAAAATATGCAGAATTTTCATGATTTTTAATGGTTTCTGACAGCTTCTGATACTTAAAGTAAGAATAAGACCCATTCCTACAGTTTAGGAAGTTGTATTACTCATGTTCTAATTATGATTTTATTTTGATGTAGGTAATGAGTTCAACTAATGGGCAGCTTAATGCCGATGACCAAATGGCAGGTCACTCCAATGCACCGATCACTGCGCAGGCCGAGGTGGAGGTTATGGAGGAAGCAAAGTATGTAATCATTCCTTCTACTTACCTGTGCTTACTTCTGTGCTTGCATGTTTCACATAATTTGCTTCTCATGTGTCCTTCACACTTCCATTTTTTCCCTTAAGCATCTACATCCATACAGCCATATTTTAATTCAGCTGCTTCTGCATGTGGTCCCTCAAAGCCCTTTATAATAATACACGGTCTAGCCACAAAAACACAATGTTGGAGCTGCTTTTATTAATCCTTATGGTTATGTTGGCTTGAGAGTACATTTGAAAGGTCACTCTTCCATTCATGAATTGATGTATACAATGTCCTTTCTCTGCACCTCTGTAAAGGTCATCTTTTAATTACTAGTTTTTTTTAAACTGCACAAAATGTATTTAGCTACTCATGAAATGACCAGTGTAACTGCGATCTTGTGTTGTCTGTCACAAGCACAGTATTATGTTTGGTGTTGCTGTCGTTGTATATATGTATTTTTAGAAAAGAAGCTACGTTTTTAGGTAATTGTAGCATTTTAAATGTGATGGTGTCTAGCAGAGTGCAGCTAGTGAGAATAAATCCACAAGAATTTTTAGTAAATTCAAAGTTAGTGTAAATAACTTACTGGGCTGTCTTATCTTTGCTCATCCAGGTGTTCTACTACTGTTGGTATTCTCGTTGTGATTAAAGTTTTAGTACTGCTACCGCTGGAAAAGCTCAAATTGAATATAGTGGGCTAGGTCTGTAAAAGGAACAGTCTCTTAATTCTCCTGGTTAAAGGGACATTCCCAAATATATACAGTATGTAAGCGTTTCCATATTTTTACAGTTTTAAAAACTGGAGCTTTATTCGTACCTCACATCCAGTAACTGGATTTGCAATGTGATCCCATCAAAAGAGTTTCACAAAAGTGTCAACCTGATAATTTACAGTATGTGATTATAAAATGTGTTAGTCTGGTCATGAACGATTTTATAGTAGTACTAGTTAGGAGTAGTAAAATAATCATTACCCAAAACAACAGTCATGCTTACAATAACGCATTAATTCCTGAGAAAATGGAAGTCTGTTTTTTAATTATAGTCCGGGTCGGCCTGGGCTGGCGGGACACCGGGAAAAATCCTGGTGGACCCACCAACCCAGACCCGTTGCCTGCTTGAAGTGTTTGACGAAGCTTCCGACCTCCCTCCTTGACCCCCAGCATGGCTGCAAGAGGAAGAAGGTAGACGCAGGGGTGGTGGTGGAAGGTGCTTTGCGTCTGCAGTGGGAGTGGCTGTGGCGCAGGGAACAATGAAATGCAACATTTTATTTGTGAAATTTAAGAATAGCCTCACCAGTAGAAAAGATTGTATGAGAATAAATATATATATATATAAAATATATAATAAAATAAATATAAGAATATATTTGCACATTGTTTGGGCTAGTGTTCAGAGAATGAATATATATTGATTACTGGGCTTTGGTCCCCAAATTACCCCATGTAGAAATTGCACATTGTCAATATCACTGGTGTATGTGTCTAAAGGATTTCTATATTCATAGAACTTTATTGTATGTGCTGATTGTCCTGATTTTCAGAGAGTGGAGAAGTAATGTTCTTTTCTATAATTCACTCCTGGGGCAGGAAAACAAACCTGTTCCCAGAACCATCAGGAAATAAGGACTGCAGAGGAAATTACTTCCTTCATCCAGCCAAACCAAGCACATGCCACATTGTGTATATATTCATATTTGTGGATATATGGAAACATTTATGTATGAAACAGTGAATGTTCCAAATGCTTCTGTTCCTTGAAAGGGGATAATAAAGGCTTCTCAGTAAGTTTAATGGATTGGGTTGGACTGTCTTAGAACAAGCAACATTCTAATATATATGTATTATTTGTAGGAGTTGTAAGATATAGATTTGTCAGCCATGTCTGAGAGCACATTGTCTGATCATGTTCAAAAAATTGCAGCATTGAAGAAATAATACATATATTTTAGAAGGCTGTTTAATAAATTCTAACTGTATCCCTAAACTTAGTAAGAAACCTTTACTTCCCCCTAAGAGTAATAGTGAGTATTATTCCTAGAAATAAACTAGATTATATTGTTATAGTCCCAGGCTCTCTTCACCCAATTACAATCTACCACTATTTTTACTACCTGCAAGGCATGTTGTCTGCATGGCTGCATCCCCCATTCTATACCATTTGTCTCTTAGGTGTATTAATATTTCTCTCTTTCTCTCTGTCTTTTACCAAACTTTAGCTGCGTGAAAATGCTCAATTTGTGGTGAGTCTCTCTCTCTGCAGAGCACACACTATTGAAAAGGCCCGTTTTAGTAACATTATAGTTGTTCAATGATTCTTTATCCAAAATAAGCCATAATTTGTCTAAAGCTAAAACATGTTAAATTATAACATAAATAAATCTGAAATATACAACTGGTGTTAGGAGATGTGCATAAATATATAAATATTGATAAATATAGCTGTGAAGGCATGTTTAATCAGAACACTTATTGCTAGGTAAGTGAAATAGATTTGTGAGAGACATCTATTTAGTCTTTGTATAGCTATTACTGCCTAAAAGCATATACTGTTGACATGATCCAAAGATCATGTGTGAGGGGGCTGTATATATTTCTGTAGATTCATGGGGTTCTCCCCCCAAATACAAAAATATTAGGGATTTGAGAAATGATGCAAATAAGAAAGGAAGCTAAATTCACCTTGCTTTAGTTATTAATGCAAATAGGCAAAGTAGACTTGGTTTCCAAAAAAGGTGAGTATATAATTTATGCTGTTCACTAGCGATACATCATTTGCCCCCACACCAGTTAGCCCTTTGTTTTCTGGGTATCTCTGACACCCACAGTTACATACATACATACAATGTATGTGTGCCCTAGCTGTGCTTTCATATACCTCTGAGTAGATCCACAGTAACCATTCATTTATTTTCTCATTTGCTAGAAATGCGCCCAGTTCTTTTTTAAAACTGTTTTAGCTACTAGTTCAGCATCTTTAAAGAGGAACTATTTCAAAAACGAAAATTTAATATAAGCTTCATCATACTGAAATAAGAAATTTTCTAAATGCAGTCCGTTCAAAATTTTCTGCCATTTATGAAATAATCAAGTTTATCTTCACAATTCCTTATATGTTTCTCCTTTATTCTTTCTTTGTGCAGGAGTTGGTTGTCCGATATTCATTGACAGTTAGATTCAATATATCTTATAGGGGGCTCCTTTTGCCTAGAAGATGTATTTGTGATAGTTCCCCTTGCAATGTATTTGTTGTCACTGTATATAAGCTTAACCCACCCAAAAATCTCCTTTATTCTACCGTTGTTGTTTGCAGGCTGCAGCCATTCATTTTATCAAAGTTATGGCTATATAAAAGCATTGTTTAAACTGCTATGTATTCACAGTGGGGGATTACCCCTGCTCTAATCTCAAGGCATTCATATGTATTATAGTTTCTCCCCAATACCTTTTCTCCAATCTTCACTTTACTACCTGGATTCATTAGTGTGTGTTTTCTATTCAGCATCAAAAACTATGTGTCATGGACATTATATTCTCAGCCAACAAATATTGATGTTTAGTTCTCACTTCTAAGCCATTAATGAACTGTTAATTTAAAATGACTCTAGTGCAGAACCTAGTGTTTACTATTAAAAGCCGACTTACAGTTTGTGTTGGGCCATCCTTCATGTTTAGTTTTCATAGTTTTGATGACATTTCTGAAAATTGCCTTAAAACTTCCACTGTGCATCATGTGATCTCCCAAGTCATTACATACCAAGATAAACACCCTAAACATGAAGACCAGGATTTTACTGAACAGTGTGATGCCCGATGTGCATAGGGCTCCCACAATTAACATATCCCTATTTGAATTATCATTTCTGGAATTTCAGCTACTGAAAAATCGTCACATGCAATGTCTTTTATGTGGGGTAAAGCTGCAAAAGTTCGCCCAGAAAGTCGCATATAGATTTTTGTAAATGAAACCTTCTCACAACTCCAAAATGGGTAAATATGTATTTCTACTCCAAACTACCAAACCTCAAAACTTTTTGGGTTCATTTTCTCATGTGCCATAAAAGCTGCAAAAATGATGCTGACCCCAGAAAATCATATATTTTTGAAGTTAACATTCTCCTAAATCTAAATTGGATACAGTTTTTTTTCTCTGCTTCAAACTATTAATCTGCAAAGCTTTGCCAAAGTTAGCAGTCCTTGAAGTTTCTAAAAACTACCTGAACCCATCCATTTTATATCATCTCTCACATGATACCAAGATTAGACAGCCTAAACATGAATGCCAGTGATCTACTGACTAGTTTGAAGCCCAATGTACATAAGTTTACCCGAGTACAGTTATAGCATCCATTATCTGGAAACCTGTTATCCGGAACGCTCTGAATTACTGAAGGACCAACTCCCATGGACTCCATTACAATTAAATAATTCTAATGATTAAAACTGACTTTCTTTTCCTTGTAGTAATAAAACAGTACCTTGTACTTGATCCCAACTAAAATATAATAAATCCTTATTAAATGCAAAACAATCCTATTGGTTTTCATTAATGTTTACATAATTTTTTTTAGGAGAATTAAGGTATGGAGATCCAAATTATTGATCCAGAGCATTCTTGGTAACAGGTCCCATACCTGTAAATGGAAATTTTTCATAGCTGACACAGCGGCTGCTTCCAAATGAGCACACTGTAGGCAATTTATGCACCATAAGTAGGCGGACCCCTGAACTATATACGGAAAGTACACATTCTGATAAATCCAAAGTGTGTAAATTTATCTTTCTGCTCCAAACTACCAAACTGCAAAGCTTTCCAAAATGTTGTGGCTTTTATGACATTTCTGAAAACTGCCTTAAAAAAATTGATATTTTCCACATTTAACGGACACTGGGGCTCATTTATAAAGACTGGGCAAATTTGCACCTGGGAAGTAACCCTTAGCAACCAATCAGTGATTAGTTTTTTCATCCAGCTGCAGGTTGAACAGTGAAAGCAATCATCTGATTGGTTGTCATGGGTTACTGCCAAGGTGCAAATTTGCCCAATCTTTATAAATGACCCCCACTGTTTCTTACATACAAACATTAATCTCCCTCAGTATGAATGTTAGGTGTCTACTGAATGGTAAATCCATGCATATTGGGCATTAAACCAAAGTATGTGGCATATAGGGGCTATATAAATAAATAAATGATGATGATGATGATATAGGGGCACCAGAATGAAAATTGTGCATTGAACAGTAAACCACATTTTTTTAAAGTATACCTTCTGACAAATTTGTCATGAGTAAAAATGTTTTTCTATAACAGACTACCAAACTGCAAAGCAATACTAACACAATATGTAACAAACAATAATGCAGGGATAAAATTGCAATAAAATCAAATTAAATTATACAAGTCAATGATATAATTGATCTGATGTTGTGCTTAATCCAAAACCTAATCCAATTGTCACGCTGCCAGAAAAAAAGGAAAACAACTTTAGTAAGATGTGTGTAAAAAAAGAAAGAAGGGCTGCTGGTGATACAGGGTGCTTGGCTGAGATCGTCCCGGCTCTTCTGCTGAGCCTTTCACAGCAGGAAGGGAGCGGGTGGCACTGGGAAGTAGAAGGAGCAGCCCAAACTGTAGGCACTTGATCAAATTGGGCCTGAGGTTTGTGGGTTGCTCTTGCTGACTTTTACCATCAATGCAGAGAGAAATTCTTAACTGCCAAACAATGTAGCTACTCTGTGCTTGGCAATTAACATCTTTGCCTTCCATAACGTTGTAGTTCATGTTCTTGGCAGGCGAAAGGTTTAAAGAAGACTAGGTACAAGTAGCAGGTTATGACCTACCATGATGCATTGGCTGGAGCTTCATAGCCTATCCCTAATTCAGCCTGTCACATCTTTTGAACAGTTGCTTAAATCTTCAGCCAGACGAATTCCCTGAGGAAACATCAGAGGAAAGATTTTCTTTTAGTATAGTGCACAAAGGGGAAAGGCACACTAAAGGGGTTATTTACTAAACCTCAATTTAGTAAATAAAAACTTGAATTTTTAGTGGGAAAAAAAATTAGAATTTTTTGAGATTTATTATATGCTGCAAAAAGCCTGAAACCCCAACATCTCAAACCTGTCAAGGCCATTTATAAGTCAATGGCAGATGACCCTATGCCATTTTGAAGATATTGTGGTCTGCGCTGGGTTTAGCCCGCTAATCTGAAACATTCAGGGTTTTCTGGCTTTTTTTATAACCTTAAAAAAAACAAACTGGTGTAAAATCCTAAAAATTTGTACGATTCAAGTTTTTGCTCGATTTTATTCGAGTTTTTTTCATGACCCAACTTTTTCGAGATAAATTCAACTTTTAGTAAATAACCCCTCTAAGTGTGTGCCCCGCTTTTGTCCGCCTGTGTTTTGGAGGCAGGCAAAGAGAACCAGATGCTTTCCAATAGACTTTTAACCATACTAACAGCCACAGCGTCAGCCTGAGTGCAGCTACACAGAGCGAAGTGGACGTCTGCCTGAAAACCGCATGTAGTTTTGTATTTCCACGTATGAAAAGGGACAAGTTTTTTTGCAGGTTACTTAGAGTATAATGGCTTGTCCAGGAAACTCCGAAACCCTTGAGTTTAGTAAGATATGGTTGGTATTTTAAATCATACTTCTTTGTGATCCTTTCTAGTGTTTTTTTGTGTGCCAAAGTGTTGTCTGCCCACTGCTTACACACTCTCTCTCTCACTGCATAATGTCTGCATGTACAAAAATTCTCTCTTATCTACTCATGGCAGGTGTTTTGAGGTCTGCATCACACATTTCAGTCTCCATATCTGTGTTTCAGTGATTAAGAGGGCCTGAGATATACTGGTGGACATTGTTTTGCTTTTTTTGAGGACAAACATAAATTTGTTCATGTTTACATAAGGCACATTTTTATAATGCCTCCTTTACCCCACCTAATGGGGTTACCCATAGGTGATCTCACTAACACTGAACTTTTTACACTTTTCCTTATGTATTTATTTTTGTTGCAATTCTGAAATATTTGCATAGGTTTCATTGATCCTGTACCATTCACTTAATCATTATACGGTATCAGACAATACTATGAAAATATTTACATGCATAAATATTGCCTATTGAAATAGATGTAGATCTGTTAGTATTGTGCACATTTCCTAGTTTTTACCTGAATGCCTTTTGAGTCAAATGGACTTCATCAGCTATATAAAAGTGAGTTGGCAAACTAGTCATAGTAAACTGTACCAGTGGAAGCTATCTAACCTTATCTGTTATCTTCCTTTGGTAGGTGCTGCTGTTTTTTTAAGAGGAAAAGGAAGAACCACTCTCAGCGAAACCACAAGTGAGCTGCCAGGATTTTCTGGAAGAGATTATTGAACTTGACATGCAGAGCTGCTCTGTAAACTACTCAAGGGCATTTGGGGAAAGAGTATTCAGGTTCTTTGTGGCTTATCATTCAAGGGAAACAAAAAAGGCAAACAAATTAAAACAAAGATGTCTGCATTAATCTGTGGCCAGCTTGCAAACGGTTCCTGAGAAAAGGTGCAATAAGGTTTAGCCCTCTGAGAGTGATGAGATGGAGGGTTGCGCCTAAAATTCTGATGAGGGACTGGCAAGGACTATCCCCTCACAATACTTTGTATTACCTGCACTCCTGAATTGCCTGTTAGAACCCTAATGATTTATACTCATTTCTGAGGGCTGCACCTCAACTCCCTGTTTTACCTCCAACTTAACCATGAAGACAGGATGTTGGGATAAGAAATTTGACTACTTATTGAAGTTTGTCCTTTTTTAGTTTTATTTTGTTCTTTTTTTTTTTTTGTCCCTTCTTTCATGTTTCATTTTCTTTTCTCTTCATCGAAATAAAATGTAGAGAATTACTGATCATTCCACGTTAGATGGATCGCTCCATGCATGGTTAGATGCCCTGAGGAGTGTCTCTTGCACTACTGGCTTTAAAGTAAATATACATTTTATAAGAAATATGTGCGTTCTGTTTGCTCTGCCGCACGTACTCTTCCAAGTGAGACTCAGGATGTAAGATATCGGAGCCCTGTCTCCCTGCTTAGCTTTATATATACAGCAGAATCCCCCTCACCCCCTACCCAAGTCAAACTGAGGATTAATATTTAATATTGCTGCTTCAGGGGTGAATCCAATAGAAATCACAAAAGGACTTGATTCTATGAAATACATTTCTATGCTTGAATTTCTGCTTTTGTTTCCACAACGATATTCTTTTATTAGGAGCCTACAAACTTTGTTTTCTGTCATTTTTAGCATGGTATTGTAGACAATGTCTTTCCTTAAAACACAATATACTGTTTGATTTCTTTGAAATTATTGTGGAGGGTAAGGCTTGTTTTTCCTTGTGTTATAAGATACACTGAGTTTTGATGCAGAAAACTGTGAATCTGTTTTCTTTGCTTTTATTTATCACTTTTTTTAAAGTAAGTAAACTCCTGCTAATGCCTTCTCACCTGACAGGGCTGGTTCTTACAACTCTAAATATCCCCTATCCATTTTAGCTTATAGGGATTGCTGGAGTTGTAGTTAAACTGCAGTTGGAGTGCCAAGGATCTTCTCTCCCTGTTCTAGATGTTTACACAATGAACAAAAGGTAAATCTAAAATAATCTAAATCTGGTAATGCCTTGATTATATGTAAAGTCGCATACATACAAGATAACAAATTGACTAACAACCTTTTGTTTAGAGCCAGCCTTGTTCTAATACTTTAATCCTCAATTGTTGGAGGAAATACTGAGAATCCAGCATTATGTACACTGATGCAATGTTCATCTGACTCTGTGTAAGCCATTGTTTGGCAGAAGTGAGGTTGGGTTACCCATAGGTGATCTCTGAACAGACAGCGTCCCTACTGGTCCAGTGCCTTTTTTTCTGCCAAGTGGTTGAATACTAAAGTCCAACGCTTTGCAACAAGGATACACACACCTCTTGAGGTGAACCCAGGCCTTCCGTTAATCTTTCTTTTCTTTAGTCCTCTCCTCCATTCAGTGCGGATGGATTACCCCTCAGGAATCTTTTCACTTACCTGCAATGTACAAAGACCACCCTTTCATTTGTAATTTTTATTTTACCTGTATATTTAATTTAGAGTATCGCATTGCACTGTAACTATAAGGGGGATTTTTTAAGCTTTTTTTCCTTTTAAAAACTTAAATAAATGTTTGGCTGTTTAAAATTGTTGCTGAAAGTATCTGAAACTGTTGCTAACCTGAATAAATGAAGGACTGTTTTTTCTGCAAACATTTAAGCACTTCTTGAAGTGTGTAAACGAAGGAAGCAAATGTTTATGTTCTTCCCCTGTGCTGCGCCTCTACATTTGTGTGTGTTAGGTAGGGGCTATAGGATGGTGTATTCAAAATAACTACTTTGAATAAATAAGTAGGGAAAGAATAAAGAGAAAATCTATTCAGAATCAAGCTAGAGGTGAGTACATGAATAGCATTTTATTGCAAAGGGTTCTCTACCCAAAAACAAATTCTTAATTTTCAAACACAATAAACTTTATTTAGTTTTAAAGTTATTTAAAAAATGTAATTGCTATTAAAAGCAGTAGCTGTCTGTTTATATTCTCTGCACTTCTGTTTCTAACATTAACTCTGTCTGAAACAATATTGTAAGGCAGCTGATTAAATGTCCTGGAAGAGAACAAACTCCTGTTAAATTGTTTTGAAGAGTCAGACCCAAAGAACCAAAAAGTGCTGCTCTCAATTGCAATTCCATTTACAATAAATGTAAAGCTTTATATAAATGGGTTATACAAGAGGACAGCTCACAACCATAAGTAAATTCGAAATATGGTAAGTACGCTATCCACAGGTAATTTTACCTAGTTAACAAAACAGTAGGATTCTTATTTACAATGAAAAGTGACATTTGTATACATTTTTAACTCTCCCCATAATTAAAATAAATATAGCATGTTAGGCAGGTTTATAATGTGCTTTTACAATTTAAAACAGTAATCAAAATAAGATAAAGGCATCCACACAGGCTAACTACCGCATGGTATATTTGCTAGTCGGCCGAACAGACAGATACCAGGTGCTATACAAAATATGGTCCCCTTTTTATCTGTCTGCTTATTCAGGCCAACAGGCAACTTGTGGAAGTGAAACGGTGCTGCGGCTAGGTCTAGGTATCCTAAACAATTCTTAATAGGTAGAGCTTGCATAAGTATTTTATAGTAAATTGGAAGCACTAATGAAAAACAATGTACTTCCCAGGGCACATTTTCATTGCCCCTGCAATGCAGTATGACCTCAATAGAGACGGTATCATTTATATAATAAATTATATAGAATAGATCCGTAAACTGCAATCCTCTTTTGTATCAGTTTCAGTTGTTTTATAAGTCTTTCTTGTATATGTATGTACAGTGCTGAAGCTATATGATTAGTATCTTACCTTGTTCTGCACCATATCTATAGTTCTCTGTCCATAGCTCCAACTGAACGTGCATTGTAAAAGCTGCTGCATTTTCCTGGCACTGTTCAAGAATGAGACTTGTATTGCAATGTCACATCAGCTGGCCAAGTAATGAGTGTCCTTGGGACCCCAGAAAGACTTTCCATAAATGTCACTGCTACTCACAGCTTGAATTATAACCGTTTAATGCTGCACAAAGCAATTGAAAGGTTACTTTAAACCTGCAATGGTGTTCTAAATAATTTATATTCATTCTTTTTTTAAATCTGGAACAGCATTGTGCAACTTTTTACATAAAGCGTGAAGATTATTTTTCATTCTATATGTTAAAGGGCCACTTTATTAGCAACTTTTCAATTGCACCCATTACATGACAGTTTCTATATAAGTAAATAGAGATATGGAATTTTTCTCTGGCAACCTGTAGGGCTCAATAATAATTAAATGTTACATTTCAAACTCCTTCAATTATGTGCAATATTGAACTCTTGTAGGCACAAAACACAAAGGGAGCCTGTATGTCCTTATATATTTTATTATGGTAGCATGAGAGGGCTTTTCTGTTTAGTCCAATCATATATGCATGTCCTTTGCAAGTCTGTGTGACATGAGTTTTTAGGAATAATTTTGAATCCTTTCAGATTGGCTTAGCAGGTACATCCACTTGTGAAAATGGTCATTTTTAAAAGCACAATTGTCTTATCATATGCTGGGTGGTTGCATTAATCAATGCATGTGGTGAACTACCTATGTTTTGAAGAAACAAAAAACACATCTCTCATGCTAGCTCATGATTACAGATGGCCTCAATATAATGAATATGTTCAGAATAATATAGTTACATAGTTAATTTGGGTTGAAAAAAGTCCAAGTTCGGGTTGAAAAAAAGACCAAAGCCCATCAATAGTTCCAAATGAACCCAGTGCACATGCCTACTTATAAAGACCTATCTACACACTCACATAATAACTATATATACACAAATACATATATTAACTAGTTATAGATCTTAAAAGTACAATAGCCTTGGATATTATGCTTGATCATGAAATCATCCAAGTCATTAATAAAATCCACCATCATAACATCACTCAGCAGGGCATTCCACAGCTTTACTGCCCTCTCTGTGAAAAACCAATTACTGTGGTTTAAATGAAAGATCTGTCCCTTTAGTCTCTGGTGTGTTGATTTTTTCTATGAGGAAAAAGATGCCCTGCTCTTTGTCTATGATATCCTGTAATGTACTTGTAATTATGTCCCCTCCAAAGCGCTTTTTCTCCAGAGAAAACAACCCCAACCATGACCGTCTACCCAGAGAGTTTAAATCTTCCATCCCTTTTACCTTTAATGGTCTTTTGAAGGACTGGAGCCCAAAATCTGTACTCAAGGTGAGGCCTTACAAGGGAGCTATAAAAAAGCAAAACTATGTTTGCATCCCTTGAGTTTATGGTAGACAGTACTTAATTTTCTTATAAGTAGCCACTAAATGACACACAGCTTGTTACTCACAAAAATCTCCAGATCCTTCTCAATTAGCACAATACCATTTGGGTCCCAATAAAGAATGCTTGAGCCTTCGGCTAGTACAAACACTCACACGTTTCTAAACTCTTGTGTGGTGTCCTCATTTGACTACTTTGGTTTCCCGGCAATTGCTTATTTTTTTCCCCAAGTGGGTTTTTCAAAAATTAAAAAGCTCGGCACCACAGGGGAAAAAAATTATCAGCAAGAAGCTGAACTATTCGATTGATGAAATCACACAAGTTTAGGAACTCTCGAGCCCCATGGCTCGAGTAATCTTAAAGGGGGTCCTTAGTATATAACTCTCATGTTCAAGCATAAATCACAGGTTACTGAGGAAGAGCCAAGGAGCAAAACTTGCTGCAAAAACACTGCCTTATTCACACAACATGTTTCAGGCTAAAAGCCCTTTATCAAGGTGGGCTCACATGTTATTTTTACCAAAGTGCATAACTTTGTACTTATCAACACTCAACATCATTTGTCAGCCCAGCTTTCTTAATTCATCGAATCACATTGCAAAATGAATGAATCCTGAAAAATTGAGTAAAGTGGTTTGGCAATCACACAGCTAAGCTTGTTTCCTACTTTGGGATGAATAACATCTGGTCCTGGACCTTTGTTTACCTTTACAAGTTTTAGACCTCCTATATCACCCATGCATCAATAGCTATATTGTTAGTATTGGGTCTAATAAAAAAAGAAAGCTTCATCGGCTGTTTCAGACAAACAGTTCAGAATCTCTGCTTTTTCCCTGTTCTCAAGTTTCAACCAACTGACCTCCCACTGATAAGGGTCCCACCCTTTCAGCTTTATTTTTATTGTAATTACTTATGTGGGATTCATTTTACTCCTCGCTGCAATACCTTTTTTTTTTGTGGTAAAGGACAGTTAATGAAACAATATAGGGAAGAATGTGTATTTGTATTAATATTACTTGGCCATTAATTTTTAGCTTAATGGCTGGCAATATAAAGTGGTTTAGAAGGCATGGTGATCCAGTTATTGGAGATACAAATACTTCAGAAGAAACATGTGAGGTGCCACAGAGATACGGTATATGTTCTCCCAGAACTATTTGCAAACTACAGAGATACACTAGGTAGCTGTACTGCCAACATTCAGCTATACAGGCCCCTTTTAGAATGTTTCAAGGACCCTATGATTGCCATAATATGTATAAATGGCCTGCTGCAAATGATGAGTTAACTCCAGAAACCGCAGGCTTTGTATGGTGAGTGATTGAAGCAGGAGGTCCATAAATAAGTACAGAATAAGGTCGACTATCTAAACCAATCGTGGTGTTATGTTTAACTGTGAACTCATGCTGAAGCATTAAGAAATATCAGAGAGTAAGGCAGTGAGTTTTCATTTTAAGGATGATGAATGATAAAAATCTAGTGCCGCCAAAAGGTTTACCCTTAATGATATGATATGATATATGCCAATACATTTGGAGTATTAACTGCTCAGCACCCATACATGCCATATGGCACCTGTTCTCTGTTTGCTGTTCAACTCCATGTAAAATAATGCCTTGACTGTATAGCTATAAGTGACAGTGATTTAGGAGACTTGCTTACACATACCTTCTGGACCATCATACCACTGATCCTAAATACTTTAGATTTTCCGCATTAGTTATATGGAATTTACTCGGTGTCCTATCATAGAAGCACCTTTACTTTCTGCATTCCTTCAAGAACAGAAACATTCATATTACTATTAATTATTCATTGTAATACTATGCCAGTGTGTTAATTTGGGGAGTTCTTTATACGTAACATCTTTATTATCACTTTTATAATTACAGCTCCATAACAAATATAAAAACAACCAAAAAAATGCTGTTTATTTGCTTAACTAATGCCTAGAATCAAAAGAAATTTTCCAGGGAATGATGAAGTAAATAATTTTGGAGAAAGAGTCTTGGAATTACTGCAGTGCTAAAAGGCCTTTTCACTAACATAAATATCTGCAAATAACACCTACTTGCAAATATATGGGTTATGGTAAACAGGAGAGAGAGCAGAGAAAATACAGTATATCAGTGGCTCTTAATCCTTTTTACCAATGTTCTCTATATTTGTCAAATGTATTACCTGCAATATTACAACCAAAATTACAGGTGTCTGCAAACATTACAGTTGTGCTCCTTGTCACCCATTACAAGAACAAGTTTTATGCAATATTTTGGCATCTTAAAGCGATACTGACACTAAGAGGGTTATTTATCAAAGGTTTAGTTTGTGAGGTTTTTTCTACCTTAAATAAACTCACAACTCAAATGTTTGATTATTTATGAAAAAAAACACAGAATGTAACAAAACTCAATGCAATCGGGGGGGGGGGGGGAACTTGAATACTTGAAATGATCGAGTTATAGGCTAAAAAAAAAAAACCTTGAATACCTCGAATTGATTGAGTTTTCAAGCAAAAATCACCTTTAAAAAAATCAGAAAATCACGAAGGCAAAAAAAAATCTTCAAAGGGACCTCTGCCATTGACTTCTACATGACCTCGACAGGTTTTAGCTGGAGTATTTTCAGATTTGGCTTTTAGCAGCTTTGGGGCATAATAAATCGAGAAAAACGCAGGGTTTTTTTATCCTGAAAAAATCGAGTTTTTACTGAAACTAACCTTGCAAAAATTTTCTGGAAAAACACAACTCGACCTTTAATATTTAAATTGTGATTTTATTTGCAGTAGAAAAAAAATTACAAACCTCACAAACTCGACTTTTAATAAATAATCCCCTAAAACCTACCTAGAGGTCATGTTAATTGTTTTTTTATGATAGGTCTGCTTTTGTAAGTAATTGTTACTTGAAGTTCCTAAACCTGACTGTTTTGCCAACCTGACTGATTTTGCCTTATTTATTATTAAATTAACCTGATTTAATCAGATCGGTAAAAAAATGGAAAAAATCAAGTGAAAACAAATTATTGTGGCTTTTCTCCTGAAAAGCTTGATTTGTTTTGGAGTTTTTGCCAAACTCAGCACAGATCCAAATGAGCAATTCAGGTGGCACTCCGGATAATTTTGAAGAGGTTTATTGCAACATTAGGGTAAGAACATCGCCTTACGCATTTCAGGAAACATTCCCTTAATCATAGGCATACAGAGAGATATTCATCACTTACACAAATAGTTGATCTCACAGTGACACTCTATATGGTGTGTGGAAATCACACGGCCCTAACAAATTAAAACCGAAAATTATGAGACGATTATATAAACCTGCATAAAGCAGAAATGCAAAAGGATCGAAACTTGACTCAAAAGACTTATATGCACATGCAAAACCATGGCTCATGTTTGTATAGATATGTAAGATGGTGCCTAGTGTTAAGGCCCCTGGGAACCCTGGTATCTAACTTAAAAATCCAGAAGGCTTCTCTTAAACTGAGGGGACGTAAAATATCCCCACCTTGCTCAATCACCTTTAATCCCAGATCATAGGTGCTCTTATGGGAACAGGGTGCAATATGCTTTCCTATAGGGGATTTGTCATCCTTCTTTTCGATTGTCCTTATATTTTCTCGTATTCTGTCTTTCAGTGAATCGATCTACGGACATATATATGTTTAGTACAGCGCAGACCCGATAACGTAAATTTGAGATAGGCTTGATTTATACAGGACCTCAACAGGTCTGAGATGGTGAATTTTTGGATTCTGACTTTGTTATTATAGATGTAAAAAAGGTTTAACTTCTGGTGTCCATATCTCTTTAAGGGGATTTATGAAAAAGTAACAGCAGCTACTCCCATGTAGGAACAATGAGTCCATCTGCAGATTTGCAGCTTAGCCTTGTTTGGACACACAAAAACACACAAAAGCCACTGATAACTGATGTAGATAGAGCCGCACCAGTAGAAGATTGGCAGAAGTGCCACAGTTCAACTGTCAAAAGTTCAGGAACTGGCAATATCTATGTAAACCTGAGCACAGAAGTCTCGACAAGAACAGGCAACACAATTTTGAATGGAGAAAGTCAGTCAAATGACTAGCAAAATATCTTCAAGGAAATACAGCAAATCCAGTTGACTATATCAGAACCTGGATGAAAGAGAACCTTCACAGACATCCTGCTGATCCTTAATTTGTTCAAATAATCTCCAAATCTATCATCTCCTCAAATGAAAATATCAGTGATCAATGAGTCCTCACCCAATCAGGGCCGGATTTACTTAGCAGAAACCCCTAGGCCTGCTGCAGTTCGTCGCCCCCGTTCCCTCCCCTCACGCAAATTTTTGGAGCTATGAGGACTGGCGAACGCGATGTTTAAAAAACTATCATATCTCCTGAGCATCGCCAGTGTTTCTGAACCAATGTGGGTGTGTTTGGGCAGCATGCCACCCCCTAAAATACTGCTGCCCTAGGCCCAGGCCTTGGTGGTCTTTCCACAAATCCGGGCCTGCACCCAATACAACCTACCTTTGCATGTGTACCATGAGAGCCATTTTAATACTACAGTACAGGCACCAGGGAAGATTACTGCAGGGGTGGTTGGTGGTATGTTTTGCACAACACACATAACTTTTCTTTCCTGCCCACATGCATCAACCAGAGGTTTGAATTCTCGGAGGGCCATGCTCCCTCCCCCCAGTTCCGATGTGCATACTACAGGGAGCAGTATTTCACAACAGAAAACTATATATCACAGTGTATAAAGTGTCTTTATTGGATGCAATCAAGGGAAAGTTGTGCTCACTACTAATTTTTAAAAACATTAAGCTAGGGTGCAAGTGACCGATTTCACATAGACAAATACAAGAAGTCCTCTGCACTCAGCCCATTATAAATATATATAGGACACTGAAACTTTTGTGCCTAAAGCTACAAAAAATTACTTACCCTGTAAAAAAAAACAGGCATTGTTTTCCATATATTGCAATATATTTAATCTGGCCAACTACGTCAGAGTCATCCCCAGTGTGGCCAGTTCCTATACTCAACTTTAATCTGATTCATTAAGAATTCTATTCTATTCTTCATTATACATTTTATAAAGGGACTAAGTTTTACCCGCAACTTACTTGCTGATTTCAAAGTAAAACTCCCAAACTTGGTTGCCCTCTTTTATTGGATGCAATGGCATTAGATCAACAGACGCAACATTTCAGGCAACCATGAGCCCTTACTCAAGCTTCATTTTATTGGCAAACCATACAGTGCCATCTACTGGTGTGTTACAATATTCAGATACAATCTGAGATTCAGCCATTTGTGGCATTAGCCTTATTTCTCTATGTATCAAAGAATATGCAGTGCATCCTTACCTGGCACTAGTCTTAGGGGTATATTTATCAAAAAATGAAGTTAGAGATGGCCACAGTCCGCTAGAGTGGAATTCTACCACTCTCCTTTCATTTCTATGGGATTTTGAAAGGTGTATTTATCAAAGGATGAACTTTCACTTTCTCCGATTGATCAATACTCTTTTAAAAATCCCTTAGAAATGAATGTAGAGTGGCAGTATTTCACTCTAGAGGACTGTGGCGATATCTAACTTCACGTTTTGATAAATGTACTCCTTAGTGTATGTTTCCAGTTATATCCCTTGCAGTATCTTCAGGTATTACCAGAAATCCCTTTTGTGCCTCCTCCCAGAGTCAGCATTTTGGCACACATATTGGCTGTTCCAGAGGACTCTTCATGTCAGCACTGTGATTCACAATTCCAGTACAACCCATAAGGTTTATATTGATACTGTGTGTTAATGTAGCAAGGTATTTGCTTATAAATGACCCACAGGGAGGGCCACTGAGGAAAACCTTGTACAAATGTAATTGGAGACCATTAAGAAATAAATCCAGCCAGTCATAATCCGATACCTACCCGCTTAGCTCCTGCCCCAGCCCTGCTATACAAACCTACCAACAGAGGTTTCACTTCAGCTCAACCTGAAATCAAAACAAAATGACATCACTGTAGACCAGTAGTGACATCACTCTGGAAGGTGGATAAACCTCATTACAAAATGAAAGGGAAAAAAAGAAATTAGGAAATCGGGAATTTTCCTTCCAAAACCTTGTGACTTTTCTGGTATTCCATTGGCATGTGACAACAAGACCCTTTAGCTGTCACATAGCAATTGAATTTGAAAATCAGAAAGTACAGTATTTTCTAAATATTCTTATTCCTATTTTAAAATAATATAAGGTCTACTAGTTACACTGAGCACCCTACAAAAGCTTTTAGCTTTTAATAGAAGCAGTTGTATTTATTTGACAACAGGAGAGCCACATGCTTACTTGTCATTATCCAATGGCACGTATCATATGTCATATCTTACACAAAAGAATTAGCTGCACCCTTGGCCGAAGGTATTTGTTGAAAGATAGCTTGAGGGATACCTTCTGCTTCATGTTAAACTGAGCAGAATGTGATTGAAAGGGAACCTATCACTGAAAAATAGTTTTAGGCACCAGAGGTGCAGTTTAGTTGAGCCTTCACACCAACTGCTTTACACAACACTACTTTTACAAGAAAAATGCGTGTGCTATACCACATGCGCTGGGATGGAGCTCTCAGTGTGGGTGTCACATTTGGGTACAATCTTGTGCATAATGAGAAAGTGCCCCCGCAGGTGATGTAGGATCTGTCAACAACTCATCCCAAAATCCAGTCTCACTTATGCAAAATCAGCAAGTTGGAGCACTTTTTCATAATGCATGGGCACCTGCATTGCACTGGGAGCTCCCTCCCCATGTGGACGGCATTGTGCTTGTGAGGAGCATTTTATTGCTCCTAGAGCACCAGCTCTATATATAAGACCGCACAATTTTTCAATTATAGGTGTCTTTTAATCACAGTTGAAGAGTCGTCTTCTTAAAGGGGTGGTTCACCTTTAAGTTTACTCTTATTATGTTAGAGCAGGGGTGCCCAAAAGGTAGATCGGGATCTACCAGTAGACCTTTAGCTGGTGATCAGTAGATCTCAAGGCAGCCAACAAACCACTTGCCTGAATCACCCTCCTATTTATACTTATCATTCATGTATTGTTATGGTTAAATAAGAAATAGTTGTTTGTTATAATATAGCAATATAAATTCTCTCATGAATAAATATAATATGTAAGTAATATTTCCCATGGAACAGAATGCTAACAATGCTTTTATGGATGTAGATCATAATGGGACAACATCACTAAAAGAAGACCCCACATTAGTAAAGTATGGGCACTCCTGTGTTATTGAATGGCTAATTCTAAGCAACTTCTCAACTGGCTTTTGTTTATTTTTTATAGTTTTTGAATTATTTGCCGTTTTATTCAGACTTTTTCCAGCTTTCAAATGGGGGTCACTGAACCCAGGCGCGTTTCAGATCTTAATGCCGCCTGAGGAGGCATTCTAAATGCGCCTCCCCCCCGCCTGGTGTGCTTACCTTAATATCGCCGACAGGGGGCAGAGGGGGGGCGCATTTATAGCGCAGAGAGCGAAATTCAACTCTTAAAGTTACAGGATCGGCTTTTTGTCGCCCCTGATAACTTCTGGGCAGCTGCTGCCTGAGGTGAGGTACTCACCTTGCCTCATGGCAGAAACGCCCCTGACTGACCCCATCTAAAAACAAATGTCTACAAGTTAACTCAAAGATGAACAACCCCTTTAAGTACATGTCGTCCCTAAATGTCCCTTGTGTTGTCTCAGAATGAGTTCTGCTAATTTGCCTCACAGCTGTTCAGCATAGTATATAAGAGTAAGGGGAGGGGCAGCCGCATCACTATACAATCCTGTAACAATACACAGTAGCAGATAGCTAATAATAAGACACAACAGAACTTCAGTATTTTGGGTGAATCTCCAATAACTAACGAAGAACAAACAATCTGTCAGTTTCATTAGGCTTGTTGGAACGGAACAACTATGGGGCGGGACTTTTTTTTTGTAGCTCAAAGTAATGACCACTTCCGGTAGAAGAACGGAAGGAAGGACACGCGAAGAGAGGGTTTCTACGAGTCTCTGTCATGGCAGCTGATCTGCTGCGCTGGTGTGTGGAGGAACTGGAGAAGCGTTTTGGACTGGGCGTCAGTGAAGACGTGGTTAGGTGAGTTTTAAGAGCAGCTGTATGACAGGCAACAGTAGAATACATAATGACAGCTGCTGTGCTAGTGTATTTGGTACCTTGTGACATGGCTCTGATCTAGCAGATGTGACAGTGGCTGATGGCTCCAGCACTACTTCATTTCGCCCTTTGATTTTACCAGGATCACAACCTCTCTTCTTCCACTTTCACACAGGACAAACATTTGAGGAGAGTGACACAATAGCTCAGGTTTCACTGCTTTTGTATTGCGATTAAGCAACTTTATTAAAACCTGGTCTATTGAAACGGCACAAAAACGTTTTTTTTTCTGCGAATAAAGGGATACTTTACCTTTTAGTTAGCTTTTAGTAACTTTTTTAGCAACTTTTTTTTAGTTTTTGCATTATCTTCCTCTTCTGACTGTTTTCATCTTTAAAATGGAGTTCAATGAACTGGCAGACAAAAACTATTGCCCTGCTTCAAATGTATTACTATTTTTACTTTTGTATTACTTTACTTTCTCCTAGTTATATTTAAAGGGATGGTTCACCTTCAAGTTAACTTTTGTATGTTGTAGAATGGCCAATTCTAAGCAACTTTTCAATTGGTCTTCATGAATTTATTTTTTTTATAGTTTTTGAATTATTTACCATTTTCTTCTGAATTTCCAGCTTTTAAATGGGGGTCACTGACCCCATCTAAAAACAAATGCTCTGTAAGGCTACACAATTATTTTTATTGCTACTTTTTATTACTCATCTCTCTATCCAGACCCTATGCTAGTCCCTTATTCAAATCAGTGCATGGTTGCTAGAGTAATCTGTATCCTAACAACCAAATTGCAGACTGGAGAGCAGCAGAATAAAAACCTAAATAACTCAAAAACTACAAATAAAGATGAAAGTGAATCGCAAATTTCCTCATAATACCACTCTCTACATCAGAGGACCTTTTTCGCCAGTAAGCAATATTCAGATGTAAAAAGAGTTGGGGAGCAACACAAGCATGAAAAATGTTCCTGGGTGGTGCCAAATAAGAGCTGTGATTGGCCATTTTATAGCCCCTATGTGGACTGGCAGCCTAAAGTGGTCTCGTTGGCAGTACATCTGGTTTTTATGCAACCAAAACTTCCCTCCAAGCCAGGAATTCAAAAATAAGCACCTGCTTTGAGGCCACTGAGAGCAACATCCAAGGGGTTGAGGAGCAACATGTTGCTCACAAGCTACTGTTTAGGGATCACTGCTCTACATCATACTAAAAGTTAACTCAAAGGTGATCAACCCCTGTAAGCCTCTAATTTAAACCACTGCCTGGTTGTTAGATTAATTTGGACCCTAGCAACCAAATAGCTTCTGAAATTCCCAACTGTAGAACTGCTGAATAAAATGCTGAATGATTCTCAAATATCGAAGAATAAAAAAAGACCAACTGCAACACACTCTACATTATGCTATAAGTTAATGTTATAGTGAATAACAACGTTAAATATCAATTTTGAAAGGAAAAAGTGTGATAGTAGTGTTATGTATAGCTGTCCCTCGTATTTATCAAGATTTCAAATTATTATGCTTCTATATTCACTATAGGTATATTCTATCCATTGACACAGAGGAAGAGATTGACGAGTATATTAATGACCTAGTACAGGCTCCAGAGGATAAAAAGTCTCTCTTTACACGTGAACTGAAACTCCGATGGCAGAGAATCAGGCAACCATCTGCTTCAAGCACTGCTCCAGCGTTCCAAAGGAAAGATGGTAAGCCCAGGTGTACCTGTTATTTATTTGTGTTTAACTATTAGAATGTCAGACTGTAGGGACTTTTTTTCTTATGCTCGGACTGGCAGCTTTCCCCCATTTTAGCAATGCAGTGTTTACACAATTAGGGATATTACACACGGGCATTTTTTATGCATTTAACATGCAATAAACACGTTCGCTAATTGATTCCTTTATATTATGCCTGGCTGTTCTGAATTGCTTTTTACTCCATTTGTGTTTTATTGCGCTTGTTTAGAGGCTGCATTTTGTTGCGCTGGACACGTGTTCACGTATTCGACATCTGTAGAATAGAGTGTTGCATTTGGAACTAAAACTAGCTTAGCAAGGTTAAAAAAAATGCAATTAAACACAAAATATGCACTCAGCATGCGTTTGAAAAACACATGTAAAAACGCAGTGTGTAATGGGAGTTGACCAACTAAATTAACTTGTATTATGCTACAGATTGACAGTTCTAAACAACTTTTAAATTAGTCATCTTATTCTGGTTTTATTTTTTTTTTTTCAGTTTGCAAGCAAAAATGCTGTCTACTGATTGGAGTCAATGATTGCAGAAAGCATAAAAACGAAAAAACAGAATTACTTTGAAGCTTATTTATTGTTTATATTTCTCTTTGGGCCTTTGCACATGCTAGGGTAATGAAGCCCTAAACACCAGAGAGCCAATAACAGTAGAACATAAAAATTTAAAAAAAATTAAGACTTGTTGTAAATTATCTTCGAATACTACTGTCTACATCAAAGTAAAAGTTAATTTCAAGGTGAACTACTTCTTTAAACTTTTGCATTAGAAATCAAAAAGGGGGTTTGAAGTTATGGACCAATATATGGAGGTGGTTCCATATATGGACCTTCTTTTTTGGGTCCCCACATTCCTAAAAGCCCATTCCTAAAAGTGGTCACTTTTGAAACAGAGGATTCCTTCGTCAATATAAGTAAAGGCAATGTGAGGCCAAAACAGCAAATTTTAGCTAATAAGACTGCATATTATGGGAGGGGTAGGACAGTAACACAAAAAATGAAAGTATTTTAAAGTAATGAAAATATGTACTTTTGCCCTGCACAGGTAAATCTGATCTGTTTGCTTCAGAAACACTACTATAGTTCATATAAACAAGCTGCTTTATAGCAATGGTAGAAATTGAAAAAGGCTATATGGCACAGGTTAAATAGTTGATAACAGATAACACCATTATGTTCTACAGAGCTTATCTGCTATCTGCTGTGAGACCTGAGCCTTTTCTTCTTTGAATGGCTGCCCCAGTGCTACACAGCAGCTTATTTATATAAACAATAGTAGTGTTTCTGAAATCTGAAGCAAACACCATTTTTACCAGTGCAGGGCAACAGTACATTATATTTTTATTACTTACATTTTTTGATGTTACTGTTCCTTTAATCTATTGTACACGCATTGATGCATGCTCAAATTTAACAGGCAAATGCATCTTACTCTATGTCAAACCAAACAGGATGTGCAAAAGAAGACCACACTTCCCACTGGCACAGAGTAGCATTCACACTCTCAGTGCACAAGGTTGAGATCTGTGGTGAGTTAAAATTAATTAGTGCACAACCTTAGGTTATCAGAAATGCAATTACGTTAATGATAAAATTGTAGCTTCCTTTCAAAATCTGGAACAGCGGTGTCTAATATGTTATGCCTCTTAAGGAACAGAAGATTTGCAGACAGAGAAACTGTCATTCGGGGAACAGGGTAAGCAAAGAAGGCGCAAAGGAAGGAACAAAATGGAGCCTCTTCAAGCTGTATATTCTGTAGCCAATACCTCTGCGGAAGAAGTAAAAACACCCATGGATTTGGCAAAGGTTAGTAGGATTTCCTTGACAAAAGATAGTGGCCTGTGCTCTTTATAACTGGGAATCTAAAAACTTCGATTAAGATTCAATGATGACATGCTGGTAGATTTTTCCTTTTGTTTGAGCGAGGTCTGGCTAAGCATTCTGCTCCCTTGCCATATCTGAGTTTCCTGCAGGATTGTTTATTTGGTCAGATTACTTACTTACAGATATGTGAAAAGATGGCTGTGCTGGCCATTCAGCTTTAGTTTCAGGAATATATATCATAGCATATTAATAGTTACTCCAAATCTCATGTTGACTGACATTCAGGCTCAATTTCAAGAGTATCTTGGAGAGCCAACATGCTTACCATAACCAGGCTTGGCTTCTCAGCCTGCTTGGGCCCTCTGAAGGGACAATAGCTCAACAGTTTTCTGTCTTCTACATTGTACTCACACTATAACCCCAACATTCAGTTTGGCAGTGGGTGATATGATATCACCCTCTGCCAACTGTTCTATATTTTTACATCACCTCTATAGAAGTAGTTTTTAGAATATGAGAATGCAATACTTTTGTCCTAAAGATTTATTATTACAGTTAAATTACATAGTTACATAGCACTGATATAGTACATTTTAAATTAGCCCACATTTCACAACCATCTTTTTCTGTCCCTCCTACTGTTTCAGTAGGTACTTTTTCTGCATTTTAAACCAACATTTTGTCATGCTTATATTATCTATTAGTATGTTAATTTTTATGGAAGTTTTTTGATATTAACATGTTTACCAATTACAATTTAAAAATGCTATCTAGTTGGTCCCTGTCCCCAAACCAACTGATGGCTGTTTTAATTGTCATTGCCACTTTTTTAGCTTTCTGTAGAGGCATGAAATAGTAAGTCAGTGTTATGACCTATTTTAATGTCTATATTGGTTGTGATATTGTAATTAAAAGCCAAAATGAAATGTATAAAAGGTAACTTCTCTTTAATATTTATACAGTATAGGTTTGCAATACAATACAGTATATGTGACTAAAGTGCAGCATTTCACTTGCATGCATCTCCATTTATATTCTTCACCCCCACTAAATTTATTTTTGGATAATGAATGCCTTAATCCATAGACCACATTAAAGCACTCTTATTATCTGTTGCATAAACATGAGAATTATTTTGGCAAGGAAAGCAGCTACCACCCACCGAGTGGAATTCTGTAAACGATCATACTTAAGCCATGGATGTCCATTTTGGATTTGGCAAAATCTGGATAGATTGCCCCCTTTACACGAGGATTTAATCTTGTGTATAACTATTGCACTACCAGTAAAAGTTTCCAGTACTTTCATGTACATTGCTCTGTAGGCAGTATTAAGCAAATGCCCTGATACACAATATAGATTCCCAAACTCCCTCCCTAAATCTCTTCCCTTTTATTTTATTTTAGTTTTTTTAGATTTTTTTAACCTTCAAATTCTTTACTTTTATAAGTACCTCTAATAAATGACTGTGAAATAACCTACGCCTAATTACGTACCCATTTACCATTTAGGCGCAGGAAGTTGTGGGGTTGTCATCCTCCAAGAAGAAGCAAAAGTTTGTCAGTCTGTACACCAAGGAGGGGCAAGACAAACTGACTGTGCTTATCCCTGGACGCCACCCTTGCGAGTGCTTGGCACAGAGGCACCGGCTTATTAATAACTGTATGACATGTGGCCGCATTGTTTGTGAACAGGAGGGCTCAGGGCCGTGTCTGTTTTGTGGAAACCTGGTAAGATCATAGTTGTGTGCACCCTTGTCAGCAACCAAAGTCAATTTACAGTATGTGTAAATATTGTCAGTATAATTATTTTTATTGAAAATAATTATTTAAATTGTGTTTTTGCAGAATGCTTGCAAGCTAAATACAACATCATTATAACATGATTTGGTGACTGAATTGATGCACTTTTCTTTTTCTTTTTTTTTTTTTACCATTTGTAATAAAAAACACTATAATACTGTATTGAAGAATTGTATTCAGCCCTTGGGCATGCTGGCCACACAAGATCTGTTTGAATGCTACATCCATCTACTTGGTCTCTAGCTGAAGCATCTATGTGTTTAAAGGAGAAGGAAAGTCTTCTTCCACTTGGGGGTGCCAAATGTTAGGCACCCCAAGTGATTGTATTTACTTAACTGAAACCGGAAGAACCCCGGCCGTTGCTTTCTGCTGATTGCAGCACCTGCCCGGGGTTTCAGGTAAGTATATACAATCACTTGGGGGTACCTAACATTTGGCACCTCCAAGTGGAAGAAGACTTTCCTTCTCCTTTAATTTCCCTGTTCTTGGAGTTGCAAAGAAATACAGACAATTAATTTTGTTGAGTAAAAATAAATGCTTGATGATTTTGTCTTCCACAATAAAGCTTTAGGTATAGTTGTTAATATTAAAGGAGGAGGGAAAGTGGAATCACTGTAGGGTGCCAAAAGTTAGCCCCCCCTCCATTGAATATATTTACTTGTCTGATACTCCGGGCAGTTGCTCCTATAAGCAAAGACCTGTACCGGCTCAGGGTTCTTCTCAGCGAGCACCACAGAATGATCCTCTTCCTCTGCTTCTATTTTCATGTGGGTGCACATTTGTATTAGAATAAAAATCCAAACTTTAACAAAAATACTGGCTTTTTCACTTTACTGTGCGTATGTTGGCCCTGGGGAAGTGAAAGAAGAAGTGGAAGAAGAGCATAGCTGTGATGTGTTATAACTTTTTCCACTGCCCCCCCCCCAGTAATTTCACCTTTCCTTCTCCTTTAATATTGATGTTGGCCACGTCTGGATTTGTTAACTTTTCATTTTGACACCGGAATATAGATGCTTATGTAGCTTGATATTGATTTTTATTAGTCAAAATATCTTTTGTCAATTGAACTGGAGCTAAGATTTGAAAATTTTGCCTCAACCTATTCTATTCCTTCTCTTCAGGTATGCACAAAGGAAGAGCAAGACATTTTGCAGCGAGACTCAAATAAAAGTCAAAAACTCCGCAAGAAGCTTCTAGGTAAGAGTGTAACTATTATGACTGTCCTGTACATTGTGTAAAGATTATATCCCTGGTATGTGTTTTATATTTCTTCTGTCATTTTTGTCACTTAACCGAACTGGCTGCTGTGGCAGGTTCAGAGTCCTCTGCAAAAGACCTTCTCCCCCATCAGGAAACCCGAATGAAAGAAGGATTAGAGAAAGCTCTGCAACATCGAGACAAACTCTTAGAGTATGACAAGACTAGGTATGGTAGATGAGTTTGTTTAAATGAATGTACTGACATTTCCTGTTTTAATCTTACAGAATTACTGTACCTACGTACTATACCTACTAAGTATTATTGAGAATTGTCTTTCATCTTGTTAGCTGTTTGTTAGCTGTTTGTAACACACTGGTGCACTTTAAATTATCTTAGCAATTGACAGAATTACTATGATTTAAAAAAAAAATTTTTTGTTCTTTATCAAGTGTGCGGCGGACTCATGTGATTGATGATGAATCTGATTACTTCGCCACGGACTCAAATCAGTGGTTGTCTCAGGCGGAAAGAGAAACCTTGCGAATGAAGGAACAGGAGTTGCAGGAACTGCGTCATGCCTCTCGCCTTTCTCGTAAATTCACAATTGATTTTGCGGGAAGGAAGGTCTTTGAGGAAAGAGGAGATCTTACAGAGTACCATAAGCAGTAAGGCCAATATTCATAAAGAAACATAAAGCAGGGATTTCAGCCATTGTGGCTGACAACTGTGTAGAGGAGCACACAACAAAATACCATGTCGTTCTTTGGTCTTTAGCATGCTGAGGAAATAAAGAACTTTCATACTTGTGTGCCTTGTGTTGCTAATCTGCGCTGTTATATCAGTTGCCACTTATTATGCTGCATCCTAGATTAGATTGCTTGTATGTATGATGTTTTGCTTGCTTTCATTTATACATATTTCTTTTCCTGGGAATTTCAGGTTGGATGATACTGTCCAGTCAGTTAACTCTGGAACAGTGGTCCCTTCAGGGAATTCTAGAGAAAGATCAAACGTTTCATCTCTGGTAAATCCAAGTCTACTACAGCCTTCACCAGTGGTAAGTGATATCATTTTACAACAGCTCTTATAAATCTCCTATTTAACGTAATTTAAATTCTGTTCCATTATTCTAGTGGGTGGATCAGGTTAGCGCAGGCTCATACAAGAAGAAAGCTCTTTCGGAGGAGACAAACCCTTGTTCTGAAAGAAACCGGCTGCGGATACAGGACCGTGAATTACAAGAGATTAGTGACCTAGGCATGTGCTTGAGCATGCACCAACCTTGGGCTTCTCTACTTGTTGCAGGCATCAAACAGTAAGGGGCAGTTATTATTAATAGCTCATATCCCCACTTTTTTGTCAATATAAAGGCCATTGTACTCTGGCCTTTGTTAGATAAGTAGTAAAAAGAATCCTGTAACCAAGCAATTATTCATGTCTGCACATCACTTTCTTTTAGGGCAATGACAGACAGGCTGATAGCAGCTTGTGATGTGCAGAAGTAGTGATCTGATTGGTTGCAGGGAAAACAATACACTGTAATTCCATATTATGTTTTTCTTACTACAAACATGCTTTCCTACACAGGGTAGAGGGAAGGACATGGTACAGTGCTCATAGAGGCCGCTTGTGGATAGCGGCTGCTGCGAAACAACCTTCCTCACAGGAAATCTCTGAGCTGGAAACTTCCTACAGAGTGTTGCTTCAAAAAGGTGTGAATTTAAACATTTAGTACTTCACCATACAACTAACTAAATAACCTAAAATTCGTCCTAGAGTTATGGTAAAGATGGGTCTATCTTTTAAGTTGGCCTTTATTACTATTATTTCTTATTTTATTATTGTATATTATATACAGTAGCTTATTTGTACACTATTCATCGGTGTTATATATTTGATATATTGAACATTAACTTTCAGTCACACTTGACTTTTCAATTTTGTAACAATACCTGTAATTTGCAATACTAAGGCTAATGTTACACACTAGGTTTTCTCTGCTTATTTTAGTCAGGAAACACTTGCTGGTGCCTTTTCTGTATAAAACTAACCCCATGTGCACAGTGACTGGTGTTTGCCATTAAAGTCAGTGGCTGCCTGTATGAGCTGTTCAGAAAAATGTAGGTGTTTTCACATTAGCTTAACATAAATATAGCAAAAATCGCACTTAAGAAAGCCAAAAACTATTCTCTAATGCCATTGTTTCTAGGCATAAAGACAAAGACTCAACACTTCCCTTATGTTAATTCAAAATCACTTACTTTAATATTTGTATAATCCCTTATGATAAATATTTTACTAGGAATGTGATTGTATTGTGTCTGAGCTGTCTTTTCACGTTTTTTCACAATTGAAAGTAATTTTTTTTTAATAAATAGGCATTTTTTGAGACAAATTTATATTTTTTACTTTTGTAGTTTTTTTCAAAATTAAAAACTTAATCTGAATGTTTTTATATAAATCTGTTATTTATCAAAACAGTTTGTATTTGCACAGAAAAAAGTCGCACATCAGTGAAAAATCACAAGTTATATTAATTTTTAATGAGGCTGAAAATCTTGCATACATAAAGCTACTATCCAGAAGATCCAAACTACGGAAAGGCTGTCTCCCACAGACTATTTTATCCAAATAATCCACATTTTATTTATTTTTTCTGCAATAATAAAACAGTACCTTGTACTTGATCCAAACTAAGTTATAGTTAATCTTATTGGAAGCAAAACCAGGGTCAGTTATCTGCAAACCCCAGGTCCTGAGCATTTGGGATAACCGGTCCCATACCTGTATTTTAATAAACTGGGAAAATAAAATTCTTAGAGACCATTCCCATTGACTTCTATAGGGGACTCCCAAAGGGATAATTGCTGGTAAGAAAAAGTCTGGTGTTCTAACATTAACAAGAAAAATTGAATTGGCAAAATGCCTGATAACCTGTGTGTGCTTTTGTATTGTGCATAAAGATAAATGGGGCTGTAATGTTGCTACTGTGATATTAATAATAATTCTCTACCTTTTAATGAACTATAATTGAAGTTCCTTCTTTGTTCAGTGTTTGTGCCATGACAAATTAAAAGCTTCCCCAACTTATATTTTTGTTTGTAGCCGTACAGTTTCCAAAAGACTACCCTACTAGTTGTCTCCTGGGTTGTGTTGATGTGCTCGACTGTCTGTCACAAGAGCAATTCAAAGAACAGGTAACCGGAATGTGAAAACTGGAGCGTAACAAAGTTACTTTGACAGTGCATTTAAAGGAGAAGGAAAGGTTAAAACTAAGTAAGCCTTATCAGAAAGGCCCATCTAAATATACCAGTAAACCCCCAAAGTAGTGCTGCTCTGAGTCCCCTGTCAAAAGAAACAGCACATTTCTTTCCTTCTATTGTGTACTCATGGGCTTCTGTTTCAGACTTCCTGTTTTCAGCTTAAACCTCATTGCCCTGGGCAAGAGCATGCTCAGTTTGTTCCTCTTCCCCACCCCCCTCCCTTCTCTGCTGTAATCTGAGCCCAGAGCAGGGAGAGACTCAGGCAAGAAGTGATGTCACACCATGTTAATACTGCAGCTCCTATCCTAACAAACAGAGAGTTTCTAGAGCTTTTTACTCAGGTATGGTAAAGCATTCTACAGAATAAATATAGCATTCTAGCTTGCACTATTGCAGCTTATCTATTGGCAATAAAATGCCTCCGTAGCTTTCCTTCTCCTTTAAGCATGCTTCTTCAAAACAACCTCTTGTAATTATAGAGATAAACGCTACAGATAATCACAAGTTATTTATATTTGAATAGAATGTTACCCCTTTTACATAGATTGTAAACTCTGGCAAGTATGTTCTTCCTCCTGTATCTCCCGACGTAAGACATTTAGGGTCAGATTTATTAAGGTTCGAGTTGTGTTTTCCACAAACTTTTCAAGTTGATTTTTTTTTTTTTTTTTAAAAACTAGAAATTTCAAGATTTACTATACTCTGACCCATAGCTCAAATCCGAAACTACACCATCTAAACCATTTGAAGATGTTAACAGCCTTCATGATGATTACGTTTTTTTTAGGATGATTTTGCTTGAAAACTCAATCAATTCAATTAATCGAGTTTTTGGGTTGTTAACCCCAAACTTACTGATTCTAGTTGTGTTTTTTTTTTTTTAATTAGAAAACATTCAAGTTGTGAGCTCATTTGAGGTATATAAAACTCTGATATTCTACTTTTGATAAAAACCTTCTAGTCTTTGTATATTTTCTTATTTTGCTTTTTTTTCAGCACTGTGTATACAAGTGCACATACGTAACTAAATATTAAGAAGTGTTTTATGATATAAACTTTATTTTTTTTTTATTTATTTTTTTTTAATATGATAAACAGATACATGCCCTATTTCTGTGTATGATGTTCTGTGTTTGTTACCTCACAGTAATATATGGTTATCTTATATTATCTTTGAATTATGCTTTGGCAGTAAGCTGCTGCTATGTACTAGTCTGTGGTTGGCAGTTTCTACTTGTATACTGTTTATCTATTACCTTTTTTTCCTCCACAGTATCCAAGTATGAATCAAGAATCTGGCTCTCCATTTGTATTCATCTGCAACAATCCCCAAGAACTGCTAATTAAATTTCCCATTAAAGGACAGCATAAGATCTGTGAGTACATTTAATTCTGTGTACATCTATTAAACTATGGCCTTTTCATGTGTTCACTCAAATATTCAACAGGGTTTTAGTAACAGGTTGCAGAGCTGGGAAATTATTTGCAGTGTCAATATAACATGATTATTTATAAAGAATTTAACAAATAAAAAACAAACTTACAAATCTATTGTAGAAGTGATACCTATATTGTCTAACAAAAAAACCATATTGCAAGCTTTTGGAGCACCAAAGCCCCTTTGTGAGGAAAAACACAAATGAAAGCTGGAAAGGCACAGCAACATTTTCTTTTTTCCATGCATACTTTTCAATGATCTAACAGTGTATATGCTTTGCCTTTCCAACTTTCATTTGTATTTTGCCTGAAGAAGGGGCCTGTGTGCCCCTTTTGTAATGTTTGTTTTTTATTTGTTTTTGCTGCTGACTAAGACAAAGTTTTTGTTTTGCTTATAATGAATGAAAGCCCAAGATCTCTCTATTTCAAAGATGCAGCTCATCTGTGATCTTAGGTAGTAACATTATTTCACTACAGTCCATGGAATGTGCCACACTGTTAATGAATTCATTTTCAAGTAATGTTTAGAAAATACTGTTCATTTTATTGTGCCACTAGCTTGCAGATCCAGATCCAAGCATGAAAAACACACACTTGCCACAGTTTTGTATATAGGAGGCTGTGTGCATCTATAGAAGACTTGCTCAGGAGTACACTGTATGCTTATGTACTGCTACACCCTTCTTTCTCCTGTAAGATGTTGATATGGTCATGAATCTTTCTGCATATACCTGTTTTAGATAAAACCATATTAGTTGCCATTCTTTAAATAGTCTTTCAATGTTATCATTCTGTACATACAGTCTACTATTTAGTATGCTTTCCTCATCATTTTACCTAATTAGTTGCTTATTTGCAGGGAAACTGGACTCCAAAATCCACCAGGGAGCCAAAAAAGGTTTAATGGCCAGATAAACCAAAGAAGATGCCAAGTAAAGGTCACCTGACCCATGTTTATGAGGAGCCATGATTAATACTTGTCATCCAAAACAAGGACAATTATCTCTGTTAAAAGTAATTTTATGGATAATTGACTTAAAAATAAATCAGACTGGAAATCAAGTAAATGGGTTTTCTGTTGAGGTGTCTGTATTGTCCATTTGTTATGCATATCTTCTTGGGAACAACAGCTAAATCACATTTACATTTTGGTTAGTACTTAAAAAAGGCTTAGTGGTACCTCACATTAAAATCAACTTATTATGATGCAGACAGAAGTATTCTTTAAAAAATTGCAATTCTTTTTTTTTTGTCTGAAGCTTTCAGAATTTACATTTATTTAATTTCTATGCCTTTACTGTCCGTTCTAAATGTAACCGTAATCTCCTTGTTCAACATCCTTTTAAACTGGCCACAGACGTAAAGATCCGATCTTATGAATCAATGTACGATCGGACTTTCCCATCTCCCGACCTGCCACTAACCATTCAGATCAAATAAAGTAGTTAAAGAACAGATCAGCCGATGTTCTGCCCCTGACGGCAATCGTACGATAGACAAAGCTAGTGACAGTCTCCCACTGAAAATCATACAATCGGCAATACACACAGAGATATTACCCGCAGCCGACAGAAATTTTCTAACCTATCTGATCGACCAAACGACCGATCTTCACTGGACGAAAAATGACGGGATTTTCCACACACGTTCTGAAAAACGTAGGAATCCTCGATTCGTACGATGAGATATTTGCATCTATGGCCAGCTTTAGTCTGGTTTTGGATACTTTAGATCTGGGTTGGAGTCTTTGCTTTACAAGCACATATCAGCCTGAGTAATATAAGCAGCAGGTGTAGTTGAAGTGCGCAGTGGAAATGGGGACACATTATATCTTTGGAAAAAGAGATGGGAGTTAAAGGGGTTGTCCACCTTTTTGCAAAGTCCTACCAAAGTGGCAGGATTTTGCAATAAAAATGCATACAAAACATTTATTGCACTGGGAAAAGTATGCAAATGTATGTGCTTATTCTGTGCTGTTGCATCAATATTTTCTGAAGAATTCAAGAGAACTGTTGGTTCAGTATGCCAGTGTGTCAACATGATTTTATATGCAATAGCTCTTGCAAGACTAATTTAATTTCCTTCTTATTAGGAGGTGAGCAGAAGTCTAGATATTAGGCTGACAGTGGATGTAACCTACTTAGACTTTGCTGAAGGATTTGACCACACTAAGGGGCAAATTTACTTCAGGTCGAATATCAAGGGTTAATTAACCCTCGATATTCGACTGTCGAAGTTAAATCCTTCGAATATCGAAGTCGAAGGATTTAGCGCTATTTGTTCGATCGACCGAAAAAAATCGTTCGAAGCGGTAGCCCAAAGATAAACAACCAAAGAAGCCGTATTCAATTAGTTTTAGATTTAAATTAAACCTCCATTTAAATCTAAAACTAATTGAATACGGCTACTTTGGTTGTTTATCTTTGGGCTACCGCTTCACAGCAGAAACGGGTGGGAAGCTCTGTGGGTGAAGGGGTGGGTTCTCGACGGTGATTTTGTGGCTGGGATAGAATCTTTACCTCCATTTTAATCTAAAACTAATTGAATACGGCTACTTTGGTTGCTTACTTTGGAAAAGGGGAGGGGGCGCTTGAGGGTGAAGGGGTGGTGCACCAGACCTGATTGCGCTTTGTGTTAATCCCTATCTCAGTCTATGGCTTATTAACTGAACTCTGCTGCCTACCAGCACTCGCATGCCAGGGTTGGCAGTTTATGTATTTAATTTACCTGATTTAATTCAGGGTTAATCGACATACAGCCATAATACACTGGCTTCTCTCTCTTTGGCTATGGGAGGGTGTGCTTGAGGGTGAAGGGGTGGTGGATATTTTAAGGCCTAAAAGCCATCATACAAGGTTTACCCCGACTTATGGCTGTTAAATGATTGTATGTGACTTACCAGTATTTACATTTGTAGGCTCGTGGGTTACTCTTTGACATCCCATACACCCACTGTATGCTGTGTACTTTTTTGCCCATTTGAATTCGGGTTCTTTGCCTCCCTGTCCCTAACCTTATTTTAAACGCTCCTCTGGACTTACGGTTTTAATTTATTTATTAAAAGTTAAGTTTTATTGTTCCTTGAGTCCTCGGATTTAAAGATGGGGTGGTGCAACTTTAAGGGTTAATCTTTTTCTCTTTTCTGCTACTATTAATAATAGTATCAGACAAAAGAACAGGAGAAATTATGATGATATTTAAAGATAGACATTGTCAAATGGACAGTGAAGCAGGGAGGGGTGGCATGCATGCTGAGGGGAGGGGGTAGGATTTGCCTAGAAGATGTATTAGAGCTCACTCTATTAAACACACCAAAAATCCTATCTCTCTACATGCAGGATTTGTGCAGTACACTGTTATTTTGCTTGTGCTGGAACCGGTTATTTGAATTGGCTCTAATAAATCTGCTTGGAAATGAAATGAAGCCTCCCCCCATCAGATATATTGGATCTGTCAATGACTGACATCTATCTACCTGCTTCATGAAGACAGAATGAAGAAAAACAGAGGGATAGTGAACATAAACTTGATTATTTCAGAAACAATGCAGAATATTTAATTACATTTCTTATTTCAGTATGTTGAAGCTTATATTACATTTTTATTTTCACAATATTTCCCTTTTAACATCCCTCAGATGACGCCTATCCATATTAATGCCAGTTTTACTTGCACAATGAGCTATGCAATATACATAACGTAATAACTAAATGTTTCTATGGCAGGTAGCAGTTTTCGGGTCAATCACATATCTGTCTGGATATGGAACATAAGCCTGATATTAATAGCAAGAGAATGGACCAGTCTAAGTCCAAACATTTTTTAGAATTGTTCTTGGGGTTAATCATATAAAATTCCAAATAGAAAAAGCAGAGCGAGGGTTGTAGATTAACTAAATTGTTTTATCATGGTTTTGTAAATTGAATATCATGAAACCATTTTGGTTAAATATGGAAAATCATTTAGTACTATAGTAATACAATTTTAGGTGCTGTGAATTGTTTGTTGTTTATAGGTAACAGCTGCTGTAAAGTATTCTATTTGTATATTCATTGTTGCATTGTATCTTCTGAACACTAGGTGACACTGTTACAAAATGTATACAATTGAGATTTAATGTTGATTAAATTAAAGAGACTTTCTTAGCTTTATATCAGTTCAAGTTAGAAAAGGCATTTTATTTTTTTAATGAGTGCTGTCCTAGTGTCCAACCAAGAGTTCTACTGGTCCTTTATACTTCGTGGACACTATGTGGCCAAAAGTATACGGGCACATTTTCAGGTAGACATGCATGAACACTCCATATAAAATGACATGTTATCGGTTGGTAGTGAAGCACTATGATAATAAGAAAGTGTGGTTTTGTAGTAGAAAACAGCACTGCGAAATAAGGGATAAACTGATGACATTATCAAAGATGTCATTGGTGCTGTTCTGTGCTACCACGCTAGTCTCCTAATAGGGAAATCCCAGCTACTTGACTACCTGCTGGCCATATGCTTATGGCAAAGTATCCAAGAAAAAACTAGAGAAATGGTTAAGAAAAGTGACACCCATAAATATTTAGGGAAGTAATGCAAAGGTGTTTAAAATTGATTGGAGTTGTTTAACTAGGTAATGGGCCACAAATAACATGGGCAGTCATAAAACCAGCTACTTTTGTAAGGAGAATACTACCTAAAGGTTGAGTGTTATGATAGCAGGGGCAGACAAGCCTTTGAGATGTCACATCAGATGCCCTAATCAAGATCAGGGTGATTTGCTGAACCCAAATTATCATGGTGCCCAAATGCCACTCAGTCCTAGTCATAGACCAACATGTACCCATTCCCTATCATACTACCAAAATAATTAAGCAGATTAACTGCCTACATGATACTTAGGGCTTTTTATATATGTAATTTTAGCTGCCATTCTCTTGCTAGACCATGTAGGGCAGGGACCAATGTAAATTCTGAACAATATCTGTAGTGTGCTCCTTAACATCTCTTTGCTGAGTAAATAAACATAAATAATAAAGAGCACACTGCTAAACCTATCAGTTAAAGAAGACTATACATTCAGACTATTAACACACAGATTTATATCAGAATAAGTGACCTGTTAAAAAAAAAAGCATATATATATATATATATATATATATATATATATATATTCAGCAAGGAAGATCCGCACTCTCAGGTCTTAAGTAAAAATGTAAAAAATTTTATTGTTACATACGAGACTGACGTTTCGGCCTCCTCCAAGGCCTTTCTCAAAGTTTGAGAAAGGCCTTGGAGGAGGCCGAAACGTCAATGAGCATTGTTTTTTACATTTTTACTTAAGACCTGAGAGTGCGGATCTTCCTTGCTGAATATGTATTGATATTATTGATACTGCACACAGGCACCTTGGACTATTTTTCGAGAGTGCTGGCTACCTCGTGGACTATATATATATATATATATATATATATACATACATACATACCTCCCAACATTTTGGAAGTAAAAAGAGGGACAAAAATTTTTGGACCACGCCCCTTTGTGTGGCCACACCCTCTAGTTACCATGTTCATTTTACAAAATTTGGCAGGTTATGAAAGTTTAAAAATATTTCTCCTTATCTAAACTGTTTTTTTGTGTCTCAAAATTGTTACAAAGTATCTTATTTGCACCTGTTACCTGTTCTGGGCTCTCTGCTAAAAGCCAATTAAGTGAGAAACTTTGTTTCTTTTTCTGGCTGTTCAGTGCAGAGAAAATAGGGACTTTCCAGTACAAATGAGGAACTGCAGGTTGAGCTGTCAAAAGAGGGACTGTCCCTCCGAAAAAGGGACAGTTGGGAGGTATGATATATATATATATATATATATATATATATATATATATATATATATATGTATTGCCCATTTACATCTCTTGCCTTGAGCCACCATTTCATGATGGTCTCTGTGCTGCCGAAGAAATCACCTGACCAGAAATACTACAACTCTAACTGTAACAGGAAGAAGTGTGGAAGCAAAAAAGTGTGGCTCACGTGACCTTACCTGCATGGTTTGTTTGTGTGCACCTAGGATCCCAGGGGGCGGCCCTTATTTTTTAAAATGGCAATTTTATAGGTATAAAGTATATTATTATGAAAATGGTTTATCTACATGAAGCAGGGTTTTACATATGAGCTATTTTATGCAATATATTTTTATCAAGACCTACATTGTTCGGGGGTATAGTTTTCTTTTAAGCCACCATTTTGTAATGGTCTGTGTGCTCCCTCAGAGATCACCTGACAGGAACTAATGCAACTAAGTGCTGGCAGCCCATGGCAATCTCATAGGCAGTCAAACAGCATGTTTCCCTTCACTGGAGACTGTTGTCCGTTAAGTGGTTTTATTTATTCAGTGTGTTGCTAAATCTACACAGGCTGTTAGACAGCTTATTGCTAAACCTACAGATGCTGATAAACAGCACAGGCTGTAAGTTACTTTTGCCTGGTGAAATCTACACAGGATCTCCGTTAAATTGTTTGTGGAGTTTACACTGTAGGTAAAAATCCAAACCAAAGTTGGTTTCACTCTGGGCAATAATAATAAAAACCATAAGCCCAGGATGTACAAATAGCAGCCCAAATATGGCCATATAAAGTGTTAAAGGAAATGGAACTGCTTTGTAAATTCTAGTATCCTCATAAATGGTTTTAAATACTTATTTTTATGTAACTTTTTTTGTATTTATTTTTTTGCCATGTGTATTCTCATGACACTTTAGCATGAAATCAATACACTGTTTTCACTTCATGATTTAAGATGATGTTTGGTGTGTCACAACACTGGTTATGTTTGTGTGCACCTTCAGGAATATGTCTCATTCATATTCCTGCTTTCCTATAAGCAATCATTCCTCACAGCCCCTAGACAACTATAAAACAACCCGCAACCTTTCTCCGGCTCTGAGGTCCACATTTATCTGTAATACAGTATTATACCATCCCTAGTATCAGCTTAACGTGGCTCACATTAAAAAGTTAATAAAACGAAGCAAGACGAAAAGTGAAATTTGGAATAATCCGTTAAATTTGGGAGAAATTAGAACAAAAGGAAACGGATCCTGCCATTCCCACACCATAAATGTTAGTTGGTCACATGACTATATAGCCACGTGACTACACTAGGCTTCCTTCAATACACAGGGTTGTTTCGGACGCAATCACAGACGTAGCTGATGACGTACCGCGGGAAGAGGCGTGACCCCGGTCGGATCAGTGGGCGTGTCCCCGGCAGCGCCGGAAGCGTAATTTTGTTCTTGGCCCGAATCTGGTTGCGGCCTGTGCGTACGTTTCAGCCTGACCCTGGAATAATTGTGTCCCTGACAAAGTGTGGGGGAGGGAGTAGGGATGGGTGCTACCCGGGTTCCGGGTGACAGGTTCCCTGGGAGCTCATCGGGATAGTACAAGATGGAGGACACTTGAGGCCGGAGGATGAGATCCCGAGTACTTGGGTAATAATCCTGTTCATATGTATAAGCAATATCCAAGTGTTGCATGTGTGTATTCCAGTGTATGTTTTGTTCTGGCTGTGCTGGTTGTTATTTGGGTGTGTGTGTATGATTGTGAATGAGCATTGTTTGGAGGTGTCATTGTGTAGTCGGATACAACACACACACACGTTCAATCTGTGCATCTTCCACATCAGCTATACACATTTATCCGTTACATAATGTAACGCACTACATACACTGTATCAGCTTTGTTCTTCCTGGGCTCCTTCCGGTGTTGTTGAACTACTGGAGCTTCTGCAGCTGTTGATCTTGGGAATTGTAGTACAACAATAGATCTGGTGCTGCACCATTGATACCCTACAGTAAATACATTATACACACGCAGTGTGACTAAATACACACGAATATATGTGATGTAAACAAGGGATCGATGTAAGCATTTTTTCTGATATTGCAGAGAAAGCAAAAACTCCATAATCATGTATGAATCAGGATAGACATTATGAGGGTGACTAGGCCTTTCTGACACCTGTCTAGCCCACTCATATTCCTTGCATGGATACATGATTACAAAGAATACAGGGGACTTCTCATTAAGTGCTGCACTCATAAATGCATTTTCATTTCATATTTCCCAGCACCAGTGTTATGCATATCAAGTTAATTTTTCAGACTGCAGTTTTCCAGCTGCAAGTTTGGTGATGGTAATAATGTATCAAAGCCCATTCTAGTCTCCTATGGTACACAATCTGGTGCTCAGTCCAGGGGATTCAGCACCTTGTAAATGCAACAGACAAAGTACACAACCAGCTCAATAAGGCTTACCAGTGCCTAGAGATTTCCCTGTGTTTATTGTATCAACTGCAGCTGTACCCCAAATACATTGTAAATACAGTAAACACAGGAAAGTCTCCTGACACTGAGTTGCATTGTACCTATCATCTGATTCTTCTATTGGTTGTAGTCCTGAAAAATTATAATATACATAATTACATATCACCCCTATGACTTGTAACAATTATGTATTTAGGAAAGTTCAACTTGAGCAAAACCCTTCATCATTATTTGTGAATGTGAGCATAAACAACAAAGTAAAAGGAACTGTTCTTGTAATTCTGCATTTAAAGAGACAATCTTCTAGTCAGATATAAATTAATAAATCAAGAATATCTTTTGTATCTGTATCTTGCAGAGTAATCTAGATGCTTACAAGCACTTTATGTGTTAATCTGCCTACTTTCTTATTCAAGTTTTTGTAGGCTTTCAGATTGCATGTGAGTTAAATGGAATGGGTTCTTGCAAGGGCACTTAGCAGTCACATCAGTTGACTTTTGTTTTATGTGATTTTTGAGAATGCAGTTGCATGCCTTTCCATTCATGGTCTCCCAAGTTATGTAAACCCACCCAATCACACTCTGAAAAATCTCATCCAACTGCAGTAGAAATTAGCGGATAGTATGTATCTGTGCCTTGTGAGCAGCCAGATCCAAATAGTATAGTGTGATCAGGGGGCTTATTGAATAAACATAGTTCTATAGATATTTGCTGAACATATATGGGAGAAAAAAGGCCATTTAAACATTACAAATAAATGGTATATTTTCCAGAAACAATTCTGGTATATTATTTATAGTTTATGTCTATTGAACAGATTTTTCTATTTTCTTATAACTTTTTCCATCCTCTTACTGTTGTGTAATATTGTCTTTGCACATTTTACATCTTTATCGAGAAAGGGTTGTTTTAGGCCTATGGCACAAATGGAATTTTGACCGCTGCATTTCTCCCCAATGAACAGCAGCACTCCAATTTCCTTCCCTGCCTACTTTCTAGCTTCCATTTAAATGAGTGGGAGACATTCTGTCTAATGCAGACACTTGTACAGTCATGCAGAATCTGTTGGAAACACAGTATTCAGCGTTTCTAAGTGATCGCTGCTTCATGGTGTGTTACGAACACTGGACAAATTTGCACCTGGCTAGTAATCCATTTCATTGTTTTAACTGTAGCTGGCTGAAAACAGCCAGATGCCATCCAGATGCGTTGCTATGGGTTACTGCCCAGGAGCAAGTTTGCCCAGTGTTCGTAAATGAGCCCGAGTGTCACTTGTGTATTTAGTGGATCTTCTGTTGGCTAGGGTAAGAAAACTCCTGTTTATCTACTAAATATTCTGGCAACAAAAACCCAAAATTATTGTGCGTGCCATTTCCTTTAATGACCAAGATGTGCTTGGTGGCTGTTGGTGGTGTAGCTCATATCCTCTTATAATTAGGAAAGAAAGTTGCAGTCTAGTGACTACACCCAAAAATAGTGCATTTGGAAGCTGATAATTGAGATTCCTATGCTTGTAAAATTGGTTTATGTGTCTGATAATGTGGTCGTAGAAGTGTCAACCTACATTTGTGGCAAGATAAATGCTTTAAAAGTGACACCAGTTGGACTGATTTCCTGTTTAGGCTAAATTACGTTGGTAAAGTTAAAGGGAAACACCACCCTAAAATTGTTTTTGCATAATCAAAGAAAATCTATATCTAAATCTATATCTTCCAATATACATAAGGTTTCAGTGATTTAAAAGATAAAATGCAATTGAGAGCAGAACCACCTGTGCAGATAATAGCAAGGGACAGATACTTATTTTATTAGTAATTAACTTTTTTTCAAATAACCTGAAATCTAAAAAAAAAAAATTCTAATTCATGTATTTTGGACAGATTCTTAGGATGCCATTTCTTTCATTGGGCAAATGTTTGGGGTAACATCCTCCTTTTCAGCGATTTCAGAATTATTTGCAGTTGTAATTAAAAGCTGTACGTCTCTGGGTTTTATATTATCTGCTTGTCTGGTTCTGACTTCGGAAGCAATGTAGCAGATGCAAGCTGAACAGACCTGTAAGAGAATAGCGTTATTGCTTAAAGAGTGGAAAACAGCAGTTGATGCTTCAACTGGATTATCCTTTTCATTCTAACTTCATTCACAGATTTTTAAAAGCTGTAGTTGTGATGGACGATCTTGTCCAATGGATGTCCGTGGGTTGACGACATACTTTAACTGTATGGATTAGTAGATTAGCCATCTGTTTCTGCTTTAGCAGGGCCACAGTCAGGGTACTACTGATCTAGCTAATTGTTTTACTTGCTGAAAATCCTCAAACTATTTTGATTTACATTTGGATATAATTTAACTGAATTGTGTCTAAAGATATTCTGATTAGCTTTCCTCATTGCTAGTTTATTCTGTTTATTATGACTACCAGGTCAGCAAAATCTCCTACATGGCTTCCTTACTTTCTTTCATCTAACATCCCATCCATCATATTAGGTGACTTTAATATACCTGTTAACAACCTTAACAACCCTTCTGTCTCTAAACTTCTATCACTAACCTCCTCCCTAGGCTTATCTTTGTGCTCAGACTCCCCCTCTCACTCCAATGGTAATGCTCTGGATCTCATATTTACCAGACTCTGTTCAACCACCAATTTTACTAACTCACCATTTCCCCTCTCTGATCACAATATGCTCACATTTCAACTCTCACTAACTCACTCCTAGCCCCCTGCTATTCCCCAAACACGTATTTACCGTGACTTACAAGCTGTAGATGTGTCACATCTCTCTTCTTCATTTGACTCTCTTCACTCTAATATCTCAGCCATCTCTTGTCCTAATGTGGCTACCTCTGTCTACTATAGTACTCTCACCACTGCCCTCAATGAGCTTGCTCCTACAAAAACTAAACATGCTAGACCCAAACCACTTCAACCTTGGCATACTGCTCATACAAAAGCGCTCCAAAGACATTCACATGCACTTGAGCGTCGCTGGCGCAAATCCCTGCTCAGAATCGGACTTTTGGAGCTACAAATCTGCCCTGCGCTCCTATAACACTAGCCTCTTCCAAGCCAAACAAACATACTTTACTTCACTCATTAACTCCCTTTCTAAAAAAAACAGTACAACTTTTCTCCACCTCTCCTTTCGCCTTCTCCACCCCCTCCGTGCACATCTGTCTCTGCTCAAGATATTGCTGAGCAAAAACAAAATTGACACTATCAGAATGGACATTACACTACTCAACCCCCCTAGACTTCCATCACCCTCCCTCCACACTCCCCAGTCTCTCCTGTGCTCCTTCACCCCTGTCACTGATGAGGAAGTCTCAAAGCTTTTGGCCTCTTCTCATCTTACCACCTGCCTGCTTGATCCAATTCCCTCAAAACTTCTCCGCAACACCAATCCTTGTCTAATCAAAGCCTTAACTCACCTATTTAATCTCTCGCTCTCAAATGGACTGTTTCCTTATCAACTAAAACATGCTCTTGTCACCCCCATTCTGAAAAACCCTCTTGATCCCTCCAATCTTGACAACCTCTGACCTATCTCTCTGCTACCTTTCATCTCTGAACTACTTGAGCGCCTAGTCTACAACCGACTAACCTCATTCCTCTCTGACAATAACTGCTGGACCCTCTACAATCTGGTTTTAAGCCACAACACTCCACTGAAACTGCCCTGACCCGACTAACTAATGTCCTTTTAACTGCTAAAGCCAACAGTCATTTCTCACTACTAATACTGCTTGATCTCTCAGCTGCATTTGACATTTGATCACCCTCTCCTCCTCCAGTCCCTCCATTTGCTTGGCCTTCGTGACACAGCCCTGTCCTGGTTCTCTTCTTACATCACCAATCGTTCCTTCACTGTCTCCTACAATTGAGTAGCATCTTCTCCCCTACCTCTTTCTGTTGGGGTTCCTCAAGGCTCTGTCCTTGGACCCTTACTCTCCCTCTGTACTTCCTCCTTCGGCAAATTAATCAACTCGTATGGTTTCCACTACCACCTCTATGCTGACGATACTCAGATCTATCTCTCATCTCCTGATCTTAACCCAGAACTCCTAATTCGCGTCTCCTCCTGCCTGTCCGCTATCTCTACCTGGATATCACAACGCTACCAACTAACACCAGTATCATCCCGGAAGTATCCATCATAACTAACAATTCCACTATCATCCCCTCTCCCCAGGCCCGGTGCCTTGGGGTTATCCTAGATTCTGCCCTGTCATTCACTCCTCATATCCAGTCACTTATTAACTCATGTCACTTCCACCTAAGGAACATATCCAAAATACGATCATTTATCACCCAAGATGCTGTCAAAATTCTTATTCACTCTCTCGTCATATCACGTCTAGACTACTGTAACTCTCTTTTAATTGGCCTTCCCCTCCAGAGACTGTCACCTCTCCAGTCCATAATGAACACTTCTGCGAGGCTCATATACCTCAGCAACCGCTCCTCCTCTGCCTCGCCATTCTGTCAATCCCTGCACTGGCTTCCACTACCTCTCAGAATTAAATTCAAATTAATGACCCCGACATTCAAAGCACTTCATAACACCCTATATCTCTGAACTCATCTCTATATACTCACCCAAACGCTTACTATGCTCCTCTACTGGCCTGCTACTCAACTCTTCTCTCATTACCTCCTCACATGCTTGCATTCAAGACTTTACAAGGGCTGCACCCCTCCTCTGGAACTCTCTCCCACGGCTTGTCTGACTTTCTCCCAACCTTTCTGCTTTCAAGAAATCTCTTAAAACGCACTTCTTTCGAGAAGCCTACCCTCACTCTGATTAACTACCAAATGCAACACCACATACAGTACCACATTTCTCACCCACTTAATTCGATCTTGCCCACTCTCACACCTTGTGTATTATTCCCTTCCCTTTAGAGTGTAAGCTCTTTCTGCATAGGGCCTTCCTCACCTTTTGTACCATTATTGATTGTGATGTATGTAACTCCATATGTTCTATTTATATAATTTCATGTGATTTAGTTGTATAATCACATTTACTTTACAGCGCTACGCAATATGTTTGTGCTATATAAATACGTGTTATAACATGTATACACGTATATAAATACAAGTTAACATCATTTGAGGGTACATACTGACCCTCAAATGATCCACCTTATGCGTTTGATACCTCCGGTACCTATGACTAAGTACCGGAGGTTATGAAATGCGTAAGGTGGATCATTAGAGGGTCAGTATGTACCAATATGTGGACTGGCTATTTGGATTCCCCCTACATAGAGGTATTTTTCTAAGAAGCTTAGACTAGCCATACATACATGGACCTGCAGTACGGTATATAAGTTTCATTTGACTTAACAACTGAAGCAAAGCATTTCTGTCCAAAGATGATGCAATTTTTGTTTTTGCTAATCATTTAATATGCAAATTGGGTCATATTAAGTTTGGTATTCAACCAAATGTCCAAAAATATTTTAAAAAATAATGCATTCTTTATGCATCCCTAAATTGTTTTTTTTTTTTTTTTTTTTTTTTACTGTAATAAATCAGTTTTGTATTGCTTTCAATTGCACTGGCCTTGTCTGCCAAATGGTCCAGACTGAGACTGTTAGCCAGTGTACCCAGTGGGAGAAGGTCACTCATGTTTTACCAGCTGATGAGACTGTAGAACATCTTGCACCAGTTCCTAAAAATTGTCTCCATACACCAGGAGGGGATTTAGCATGGGAAAAACTGCAACCCCTCCCTCCACCCCCCACTTCGATTGTCTGGGATTTCTCTTCTTTTATCCTGAGTATCTGCAGCAGTAGATTGAGTTACCACAATAATAGTGCTATCAAAAGCGCTGCAGCTGCCCCAGCCCCCTCACTCCACACACTGCTTTTTTTTTTGTGTGTGACTTTTTACTAGAGCTTCCCTGTTTCTGTTTGACCCTTTTTATCCTTTTCTTTTTTCCTTGCTTCTCATCCTTTTCCCCTCTAGCTTAACCTTCATATCACACCTCCCCCTTCATTCTCACTCCCGCCTCCTCTCTTCCTTCTCTACACTGCTCTAATACACAGTCCTCTTTGCAATTAGACCTGTATTTATATACAAAAGATTTTATATGCCGGCACTGGGTGATTCCAGGACATAGAAAACGTGGGTGATTCCAGGACATAGAAAATGTGCAAAATATCCTGAAACTGGTGGTTCATTTTGCAAGTCAAGATGAGAACAAGGGGATTAAATGATCTTTTGTCTCATTCCCCCCGTTTCCATTGTGCCGACTGTTAGTCCTGCCCACTGGATGTTTATTGGAGCTCTGTGGTAGAAAATAACAAATGTGTGAGGTATGCCACTTTAGCCCTGGCAGCAGCAATATTTCCTTGTTAGTAGCTTACATCCAATGTACCAGATCATTAAACATTAAAGGTCACTTAAAAATGAACAGTTGACTGAAATTTTAAGAATTTTCCATTTGTATTTGTTTTGGAAAGTATGGTTTGGACGTATTCCCAGTACAGTGCATTTGCACAAGTCATGTCATCATGGTGAGACAAAGTGTTTTATGTAATTGTGGGATGCCAAACCAAATCTGAATCCTAATTTGCATATGCAAATTAGGGGTGGGAAGGGGAAAACATTTTTTACTTCCTTGTTTTGTAACAAAAAAGTCATGCAATTTCCCTCCCACCCCTAATTTGCATATGCAAATTCGGTTGGGCCCGGCAGAAGGATTTGGCCGAATCCGAATCCTGCTGAAAATGATTAAGTGTAGTACTTACTTGATCTTTGGGTGAAGCCAGATGCAGTTACTGGTAGCGGGTGAGAATCTTCTGAGAAACATTATGCTCTAGTACGGGGTCCCCAACCTTTTATAGTCGTGACCCACATTCAAATGTCGAAAAGGTTGGGGAGCAACACAAGCATGAAAGAAGTTCCTGGGGTGGTGCCAAATAAGGACTGTGGCTATTTCCTAGCTCCTATGTGGACTTTGTCAGCATATAGGAGGCACTATTCAGCATCATACCTTTTTTTGAGGCCACCAGGAGCAACATCCAAGGGGTTTGTGAACAACATGTTTCTCACGAGCCAATGGTTGCTGATACCTACTTCACTTGTACAACATTGATCCTATTGGCCACTGGGCAGTGACGTAGGGACTGGGAATGCTGGTAGTAACTCTTAAAGCAGGCGCTATCATTGCACGGAAGACCTAAGGCACCTTAGTTTAAGTACTTTTTTAATTTCAATTATTGATAAAAGGAAAAGGATTAATTTGTGCTACATAGATGTATTTGTGAAAGTGTTTCTTTTGCAAATTTGTAGCAGGATTCTGAAATGCTCATATGCTGTGGTACTTGATGCCTGCACTTTAGATTTTTTTTATGAAATCATATTGTGATTTCATTAGAGTAACTTCACCTTTTGTGAACTTCCTCCACATTTGTCCCAATTGCCAAAATAATATTTAAGTTGCAATTTTTTTCCCCCAAAGATTACTGGATCCACATGCCTACAGTATCTTGCTGGAGGAAAGCTTCAATGAACACCTCCTCTGGTGCCTTCACCCGGTGATCAGTAACTGCTTAGGTACAAGTCAAAGGGTCGCAGAAGCAAGCTTTTAGAGAAGGGGTTAGAAATGGGGAAGTTCATATCAGGTTAACTTCCTTTTTAAGAAAAAAAAGTTACTGAAATTCTGTTGCATGATGATCAAGTAACATGGTATGCTTTTTTGGTGGTATTTTTACTCACTGGCATATTTATGAAAACCAGGCTAGATTTTTGTGGTCACCAATCTTTATCATGGGAATCAAGCCAATGTGCATTTTGAAGGGGAACTTTAAAAGCTAAAAAACCTTTGTTAGTCCTTGTTTTTTTTTTTCCTTTAAAGAAAAATGATAGGCCCTCATTTTCTGCCTCTTTCCAGCCTGCAAATTAAAATACTGCAAGTTATTGGAGTCACTGATAGACTTTTAGTCTTTGTTAATTTTATTCTTCTGTGGGTGCTTTCTGCTATTCCGACTTCCTAACTGCTAACTGGTTGCTTGGGCAATTAAAGCAATTTAAAGGAACAGTAATATAAAAAAAAGTTTTAAAGTAATTACAATATAATATACCGTTGCCCTGCTCTGGTAATACTGCTGTTTGCTTTAGAAACACGACTATAATTTATATAAATAAGCTGTTGTGTAGCCTTGGGGGAGCAGCCACTCAAGTTGAAATCGGGTTAAATGACGAGAGTCACATGGGTAATAACAGATAAGCTCTGTAGCATTCAGTGGGATTAGTTATTTCATTGTTACACAGGAATCTATGGGTAATGGCACATGGGACTTGTTGTTGCTACCACTGTTACAGTGGCCAAAAAAAGTACCTGGTTTCCTTCCCACTAGTAATGGGAAAACTAGCCAGAAGATTCTTTATGAGGCTCCTTCCGAAAGTGACACGTTTTGCCCACCAGCAACTGTCTTGAAGTCCAGTGAAAAATAAACTAGGGATGTTTGTAGCATGTGGTAGCTCAGATTTACCACAGGTGATTATACAGAGCTTATCTGCTATTTTACCTGTGCCTTTTCTTCTTTTTTAGATGGATGGTTGCTCTTCCATGGCTAGTCAGCAGCTTATTTATATAGACAATAGTAATGTATCTGAAGCAAACATACTGGTTTTACCAGTACAGGGCAACACTACATTATATTTTAATTACTTTAAAAGACTTTGACTTTTTGGTGTTACTGTTCATTTAAATTCCAAGCTTGAGACCTGCAGAATTAAAAATATAATTTCAGTACCCACAAAAAAATGTAAAATGGAACTTAAAGGGCATGTAAAGGCAAAAATATAAAATCCCATTTTTACTTTCTTTAATGAAAAAGAAATCTATCTCCAATATACTTTAATTAAAAGATGTCTACAGTTTTTATCATAAACCTGACTGTATGCAGTGCAATTCCCCCTTCTTTTACTGCTGTGGATAGGAATTGTCAGATGGTCCCCAACTGCTGTGCAGGTAAACGATCATACTTTCAAATGGCAGGGGGAGCCCACCACCTTACTTCCCAGAACTCGAGCAGCATTGTTGGATTCCCTGTAGAGATTTGTATCCAGAAACGCAGTGCAGTCTCTATATTATGATTATTAATCAGTCTTGCTGTATTGGCTTCTATGGCAGATATTATTTGACTTGTGCTGTTTTGATAATTTATGACGATCCCTAAGCTTAACCTCCCAACTGAAGCCCATACCACACTGAGCATGTGCGAGTCTTGATATTGCAGAAATGTCTAACAAAGTTACAAGATGACAGCCCCCTGCGCCAACTTTGAAAGCATAAATCATTTGTCTTATTAGGCTGCTGGTGCAGTAAGTTCATGTTTATATTTAGTATACATAATACAGCATTTCTAACATTATTCTATTTTAGACTTTAGTTGCCCTTTAAAGTACTGCTGTCACAATTTCAACTTTATGAACCCAGTTGCTGCTTAATTCATCCATGTATTTCAAATGAAGTGCCAGGTATACTAACTCCTAAAGTATAGATTATAAAAAAGTTTGCCAATTTATAAGCAATGGCACAAAGTGAATTTTACTACCAACATTCCCTTGGGAGCACTGTGGTTGTCTGAACACCAGGGAATGCTGAAGCAAGCAAAAGCCTGACAGCATTTCCTTAAGCCAGTGTCTTTCTCATTCAAGCAAATGTGGATAGGCTCTTGGATGAATCACTGCTTTTAACTAAATTTATTCTTTATTGCTGATAGGTTTCCAACCTATTTAGGGCTTCTCCAAGGAATAGCTCATTGTGCTCCCTCTCAGCAAGGAGTGCAATAACTTGATGGCCTGACTAAAAAAAACAAACTGCCATCTCAGTTGATGATGTCTTGTCATGTGTTCCATCCTTGGGAAAATACATTTGTTTGAATTTTTTTCTCTTAGATTAACACCTCATTTCATTAAAAACATATACCATTATTTTTATGTAATTAAAAAGGAATAGAATAATTTTGCGCTCTGTGGCAAATTGAATCTGTGTGAAATAAGAATAGTATATGTGCTCTTTACTGCTATTAGTTAACTTAAGGTTAACTGTAATACAGGTATGGCCTTGTTTAGAACCCTAGAATTATTGAACTCCATAGATTGTGGTAATCATTCCCAAGGAATTTTTAAATAAAACATGTCAAGACTTAAATGCGCTTATAAGCAATGAACTACTGGTCGTAAATTATTTTAATGCAAAAATTAATTTTTCTTAGTATGTCTCCTAAAATAACACCTCTCCGTAAAAATAATTTTACTGTACATTATAAGTGAGGTTTTGCATCATCTTACCAACTCCAGCATTATTTTCAACTTAAAGCTTACTCTAGCTCACACATGGTTTCACATCTCTGTGAAAGAATTGTGGCTTCTATGCAGAACTGTATCAATTAAAAAGCATTTGCAGATTTTTTTTTTTTGCTCAGTTATTTTCAGAACTTGCGCGCCTAAAGTAAATTCTGGTAACAAATACAAAGCCATGTATCACCACATATATTTAAGTGAGTGGGAGCTGCCAAACTGTTACTGGCCAATGTGGTGATGTTAAGATTGCTCAAACTTTTTGGCTTGAACAATCTTTAAGGAAACCCAACTCACACTCTGTTTTGGGTCGAAAAACCTCTGCAATTTCAGTTATTTTATCCAAATGGGCTATATTTTCTAAGCACTCCTTGCTAGGATATATATATATGTATATATATATATATTTATTTTTCTGAAAGTTCAGTAAGTTTTTAAGAAGCTTTTCTACTTAAGGCCAAGTAAATGAGTTCATCTCGATAGGGGGGTATATAGTAAATAAAGCAGCATCTTGATTGCCAGTGCAATTATTGTGTTGTAGTTTGATTGTATTTCAGTTACGTGGTTTTAAAAGACCTTGAAGTTTTATATATCTAGTGTAGGATGTTTGGCGGTTTCTTGTAAAACTCCATTGCTTTACTAAATCCACCCCTCCCCCACATATACACAGCTGTTGAGAACTTTCAGGTATTTGAATTTCACGTGCACTGAAACAAACAGTTTGGCAAGTTTTACAGCCTTGGCATTTGGTATGTAACAAACTATAGTTTGGTGATGGGGGGGTACATTTTTTTTGAATTGTGGGGGTTCACAAGGGAAAGAAACATATAGTAAAAACTTTTTACTTTTAATATCCTTGTCAGCCATAAACAGGTGGCAATGTATGTATGTATTGTGCATTGATTTAATTTAGGTAAGAGATATATCTTGAATTTGTCCTAGGGGCCCCAAAACATTGCAAGAAAAAAGTAAGCAAAAGTTACCAAAGAAGTCAGAAATGTTGATCTTATGTGTGATAGCTTCCCAGGGGTACCTCTGGCCTTGTTACTATTTAGTTAAACCAGTTAAGAAATTCTAGTTGTGTGAAATATTATATATGGACTAGGCATGTAGCAAATGCTGCACTAGCTCTTTCCATGTCTTCCTATTCATTCAAAATGTTAATCTACAGAGGGCCTCCAGGTAAATTTGGCTAGATCTTTTGTGATGCCTACTTCTTTGCTACTATATAGAAGTGTATGTAAGTTATATATTCAGCTGCCAAAGCTGTATAGATACATCTCTAGATCCTCCTCACTGTGAAAGGGCAGCAAAGGTTTGGGCCATAAATATGGTCTTCAGGGAGAGCTGTAGCTGTCATGAAAACATTTGTTTCAGGTATTAATTGTGCTGAAACACCAAAGGAGGCAAGTGACATAACCAGTGTTCTTGTCCTCGTTTCAAAGATTCTTTTTGATGTTTTGTTAAAGCTACGCAGTGAAAATGTCCTTTTCTGCAAATTAGACTAAAAATTTGTGGTAGCATTGCAGATCTAGAAACAGTATTTACTTTATATTTACTATATGGTATCATGTAGAGTAATTGGCCTAGTCAAGCTGCTGTAAGAAACTGATTTGCAAAACTATTTTGCAGACTATTGGGCTGCACATAAATGTATGGGACCTGTTATCCAGAATGCACTGGATCTGTTATCCAAATGCACGAGACCTGGGGTTTTTCTGTATTCCAATACTTTGTCTACTAAAATTTAACTGCAACATTGGTTTAATCCAATAGGTTTTGCCTGTAATAAGGATTAAATTTATCTTATATCTTAATTGGGATCACGTACATGGTACTGTTTTTATTATTACAGAGAAAAAGAAAATATGTTTTAACAATTTTTAATAATTTGATTAAAATCGTGTCTATGGGAGATGACTGTCGCATAATTTGGAGCTTTCTAGATAATGGCCTTCCGGATAGAGTAATCAAAAACATTCTCCGCACTGCCTTGGTTTGTGTTGTTGAATGCGTCAAATCCTCCTCCGGGTATACAGCTATCCCGACATATACTGATACATTCCAAAATGAGGAGAGCACTCAAAAGTAGCAAAAATATGCTGTGGTTACATTTATTCAAGGCCACTACACGACATGTTTCGGGTCCTTAAACCCTTTATCCGGATAATAGATCCCATAACCCATATTTCCAGGGTAAAGTTAAAGATGTGTTTGCTCCCCTACCTTTTAAATCAGCTATAGGGTTTTTTGGTAATGTTCTGCATAAATGGTTGAATTTGATAGTGGTGTGTCATTTCAAAACCCTAAATTGTCTCAGTGTTAATGTGTTTATAGGCAGCCTGATTTCCTGGGAAACCAATTTCATGGCAGGAATGTTGGTGTTTTTGCATACTTTGACAGCTGAACAAAAGATGATAAAATGTATTGCTCTCTGACAACTCTTATGCCAGATTCAGAGCCTTGGAATCTAGTTGAACATTATAGATATCATTAATGGCCATTGATACACTTTAGTTCTTTTTCCCCCTTTGTTTTTATTTCTGTTAATATATGGCATAAATCTGTAGCATATTTATATGCATTGTTGCCTAAGTCTGCCTTATATAGTCCAACTCTCATGCTTACTCATGCAAGAGGTAGGAGAATGAGAATATTTTTAAGTAAATCTTTTTGTAAAACTCTATAGGGCAGTGGTGTATAGGTTTAGTTTGCACATTTTGATGACTTGTTTCCTTTAAGGTTTTTTATATATCAATCATTCAGCCATAGTTCCAGTATAACTTAATACAGCAAATAAGTTTTCATTCAAAATCTCACCTTAAAGGGGTTGTTCACCTTCCACTTTTTCAGTTCAATTGTTTTCAGATTGTTCCCCAGAAATAAACTTTTTCAATGACTTTCCATTATTTATTTTTTACAGTTTTTTCAAAGTTTAAATGTTTAATGTTCCTGTCTCTGGTGTTTAGCGTTTGCACCGAAATGACTGAGCCTGCAGACTCAAACTGTTACAATTTTGCAACATTTAGTTGATACATTTCTCAGCAGCATTTCTGGAATATTAGCCATTATTGTATCAATTATAATAGCTGCCTGTAATGTAATTAAGGGATTCTGTTCAGCAGGGCCAAAGATAAGAAATGTATCAACTATATATATCAATTTATAACAGTTTACAAGGTCGGCGACCCCTCTACCAGAGCAGCTTTAGAAGGTGAAAAATGACATTTTACACTTCAATATTAGAAAAATGGTCACACATAAAAGATAGAAAATACATTGAAACAAGTTATTTTTGTTGGACTATCTTAAAACAACTAGGTGTTAGAAGGTGAGTGACCCCTTTAACTAAACTCCGTGCTGCACATTCATTTTTATCTAAAAGAGCAAATCCACATTTTCCCCAATCTCACCCTAACTTATTTTTGGATTGAGCCGTCCTCTTAGGTGTGGTAGTCACACAGTTTAGTAACCAAAGGTTGCACAGCAGCCACAACTTTGGAAAAAAGCTATAATGGAGGCATATGATACAAGATGGTTCTATAAAAGGCATTGGTGAGCATGTAGAGTGTGTAAAAGTGACAGAGAATGGGAGAAATGTGCACAAAAAAAGGGAATGGTGAGATGACTTGGGGTATGGGAGAAGAGTGTTAGGGCTAGTCCACACGAGGAGATTCGGGGAGATTTTGTCGCCTGGCGACTAATCGCCTCGTCTTTTGAGCGACTATCTCCCAGAACTGCCTCAGCGTTTTTCCCCATAGGCTACAATGAAAAGTCGTCTGCACTAATGCACACGCAGCAATGCGTTTTCAATAGTCACCCAAAGTTGCCTCAGTGAGGGGGTAATCTGATTGTTCGGCTGTATGGCCGAACGATCCGATTACGATGTGCCATGGGCTCCGGCGGGATCGGTCGGGTCAAAATCAAACCTGACCAAACGACCGATCTCTGCCGGACAAAAGATGTCGGCACACGCCACACACAATCCGAAAATCGTACGAATCCTCGATTCGTACGATAGGATCTGTGTGTCTATGGCCACCTTAAGGTTCGTACAATTTTAGTGGTTACAATCTCCCATTGATATCGTCAGACAATACATGCAGAGATATTATCGTTCGCCAATAAAAATCTTTTAATTTGTCAGATCAACTAAACGACTGATTGCCATGGTAAGAAAAATATTGGTAACAAACAAGGGAAAGTTGTGCTCACCACTAATTTTTAAAACCATTAGGCGGGGGTGCAATGTGGCTGTGACCACAAAATACATATAGACAAATACAATTTTGGACTGTGGATGTCCCGATATTTTTCTTAGACAAATACAAAGAGTCCTCTGCACTCAACCCATTATCAATATATTTAAGACAGAGACATTTTGTGCATACTGCTACTAAAGAATGCCTTCCCCTTTAAACAAAACAGGGATTGTTTGTCCATATATTGCAATATATTTAAGCTGGCCAACTACGTCAAAGTCATCCCATATCTGGCCAGTCCTACACTCAATTTTCATCTGATTCATTAAGAATTCTATTGCTTCATTATACATTTTACAAAGGGACTACATTTTACCTGCAACTTACTAGCTGCTTTCAAAGTAAAGTTTGGGAGTTTTACTTTGAAAGCAGCTAGTAAGCTGCAGATAAAACGTAGTCCCTTTGTAAAATGTATAATGAAGCAATAGAATTCTTAATGAATCAGATGAAAATTGAGCGTAGGACTGGCCAGATATGGGATGACTTTGACGTAGTTGGCTTAAATATATTGCAATATATGGACAAACAATCCCTGTTTTGTTTAAAGGGGAAGGCATTCTTTAGTAGCAGTATGCACAAAATGTCGCTGTCTTAAATATATTGATAATGGGTTGAGTGCAGAGGACTCTTGTATTTTTCTTTGAAAAATATCGGGACATCCACAGTCCAAAATTGTATTTGACTATATGTATTCTGTGGTCACAGCCACATTGCACCCCCGCCTAATGGTTTTAAAAATTAGTGGTGAGCACAACTTTCCCTTGTTTGTTACCAATATTTTTCTTACCATGGCGATCAGTCGTTTAGTTGATCTGACAAATTAAAAGATTTTTATTGGCGAACGATAATATCTCTGCATGTATTGTCTGACGATATCAATGGGAGATTGTAACCACTATTTTTCGGGCATAACTTTCGTACGATTGGCCCGGGAACCATGTGGTTTGTTCTCTGTGCTACTTTATGTTAATCTGAATGTGTGTTGCAGGTCAGAAGATTGGAATGTCCTTTCGTTCATCCGATATAGCCTAATAATCTGCACATCTATGGCCAGCTTTAGGAGGCATCAATGTAACATTATTACCCATATTTTCTTTCTCCATAAATTCCTGTTAATTTTCCTCAGATCCATCAGATGTAAATCAAACCAATTCACCATTCCCTTCTCCCCCCTTTTTTTTTTTTGGTTTGTTTAACCCTTTCATTTCTCGTAGCTGTTTTCTTTTAGTCTGTATTATTACCCCTCTGTTCCCACAAAATTTATATAATTGCATTCATCCTAAGGTTTTGTCTTCACTACAAAAGAATTAGCCCTGCCACAAAACTTCTGAAATATATTGGCAAATAGTACAATGTCTGCATGGCATTCTCACCATATACCCCTGCTGAGCCTTGCTTCATCTTGTTAAGCCTTTATATTCCATTAGACACACACATTAACAGCCTGTACTTCTTTGATATTTTCATTTTTAACAGCACTAAAATATTTTTGTTTAGTCACTTACAGTGTCTGGTTAGTGCTTGTGTATTGGTAGGAATAAGCAGTAGACAAGTGAGTGGAAGTCGAATCTTTAATCTCCATACTATCAGTTGACAGTATTCCTATACAAAGGGAATAAACAGGGTGGTAATTTCATTCCACTATTGAATATAATAGCTCTCAGATTCTATATTCAAAATGTATTGCTTGATAAGACAAGTTGTGTTTTCAAGTATTATCTAGCAAGCAAGGTGCCTTTTAATTTCAATATTTAGATATTTTATTTACATAATTACATTTTTTTTAATTGTTACCAATTTTAACCATGACTCCTGCAATGGCAGTTAATGCTGTTGTCTACATTAGTATTGTTGTTAAACATATTTGTCTTGCATTCGCAGAATTAATATTAGCTAGACTTTCCCATCTTGCAAGCTTGATAAAAGGCTGTTTGTGGCCTGAAACTTCGCTGTTAACCAGGTTCTGCCATGTGTATCCAATAAAGGCATTTAAATTATTAAAAACTTGGTGCTGTATGAAGCTTTCCAATAAAGTGATTGGTGCCTCTCCGTGTTCTTCAGGACTTTGGATCTTGCCTTGATTTTAAAACAAGACATGTTACAGTTTCTGCCACTGTTTTCTATATACCATATACTTAACGAATTAATTAAAAGTCTGAATCTGTCTGAGATATGAGCGTTTTTGGTTATTTCTTCATTACCGACTATTGTGAAGTTGAAAATTCCACAGCTTACCTTTTCTTTCTTTGTCTACAGTAAAAATGTTGTCTCTTCAGTCACCCAGTGCTGTATTTCTGTAGCGTGGACATCCTGGGAATAATCTGCTGTCCTGCACACCAGTGTTTCTTTGCATCACGTGGACCCTGGAAAGTAGAGGGGCTGGCGAAGTATCAAATCCTGGAACAATTTAAGGCCGCAGGAGGGTGCGTGCACTTAAGATGTCCTTGAGCAGTGGCGCACCAGGAGGGAAAGGTCTGGACACAAATCCGGTGGAGACCTACGACAGTGGTGATGAATGGGATATTGGAGTGGGAAATCTGATCATTGATTTGGATGCTGATCTAGAGAAAGACCAGCAAAAACTCGAGATGTCTGGCTCCAAGGAGGTGGGCTTGCCAGCCCCGAATGCAGTAGCCACTCTGCCAGACAACATTAAGTTTGTGACACCAGTTCCCAGTGGTCAAAGCAAGGAGTCTAAATCAAAATCAAAAAGAAGCAAAAGCAGCAAAGATGGAAGTCGAAGTAATCAAGCCTCCTCTGGACTGTTCCCAACTGGGGAGGCCAACAAGAAAGAGGCAGGAGGACGGTCTGTGGAAAGTGGAAATAGTTCTGGAACCCCGTCTGTCTCTGTGGCTCCTTCCAAGAACAGTGAAAAATCTAGCAAGGCTTCCCGCATTTCTTCCAGCTCCAAGAAGGAGAGTGGAAAGGCAAAAAAAGACAAAAGTGAGGTAGGAGTTGGTGGTGAGAAAGAGCCTTCTGCAGTTCTACAGCCAACACAAGGAATGGTGGGTAGAGGAGTAGCCTTGCAAGAGGCAGCAGGGGCTGCAGTGGACCATTTAGGAGGGGGAATGACTGTGGATGGTGGAAGCACTCTTAATGTAGCAGGGATTAAAACTGAACCTGAGGATCAAGAAGCAGAAAATCGTGGCTTGAAGAAAATTAAAGCAGAAGTGGTATGTATAAAACCTTACGCATCCATTTGTCTGTGCTAAGAAACTTTATGTATTAGCTGTGAAGGAATGCTTCCAAATACATTAGATATACATATTGATTGAAATACAATACTGCTTTATATTTTAAAAATGTTCCATTTTTATTTTATGGTATACAAATGTAAACAGTTTGATAGTTTGTAGTATAGCAGAGATTAATCACAAAATACATGTTTATGGCGTGTAAATAAATAAAGTTTATACTTCGTAAATTGCCCTAGTAAAATTATTTTTTATATATTGTAAGAGGCTAGGGAAACTGGAAATCCAACAGAAAGTATGTACCCCTTCCACCGATAATTACATTTTGATTTAAATATGAGACTGGATGCAAAAACGATTTGAATTTAGCCACAATGATGTTCTAACAATAGGGTTTATTGTGCGGACGTTCTATATGGTAGAGTGTTGCCATCCTATTTTTGTTTGGAATCTTACCTCTGCATATGATCCAGGGGTCTTCCGCCTAACATTTTTCTTTTTTAGTACCGTAATCAATTCGATAATTTTAATTCAAGATTCATGGTCCTTGCATGGAGATGAAATGTCAAAGATGAAAATGGGACTTGGTTGTTTTTGATGTAGCTAGCTGAAGTGAACCATGCCTTCTGAGAAGTGTGTTTTCCTCCTGTCACAGGCCTTGTGAGGCTTGTTACTTTAATGCTATACTGATTTAACTTTTTGTACTATAAACCGTGCTTCATGATGGTCTTGTGAAGGATATTGAAGGACATTTGACTGCACATCGATACTTGACAATCCAGCAAATTACTTTGAGCCTCCCTGTCTGCACAGAGGCTGCAAGCCTGGTCTTCCCCAACAAACCCCATCCAGCTTTTGAATGTGTCACTGAATGAAATAACTTGCCTTAACCAGATTGAGGACATGCTGGGCAGTTTTGTTGCCCAGGAGCCACTGGGTTAATGGCACAGGTTGTGTTTTTTCCAGCAGATGTCATGTGTAGCAACTGACATCCATTTAGTGCATTTTCTAACCACACATGGGACAGTGGTGAGCTGTATCTGCAGTTTGTCTGCCAGCAGAAAAAGAACGTTGTGTCCTATTAGCCTCTCCCCCCTTTTTTTTAAACCTAAGGGTAATTGCACACATGTTGTGACCACTGCTTTCCTTCAGTAGTCAAAGTACTCCTGTCCACCTGTCACTGTCAATTGTAAATTTCCTCATCCAACACACACACCTGGGACAGGAGCACAGTGGAAAGCACCTGTGTGCTCCATTAAAGGTCACTACTTTTCTCTTCTGGAAGTGCAGTGATGAGCCTTTACACAAATTGTTTGATTTTACAAATCCTCTATTGGACTGTTAAACATAACATTAATGCATAAGTTACACCTGTTTTATAGGGCATGGTTTCCACTTCCTAGATATTGGCATTTTTTGTTTATTTGTTGTGAGATCACAGCAGAGTTTGTGCCCGAGGTACCAATTGATTCTCGGAAACCTACTTCTTAAAGGGCTTGTTCACCTTCCAACACTTTTTTTTCAGTTCAAATGGTTTCAGACAGTTCACCAGAAATAAAGACTTTTTCCAATTCCTGTCTTTTTTTTTTTTTTAATATTAAAGTGTAAAGTGTACTTTTTCCGCAACTCTGGGAGGGGGGGGGGGGTTGCCGATTCTGTAAACTGTTCTAAATTGATTTAGTTGATACATTTCTTATCTTTGTCCCTGCTGAGCAGAATCTCTGGGTTTCATTACAGGCAGCTGTTAGAATTGATACAATAGTTGCTAATACTCCAGAGATGCTGCAACTAAATGTTGCAAAATTGTTACAGTTCAGCATCTGCACCTGAATTACTCCGCTTCCAGACTCAAACACCAGAGACAGGGACTTTAAACTTAGATTTAATGGAAAGTAATTGAGAAATGAACATTCTGGTGAACACTCTGAATGCAATTGAACTGAAAAAAGTGTTTGGAAGGTGAACTACCCCTTTAAATAAAGTGAAAAGGGAACCATTTTCCCATGAGGTCTGAAGGCTTTCTATAGAAGATGGCATCAAAGGATCCTCTTCTGCTTCACACAAGTGCCTGCCATTTCCACTTTGCAGCTGATGACAGGGAGTTGGCTGCTTGCCATTTCCATCTTTTTACTCTCCCTCGTCTTTCAGACACCCTGTGGGGGGTTAGGGAATGCAAGCGAGGTGGCACTTGGAAAAGTGGAAGGGTAATTTCCAGTGCCTTGAGAATACATACATCACTTGTCAGCAGCTAAGGTTAAAGAGAGGCACGGGGACAGATGCCAGAGCTGGAAAGATAAAGGTTGGAAGCTACAAACAGATGTAAGCTGTGATCACGTAGCCCCACTAAAAAAAGTGTGAGACATTTGCTTCTCTAATAAGTATGCCTCTGGGAACAGAAAATAATTTTCATTTTTCATTCATTTTAATATTGCACTGTTCCTTACTGAATATTGGCCAATATCATGCCAGCTCAGTAATTCTGGTGCAGACTCTAAACTGTTACAAGTGTCATTTTACACCTTCTAAATCAGCTCTGGGAGGGGCGGGTCGCCGACCCTGAAAACTGTTCTAAATTGAAACATTTAGTTGATACATTTCTTAGCAGCATCTCTGGAGTATTCTGCTCAGCAGGGACAAAGAAAAGAAATGTATCAACTAAATGTATTAATTTAGAACAGTTTGCAGGGTCGACGACCCCCCCCCCCAGAGCTGAACAATGGTAAACCATCATATACTGCACAAATTAAATTCCTTGAGAAGTAGTACTGTAATTGTTTAATTGTAAGTGCTGTGAACTTACCCAGCATGAACCGATTGTTTACCTGTAATAAGACTGTTAAGACTATGGTTAATGCTTCAAAGTACAATTATACCTTGGCCCAACTATCTATTTAAATAACTTGTTTTAAATTGTCTCTTTCCATACAGATCTCAATCATTTATTTCTCATTTCATGTAGCAGTTATACTGTCTTCACCAGATCATGTGTCCAATATGCCTTTTAATTCTTCCCACCCAAATTACACCATACAGGCTAATTACCGGTTTTAAAACTAAAATATTTTCCATGGTTTTCCTTGCATACTAAGGGCGATTTCATGTCTGGTAGATGGTTATTTCAAGCTTTATTGCTGGTAAAGCCATTCTCACATTTGTCATACTTTAGCTAGTGAAGATGCTATAGTTACGGTTGCCACGTGGCCTGTTAAAATGATGGTTGATCCCAATGTAATTAATAGGGAAAAAAGATAAATATATAGGAAGGCCGGTATTTTTTTCCAGAAAAGGTGGCAACCCTAGCTATAGTTTAGTAAAATATAAGGATGAAGAACAAGCAGAATGGCATCTCCTGGTGGTTCACCTTTAAGATATCTATTTGTTTGTTATAAAATTCTAACTCTGTGGGGGTAATTTACTAAACTCCGAATGCAAAAATCCCAAAAAGATGTATGATTTTTTTTTTTATAAAGTCGGATTTTTAAAAAATCACAAATTTTTCAGAATTTATTTTGATGTGTGCTGGGTTTCATGCAATACCCCGAAGTTTTCAGAGTTTACGGGCAAAAAAGAATAAGAAATCTGAGTTTTCGGTTGAAAAATCTGAAAAAATTGTGAAAATCTGATTTTTACTCGCAAAGCAAATTTTCAGGAAAATGCAATAATAAATAAGCATAAAAAACCCGAGCGGATTTGATCAGGAGTTTGTAGCAGAAAATGTTTAGATAAAATCAGACTTTGATAAATAACCACCTAAGTGACGTTTCAGTTGGCATTTATTTTTTATTTATATAGATCTTTTTTAATTATTTGATGGACTCTAAGGCTACAAATATATTTCTGCTTTTTATTATTCATATTTATTCTATTCATATTCCAGTCCCTTATGGGAAATAAGTCCAAATCAATAATTGCAATTTATCTCAGAATTTCACTTTATATCATAGAGGTGTGCTGACACTTTACTGTGTCTATTTCAGCCTGGTTGGCAAGCAGAGCATGTAACATGCATGCTGTAGAATTTATCTTCCTTCCCATTGTTGTTTTTTAGCAAGTAGTTAAATGGAATCTATCATGAAAATGTAATATAAGCTTCATCCCACTGAAATAAATACAATCAATTAATAATTCTGGATCATTTAAGAAATCAATCAGTATCTCACTCTCCACAACCTGTCACCCTTCATGCTCTCTTTATGCTGAGGTCTTGGTCAGATTTTGATTGACAGGTTGGTCTAATATGCATTTTAGGGGGGCTCCCTTTCTTAGCAGAATTACTCAAATAACCATCTCCAGCACAAACAAAAGGTAACAAAATAACACACTCTGGCAAACACCCTACATGCAGAGAAACTGGATTTCCATCAGAGCTGGTTATTTGTAAAGAGTCGGCACCTGGTTTAAGGGTGCAACCCCCCCAAAGGATGTATTAGACCTGTCCATTAAAAACGGACTCCACCTACTGCATGAAGACAGAATGAAGAGAGTTGCTCAGAGTGGGAGAGTGAAGAGTAACTTGATTATTTTATAAATGGTAGAGAATATTTAATTGGTTTTATTTAGAACGTTTCTTATTTCATCAAGATGAAGCTTATATTCAACTTTCATTTTTGCGATATATCCCCTTTAAGGTAAATGTTGACATCATTGCATTTGCCCAAAATGCTAACAGAGAGTTACAAAGGTGGTTACTTTAACCTATCAACTGAGGCAACTGAAATATTTTCATTAGGCTTATACACTTGTCTCAGTCGTTGGCTATTCTTGTCTTTAGACCTTTACTCTACTCAGCCTTCTCTTTCCATCACAGAAATGGGCTACGGGAACACATCCAGGAACTAAGCTGATCCACTCTGGAATGCAGTCTTTATGCTTTTTTAATCCAACAATTTATTGTTGTTGGCAGGGAGAGCATGGAGCTGGCAGGAAGCCATTGTACACATCCAATACTGAGATATAAGAACTTGAGTGTCTCCCAGAAACAACACTGCATAAGGCACACTTTGCACAACTGTAACGTTGTTGCTTAGCCATAGATTGCTATTCATTTTTCATTCTGACTTCAAGTGTGTAGTTGTGAGTTTCCATTGTGTTACTTCCATTTTCACCTCACCATGTATAGTGAGCAGCAGCAGCTTTGGTTCTGGAGCTTGCCCACAGAGTTTGGGACAATCTAAAGACTAATTGTAGATATGTCCTGACTGTAGATACATTTAAAAGGAAAGTTCACAATTTAAAGTGGTGGTTCACCTTGAAGTTAACTTTTAGTACAAATGACCAATTCTAAGCAACTTTTCTATTGGTCATAATTATTTATTTTGTATTGTTTTTAAATTATTCGCCTTCTTCTTCTGACTCTTTCCAGCTTTGAAATGGGGGTCACTGACCCCATCTAAAAACAAATGCTCTGTAAGACTACACATTTATTGTTATTGCTACTTTCTATTATTCATCTTTCTATTCAGGTCTTCTCCTATTCATATTCCAGTCTCTAATTCAACTCAGTGCAGGGTAATGTGGACCCTAGCAAACAGACTGCTGAAATTGTAAACTGGAAAGCTGCTGAATAAAAAGCTAAACAACTGAAAACCCCCCATAAATAATAGAAATTTAAAACCAATTGCAAATGGTCTCAGAATATTACTCTGTATATCATACAACTTAAAGGCGAGCAACCCCTTTAATGAAAATGCTGAACTTCCCAGTGTTTTTTTAAAAGAATACAGGTTTGGATCAATTTGTTTTTGCATAGACTAAAGTGGTCAGCAACTGGACTTCCAGTGAAAGGCAAGGTGGCCAAATGAGTAGGTCTTTTGCCCAATTTGGGCACCCCCACACTGGGTTAGAAGTGGCTGGAGGCCAACAGTCAGAACGTACAGTAGGTGCTGGCTACATTGTGCACTACAGCTAAAGTAAGCAAAGAAACTGACAGTTGACTTTGAAACAATGAAATTACGAGTTTTGTACCTTCTTTAAATACATAAAAAAAAAAATGTATATTCAATGTCAATGATGTGTTTAGAATAAAACATGTTTAAAGAATCTCTTTAATATATGAATGGCAAAACTTTTGAATAAAACATCTGATAAATGGCAGCGACCAAATTTAATAATGAAACAAATTAAAGAAAATCACTGTTAACCAACTGCACATTATAGCTATGGAAGAGAAAATCACTTCATAGGTGACTTGATTGTGATTATGTAGAATACTCTGCCTTGATCTAAAGCCAAAGGCGAAATGCGCGTTGGCAAACTGCTAGCATTTTAGCAATTGGATTGGATTCCAAAAATTGCTTTTATTAATCTTTTCTAAACTTGGATATTTTAACCTTTTTTGACCGCATTTGTATTTCTTCAATCTCTTTTACTATAAGGCTCTGTGGGATTTGTGGTTTTAAAGTTCAGCTCTCCTTTAAAGATAGTAGGGATGCACCGAATCCACTTTTTTGGATTTTGCCGAACCCCCAAATCCTTGGCGAAAGATTCGGCCGAATCCCGAACCCTAATTTGCATATGCAAATTAGGGGTGGAAAGGGGAAAATATTTTTTACTTCCTTGTTTTCTGACAAGTCACACAATTTTCCCCCCACCCCTAATTTGCATTATCATTTGCATTATCCTGCTGAAAAAGGCCGAATCCCGAACCGAAAACCTGGATTCTGTGCATCCCTAAAAGATAGTAAGGTAGACTCTAGACCACAGTCCCCAGTGTCCTACTTTCTCCCCGTGTGGGGTCCCAGGGCCTAGAAAATACTATCAGGCAGTAGATTTCTTGGTGTAAGTTATGTAGAATACTCGGCATCAATGACTTTGCACAAGGATACACTTCAGTCTGCGTTGTCTTCTGTTTTATTCTTCTTTTCTTTATTTTTACCAGAAAATATTAGTTGGGGCATTATGAAATTCTTGAATGTTGGTGCTTGTATCCCCTAATTTCATTGTTGCTAATTGCCCTGTTACACATTTCATCCAAATGTTCTACCTCTCAAGCTCTTATAAGTTCAGTTTCAATAAGAAATCCTATAAATGTAAGAGCATGTTTAGAGCCCCATAGAGATTTTATCTAAAAATAAATACCAAGAAAATTAGGTCTGGTTATGAGCCTCTGTGTGCAGTGAATTGATTACAGTGTGATTGCTAGTCATTCTCCCAGTGTTGTTTAATGGCCACCTCTCTCCACCTTTGTCTTGTTTAATGGCCAAAAGGCAGATGCCAGACATCTACAAATGCCGATTTTTTTGTTTATACATAACCTCCAGTCTCTGATCTTGCATAACATCATTTGCTATTTTGGCCCAATGCATATATCCCCTATAATATTTTCCACCGGCACTATGTGATCTGCAACAAGTCCTCTACATTGTCATAGTACATGTCTAAAACATACACTGTAAGAATGAGCAGGTTGACCTGAGGTTTACACGCAGCTTAGGTGACTTTTTAACAAGGAAGTGCGTTCCAGGTGTACAGGTTTGAACAGGTATTGGTTCAAACTTCGAGCAGACCCCCTTCCTATGTGTGACGCAATAGCACTGACCCTTCCCCTTTGGTGGCTGTTCCTGCCCATGTATAAATCATTAGAATGGAGTCAGGTCAGGTGCAGGTTATAAAGTAGAAGAGAACTTGGATGGATTGGTATAGTTTGGGTTTATAAGTTTTGGACCTGCTCCATATAATTGTGCTTCCTATGGCATTGCCTTTTTCCGTTGTGCTGAAATTCCTTGCGGTTGTGCATCATCATCATCATCGTCCCTCTCGTGTGGAAGACTGGCCTAGCACATGGCGGGGCCTAAAACTAGGAGCATTCCCCTGCAGTTACATCCGTTACATCTAATATTTTAAATTCCGAAGAATAGAGACATTGATAGCAAGCCAGGAAATATTGACCTCATCTACATCAAAATGTTTCTGCAATTATTAAGTCTTCCAAATTTGCCTGGTACACTGCCTGTGCTACTATTCTTATTGTGCAGCCAACAGGGCCTGGTTAAAGGTTTGTGGAAGAGGACTTGATAGATGCACATGGCAGTGAGGGTTGGCCTTTTTGGGTCTTAAGCTGACCATACACTATAAGTTCCACTTGTTTGGAGAAGTCTCCAAATGAGCAGATCTTTACCCCAATATACCCACCTAAAATGGGTGATATTGGCTAATCTTGGGCCCAAACAATCGGATTACAGAGATGGAAGAAAACAAGGACCATATCAATGAGCCAATATGGTCCTCAGTCCAACGTGAAAATAAAACCTAACTTATCAACGATTTCGGCCAGATATTGGCTGTAATAAAACTATCTATCTAACTAACTATCTTATTAATTAAAACATTAGGTAAACTGTATTTTCAGAAGTGTTACTTATTTTACTGTTTCTTGACTGAGAAATGTTATTCTGAATAGAAACAATGTTTTATTATGCACTCTTCAAAGAATACGGAGTACCTAGATTTTACTAAATGTCTTGTTTCTCCCCCACACTTTCCCCCCTTCTTTTGTCTTTTTCTTTTGTTTCTCCTATCTTCCATATCCTGCCTTCATCCTACCTGTTTTAGATGGACTCTCCAGGTTGTGCTTCTTCTGGTCTCCCTCTGCATCTACTTCCAATGGTGAGCAGTGACATATCTTCCCCATGTGAACAGATCATGGTGCGCACACGATCAGTGGGTGTCAATACAAGTGATGTAGCCCTGGCTACTGAACCAGAATGCCTGGGGCCTTGTGAGCCGGGCACCAGTGTTAACCTGGAAGGCATTGTGTGGCAGGAGACTGAAGATGGTAAGAGAATATGTGATTATTTTCAGAAACCTAGTTACATTGAGTCCAGATTGCTCTTGTTGTTTGTGATGCTCAATGATGTACTAAATGTGAGTTATACTAGTTACAGATACATATTTATTAACTGTATAATTTAAAGGAGATTTTACCCAATTAACGATATTTTAATTGCATAATGAGAATTTTATTCTAGGCATCTTTGAATTAAAGGGATTACAGTAGCCAGCTCCCCTACAGGCAAGACTTTGGTTCCCACAGTGGCTCATTGGCTTGCAAGTTAAGATATTAACACATATCGTGCAATCATGGAGTTTTGGGCATTGTTTTAGGCAATGAAGGTTGGGCTGAAGGAGAGCAGAGTGCTGCAGCATTGTTTCAATGGAAGCAGCACTGCAAAGAATTAGGGATGCCCTGAATCCACTATATAGGATTCGGCTGAATCCCTGAATCCTTCATGAAAAATTATGCCAAATACCAAACGGAATCTGAATCCTAATTTGCATATGCAAATTAGGGCCAGTAAAGGAAAAAGTGGAAACTGTTTTTTTACATCCTTGTTTTGTGGTGAAAAGCCACGTGATTTCCCTCCCTGCCTCTAATTTGCATATGCAAATTAAGATTCGGTTCGGCCAGGCACAAGAATTCACCCAAATGAATATCTGTGAATTGCCAGTTCATTTAAAGGGGGTTTACCTGCTGTAGTGTGTGTTATATATTTGGGTTATTTTCTTTCTGATGCTTAGTGAATTCAGACTTGAGGCTGAGTGCTGTTTCATTCTATATAGGAATACATGAGCTGGGTAAAGCTGTGATTCTGTCTGTAACAGGCATTGCCTTGCTTGAATCTTTGCAGAAGGAATTCTCGGCCTTTCCACAGGCAGCTCTGGGATCTGATGAATTAGCGGATCCTTCCATTGTGCCCCAAATACCATCTTTTCTTTAAAGCTAAACAAGTTTTAGCTACAGATGAAGGAATATAACATGAGGCAGGGCAGGACTCTCAAAATCTTTGTGCTGCCTGCCTAATTCTTTCACATAATAAAATGAAGAACCATTATTTCGTCCAACAATATCATCTTTATCCTAGTTAATCCTAGATTTCGCTGCGCAATGTGTTGGCGCTCTAAAAATACATGTTAATAATAATTAAACAATTGCAATGCAAAATGTAGGAGCTCCCTCTACAGCATTTGAAAGGACTGCAGAGCAAGGAGCCGCAGGTGCTAAATGGAAGAGCTCGCTGCAAGGTAAAAGTTAGAATTCCAAGCCTGAGAGCTGGAGACAAAGTAAATCTTTTCAAAACCAAAGAGCTGTGGTGCAGAGCTTATGCTGACCATTGAAACAATGCAGTAAAAGTCAACTCTCCTCCATCTAGCAGATATCTGCAATTCCTACCCTGTCTTGCATGTATCTTCACAACGTCTTGTGGGAATTCGATTCTTGATTTGAGGACAGCTGGCTTCTGCTATGTTTTTTCAAGAATTAGGACCAGCAGGGCAGAGAGTTAAGAGAAAAACAGTGCATAAAAAATAAGTTAATGTAAACATTCTCAGGATGTTTCTCTGAACACTTTTTTTTTGCAATTTACATTCATTTTCTGTTTTAAGTGGTTTCTGAGATCCCAATTTTAGACAGTTTTAAATTGGTAGACATGCTTGGTTCAACAGCTGTCTTTGAAGGCCGTAGCTTTCTATGCAGTTCCTTGATTATTTTTTTCCTATGGGTTCTGCCTCTCAGTTGAGATAAAAGTCTGGTATTAGAAGTCTAAAAATAAAAATATCTTGGAATCTGCTAAAAAATAGAAAATGAAAATGGCATTTGCAAAAATTCATAGAGTGCATTTACATCAATTCGTTATTGTTGGTTTTGAAGCCCTTTAATATGCGGTATACTGGATAGTTGCAGTTTGGGTGGAGCTTCCCTTTAATGAGGACAAGGTCTCTGTAACCTATATTGGAAAATATGTTCTTTACCAGAATGTTTTACTTCTCGTTCTGGAATAAGAGGAGGGGTGTTGCTTTGGGTTATACTGCCATCTACTGGTTTTCACCTGCCCCATTTAAAAGCTTTTTTTTTTTTTTATATCCTGTTATTTCCCATTTCTGTTTTTATTACTTAGTTTTAATTTGGGTAATACATCACTTGACCATAGGGCTCTTATTCTTCTCTATGGTCTTGTGAAACCTTATCAACTGTGCCATTTCTGACTTTTTCTTCCCAGGAATGTTGGTTGTTAATGTGACTTGGAGAAACAAAACCTATGTAGGTACCCTGCTGGACTGCACACGTCATGACTGGGCTCCCCCAAGGTAAGTTTACATGAATTCAGTACAGTAAGGTTATTTGCAAATATTATATTTAGGCACATTGTGTTACTATGCATACTTGATGATAATAACCCTTTAACTTTGTGAGAACTAAATTGAAAATGTTGTGTTGGTGTGGAGATAATTAAGACATTCAATGTGTAACCTTAGAGTGGTAACTGTCTAATCTAAGCAGAGGAACTCACAAGGTGTTTCTGTTCCCTTCCCCCTCCAGATTCTGCGACTCTCCCACCAGTGACTTGGAGATGCGGAATGGACGGGGGCGGGGCAAACGCATGCGTCCTAGCAGCAATGCTCCTCTCACAGAAACAGTGACTGTGCCAGATAACAAAGGAGCTAGCAGTAGCAGCAGTAGCAGCAGCAAGACACGTGCTGGGACAAACAGCAAAGGGAGGAGGGGGAGCCAGAACTCAGGTGAACACCGCCCTCCTCCTTGTGGTACCACAGATGACATCAAAGCTAGTCCATCTTCTGCCAGTAAGCGCAAAAGTAAGCCCCCTTCTGACATGGAACTTACCTCTAGCTCAGAAGATTCTAAAGGAAGCAAGCGTGCACGTACCAATTCAATGGGTTCCTCCTCAGCACCTGTGTCATTGCCTTTAACGGTGCCACTTAGCACTATCAAGGTAGAGCCTGCAACACTTGATCGCAATTGTTCATCTCCAGTTCTCATTGACTGTCCCCATCCTAATTGTAATAAAAAGTACAAGCACATCAACGGCCTGAAATATCATCAGGCACATGCACACACTGATGATGACAGTAAGCCAGAAGCTGATGGTGATAGTGAGTGTGGAGAGGAGCCTCATCTTCACCTGGACATTGGAGGATGCAATGGCACTTTTGCATCTCAGAAAGGGTCTCTCTCTCCTGCGCGTTCTGCTACTCCCAAGGCCCGCTTAACTGAACCACACAGTCCAACGTTACCTGGCAAATATGGAAGCAAGGCAGTTTGTAAAAAGAAAGTGGGGGCAGAGGGTGACACAGATCCTGGAGCTCTTTCTAATGATGGATCAGAGGATGGGCCACTAGCTACAGATGACACCAGCAATGATGGCTTTGAGCTTCAGGAAAAAAGTTTGGCAGAAAAAGATGCAGCCAAAAAAGGAGGCATAAGCGCCAAGACTGAGAAGCCACCTGCCTCTAAAAGTGTAAAGTCTGCACGTCCAATTGCACCAGCTATAGTGCCTCAACCAATGTATACCTTTCAAGCAACCACCTTTACTGCCTCCAGTCCTGGCTCTACAACTGGCATAACAACCACTGTGGTGCAAGCTATGCCAGCTAGCCCTCAGCTTAAACCTATTCAGCCGAAACCCACAGTTATGGGAGAACCCTCTGGTATCAATCCTGCTTTGACGCCATCTAGGGATAAGAAAAAGAAGGATAAAAAGAAGAAAGAGTCCAGGGAGGAGGAAAGCCCTGGCCCATCCATCAAGTCAGGCCGTCCAGAGGAAGGAAAAAGCCCTTATGGAGAAGGGATGGGGGATTCTTCAAATAAAGCTGATGGGCTCCTCAATGGCTCTGATGCTCACCAGAATCGCCTAGCCAGCATTAAAGCTGAGGCTGATAAAATTTACAGCTTTACAGACAATGCTCCAAGTCCATCAATTGGTTCAGGAAGTACATCAAGTAGAATAGAGAATCCAAGTCCAGGCCAACCAATGACCCCTCTGCATGTTGTAACCCAAAATGGCGCTGAAGGTACTTCAGCAAAAACAAACAGTCCTGCATACTCTGATATCTCTGATGCAGGAGATGATGGTGAGGGTAAATTAGATGGCACCAAAGTCAAAGACCCAGATATGATGGTAAAAGAGGGTGCCAAAAAAACACTCTTTGCACAGCAGCCACAAAGCAAAGACTCCCCATACTACCAGAACTTTGAGACCTATTACTCCCCTAATTATGCACATTCCAGTCCCAGTGCCATAAATCCCACTGCTCAAGCTGCATCAGAGAGCCAGCCCCTCAAGGTAAAGAAGGAAGAGGATCTAGAAGTTACAGAAGTAAAAATGAAAATAGAACCACCTGAAGAGAAGAAGCCAGAACTAACCAGCACAAGCCAACAACCGTCTGTGATTCAGCAAAGGTCTAACATGTACATGCAGTCGCTCTATTACAACCAATATGCCTACGTGCCTCCTTATGGCTATAGTGACCAAGGGTACCATGCACACATGCTCAGTACTAATCCAACATATCGGCAGCATTATGAAGAGCAACAGAAACAACGACAGAGTTTAGAGCAGCAACGCAGCAGTGAGAAAAAAGCAGAAATTGCAGTAAGGGAAAGAGAAAGAGAAAGCTCAATTAAAGATGAATGGAAGCATAAATCTGTGCCCCCAACGCTAACAAAGGCCCCAAGCCTTACTGACCTGGGGAAATCTGGGAGCAGCAAGGCCAAGGAACTGGGGACTGGTTCAGACTCTGGAAAGTCAGTGATCATCCCCAAGCCAGAGGAATCTGTAAAGGTGCCTTTACAGCAAGGAGAGGGGTTAAAGGCAAAAGTGTCAGAAGGTGGTGGGCATGCGGGGAAGGATATAGCTGAAGCTAAATCTGTTGGAGAATGTAATCGCCAAGCTGGTCTCGATCCTGCCCTGTGGTATAGACAGGTAAATGCCAACATCATTTCACCATCTTGTATGTTAAATTCATTGTTCTTTGCAGTTGGGCACTATATTGTATTCATTATTGCCTGCAAGGTTAGAAGTATTTATATATTGTTTTCATGTTTTTATTGGAAGAAATAGCATATGTGATAGCAGCCTGAGTTTAACCCATAAGGGTGATGACACATGAGATTAGTCACCCTACAATTATTTTCTTTTCGCACAGGCCACTGATCTCCTCCAAATACTTTCCCAGCAGCTAACTAGGGAAACATAAGTGGTCCGACTACTTTATGAGGTAGCCCGAAGTTTCCTTGCTAGGAAACTTCAGGCAACTTTGCACTGCATGTGTTTCCCCAGTGGTGATTCGCAGGGCGACTAATCGCCTCATGTGTCATCAGCCTAAGAAATGAATGTAACTTAAACTTTGAAAATAAAATGTTCAAGTTACAATGGATAATACAGGAAAAAAATAGGATTCCCTAGTCTAATCAGTGGTCTACTATATTTGTATACAGAACCAAAAGGAAAATCCGAGACCTTTATTGTTTCTTGTTTTTGGTTTTAGCATTAATTTGTATGTACAGTATATGGTAATTAAAGGATAACCTAGCATTCACGTTTAATGGGTATCTTTCCTCATTGTGCAAAGTGGTAATGAGAGAATGTTAAATGGAAAGGATACTTCAGATCACTGACAATTTGTTAGGCACTTCTCCTTTAATAAATGGAGAGCAGTAGCTGAAGATTAGTTACTTTAGATGTAACATGAACTATGAAACCCTCCCATGTGGCTTATATAGATATATAATGTAAGACAGGTAATCACCTAAAAGTTATGTAATTATAGTTAAGAAAATAGTTTAATATGTACAAGCATAGTTGCAGTGATAAGCAGAAGTTTATAACCAATTAGCTCAAGAAAACTAGTGAATTTTGAAAGGTCTGTAGTGTTAAATGTAATACTCTTTTCTGTTGCTCTTTATGTATCCAGCAGGAGGCTGATTCACGATTGTGGACATATGTATACCCCAAGTACTCAGACCCCTTAAAATCTGAGGATGAACGATGGAAGGAAGAGAGAGAACGGAAGGCCAAAGAGGAGCGAGCTCGGAGTAAGGAGGCCTCCTCTAAGGATGATGGCAAAGAGGGGGTGAGTGGGGATGTCAAGGGACTACCAGGCACAGAGGACCTCAGAGGGCTGCCTAAGGACCATCGAACAAGCACCCATGTTCCAGTTTCATCACCCCTCACACAGCATCAATCGTACATCCCCTACATGCACGGCTATACCTACAGTCAAGCATACGACCCCAACCATCCAAGCTACCGTGGCATGCCTGCTGTCATGATGCAGAACTACCCAGGTACAAATATTAGCTTGATATAGACTGGCACATTTATTGTAGTTTAGATACATATATATAACACGCTGACTTTGCATGCTTTTACTGTTATTATGTAACAACCTTTACCTATGCTAAGTAACAACACCTTATATACTGGTATGTATGTGTGCATTTTTATATATTGGTATCGTCCAGCAATGCAGATAACTTACTCTGAAAGAAAGGCTTTCTATTAAGCTAGGGATATACATGATAATGTGAACAAGTAGACATGTCAGTATTTATTCTTTAGTCAAAAAATATATAAAGATAATGGGGATGTAATTGAACAAAAATGACTTTGCAATCATTTATTTAACACAAAATTGAACAGATATGTCATTTTCTTTTGTGGGAAAAGTAAGTACATTTGTAGATTTGATACCTGGTATTGCACCCTTGGCAGAAACAATTTCAAATGGGAATTTCTTATAACCGTCTAGCAACCTCTGACATCCACTGGGAGAAATGTTTCCAGCTGTTGAGTTTACATTTTTCTCGTTATCTTTAGCTGCCCACGTGGTAGCCAAGCATCTAGCAGTCGCTCACTTTTAGATTGTTTTGAACCCTTTAAGACTTTCCTTCACTATTTGGTTTTTCTCATTTTAGGATCATATCTACCCCCAAGTTATTCTTTTTCTCCTTATGGAAACAAAATTAGCAGCAATGAAGAATCTGATAAGTCAAGAGCCAGCCCAAGTGTCAGTTGCAAACCAACCTCAGAGTCCAAAGCCTTGGACATTTTGCAGCAACATGCGAGCCATTACAAGAGCAAATCACCTACGGTGAGTACAATTGTACTGCATAATAAAGGATGTGAGGCAATATTTATATAGATCACTTTTTACAGGTGCCCTTTATAGGAAAATGAAATGGGTTAGAAATGTACATGTACAGGATCTTTCTTTAATTTGGATCCCCATACATTGTTTGCTAAACCATTTATACATTATTAAACCCAATAGGATTGTTTTGCCTCCAATAGGATTCATTGTATATTAGTTAAAATTTAGTACAAGGTACGGTTTTATTATTGTAGTGAAAAAGGGAAATTAGAATTATTTGCTTAGAATAGATTCTATGGGAGATGGCCTTTTCGTAACTTGGAGCTTTCTGGATAACTGGTTTCCAGATAATGGATACCTGTACTACAATTCACTGTTCTTTGTATTCCTTCTTATTCAGATAACAGACAAATCCCCCCAGGATCGAGATCGAAGTGGCTGCAGTATACCTGGGAGCACTGCTGGTTCAGTAGGTGGATGCAGTAGCATGGGTGCTCCAGATAGAGGAGGGGACAGGAGTTCAGAAAGGCCTCGCACTTCCCCTTCCCAGCGTTTAATGTCCACACATCACCACCACCATCACCTAGGGTATTCTCTGCTGCCTGCCCAGTATCCAGTACCCTACACAGCTGGTAAGAATTGATCTTTGAAAAACCAATTTAAAGTGGTAACAATATAATTGATATTTACTCCCTTAATAATAATCTAATCACAAGAATGATTATTAATTCATGTGATCCTCTGGTGGTGTTCTTCTAATGGCTTATCTGATAAGTTGTACCTTGGACTAATTGATTGGCTGTTTGGTCCCTGTGTTGTTGGCTAATAACCCACAGACATTTATCAGTAGAGTTCATCTGGCATCCATCGATTCTAAATGATTAGTAAGGCCCAAAACATGGACCATAGAAGATTGCATAACAATTAGTTATGCAGAACTATACAATACCTTAAAATAGAAATTCTTACAGTAATTTAAGCATTTGGGGTTGCAGGATAAATATAGGATTAGAGATCCCTGCTCAGAAGGGTTTAAATCTAGTGTGCAGCTTTGTATACTCCTTTTTAAAGATCTGAAACTGGTTGGGCATTTACTCCCACCCTCGCTGATCTTAACCTGGTTTAGCCGCCTCTGGAGTGTCGTAACTTCTGGTCCATGCTGACGTTACTTCCATCCGCATGGGTGCCTGGGTTGGGTGGTAAGTAAACCCATGCAGGGGTGGTTTGGGTAGCTGGTCTGGTTAAGTGGTAAAGTGGGGGGACGGGTTATAGCGGGATGGGAGGTGAAGGTCATGTCTGGTTGGACTGACCCGTGCCCCACCCAGACACGTGCATCACTCTATTCCCTTTTTATTCATCTTTCCTCCAGATACTATGAATATTTTAATGGCTCCACTTTCTGTTTTAGCCTTGCTTAAGTGGCTACTGTCTTGCTTGACTTACTACACCCTTCTTTATCTCCTCACATGGTTCCCCAGTAATGTCTGTTCTTTTTGCAGAAGCTTAAAAGGGCTGTTACCTGGCATAAATAGTCTACTATTGCTGAACAGAGCTACTAATTTCTTATAACCTGTACTAACATGTATCATAAAACTGTGCCAACATAGATATTTGTCTGTTGAGTACAACTTCACAAGAAAAACACCCTTTAAGCTTTGATCATTCAGTAACATTTGCTAAATATAGCAACAGTTTAAATTGGAGATACTTAAATATAAATGACTTGTTTTTTTTCACTCGATAAGTGAAAATTGTTTTGATAACAGGCCAATAGACCAAAACTGCCATTTATGTCTGCCTTTTTTTAATTGCCTTTTGCCTACATGTACCATTGCTTTTGTTAAATGTTTTTCAATATTTACTCTGTGCAGGCCTGGCTTCTACAGCCATTGTGGCCAGTCAGCAGAGCTCAGCCCCTTCACTATATCCACCCCCCAGGAGGTGAAACTGGTAAGTAGGCTACTGGCTACCAGGAATTCCTTTGCTGTATTGTAGAGATGTTGGTCTGTTTGCACTTACTTGTTCATGTAATACCTGTCTATTAGCCAAAATAGCTCCTGTGACACTTTCTTCATGATTCTTCTCCACATTTACCAATAACCAATAGTTCAGAATTTCCTATACATTACCTATCCTATATACAGGTATGGGATCTGTTATCCAAAATGCTTGGGACTTTGGGCTTTCTGGATTACTGATCTTTCTGTAATTTGCATCTACTAGAAAATCATTTAATGATTAAAAAAAACCAATAGGTTGGCGTTACTTTGTACTGCGTGATAAATAGAGCCCCTATGTCTGAGAATCAAATTATCTTTTGATATCATGTGACCCTTTAAAGCATCTACTGAACCGATACTGTACGATTTTGGTCATACACAGGGATGACCAAATGCTATAGTTTTATTCATTCGGTCACATGGTCTGAACGATCAGTCTGACAAGAAGTAAAGATGAGAAGAAACTCCATGCACTTCCTTATGTGTTAGGGGCCAACATAGATAACCCATAGAATTTGGCCTGACCAGGTTAAAAACACATTTATATGGAAATAACATCTCTTTATGTATTTACAGCCTGTATATTAATAGTGGTTGGGTGGTTGCATAGTGAAGATGAACTAAAACAACTGTACATGTTAAATATTTGCACTGGAATTAATAAGTATCTTTTATTTTCAGAATAGTTAGAAACCAACAGTTTGTTAATAAATTATCTTGATAATACTAGCACAGTATTTGGATCATTTCATGTTTACTAACTTTTCTCCAACAGGAGTTGACACCAATTCCCTGTGTACACCAGGTCATGTGACTGGATCACAGGGCATCATGGGAACAATAATCTGTGCATCAGTTAAATGGTGTTGGAGACTGTCTGCAGCAAGAATTTTCTGCACAAGCCTTTAGTTTCCTGCTCTGATTCCAGACACCTAAATCAGTTCCACCATCTTAGCTCTTAACAGCATCTACCTTCCAGAGACATGGTCTGTATTTATTCAAGTTTGCCTCCAGCAATAAATGAGGCCTACATGGAAAGTTGTCTGGATTTTTCAAAACGTGCCCAGGAGGTTTTCTACATATTCCGCATTCAGCATATTGTTCATGAAACGGCACCCTATGGGCCCTGGGCTGGTGTCCTCTGGTCACAAACTTCTGTTTCAATTTTGTTCCACCCTTTCATGTTAAACAAAAAATAATTTGTTTTATCCTTAATAATACACTCCACCAGTCAGCCTGTGAACATTTTTCCCTGTATCATCTTCGAGTCAAGGTGGGATTTACATCTTTCCAGACTGTAAAGTGGGGTGGGCATGTGATATTAATAAGATAAATCGTTTTATATTTGTCAGCTGTATGAAAGTGAAGAAACAGGGACATTTGTTTTGTGTATCCCTATGCTTCTTTATTTTGTCTACCGTGCTAAGTCTCTGTTGGAGTGAGTTATTGGCTCTGGCTTTCACATGGAGCCTAAAAAGCCTAGGAGCCTTAAAGCAAACCAAGGTGGGCACAAGAAGAGGATTTCCCATGATTCATGGCACAAAAAGTATCCACAGTGCAGAAATGTTGTCATGTGTTCCTTTAAATTGTATAAGTGTTGCTGCAGAGACTCTGGGAGTACAGGGATTAACAAAGTCCCACCAACATATTGCAGTACATGCTTGGGCCTTGTTGAACAGTTGCAAAATTCTTTTAACCAGGGAGCTCTTAGAGGAATATTTTAATCTATATTGCTTCTGCTACACTCCTTCCCCACCCCAGTTTCTTTGGGGGAATCGGAATAAATTGAAAAAGCAGAAGAGGCATCGCAACTGTGATGTCATCGCGTGGGACTCCTGTAAAAGCCCGTTGCTGTGTATAATGTAAATACACCCTGATGCATCCTTTTATAAAACACTAATATTAAAAATGGAAAGATACTCAAACATGCATTTTAGATCTAATAAACCACTAACTGTTCACCCTATGAAGGGTCTGAAATGCATATAATACATCTGACATATGTATGTTATAGGTATATAACAGTGTGTATATATATTTTTCTAGCTGTATGTATGTATGTATATATGCACACACGCACACACACACAAACCCCTACCCCTGGAAGTCTGTGTGTATAAATTGATATAAATACACACAACTGTATATGCTTTGCAGGCCCTGCTGCTTTACAATATTTGTTTTGTTTGGTTGGAAAGCCGTTGTTTACATTGATAATGGTTTAACACCAAGTTCCATGACTGCAGGAGTTTAGTTGCCTAGTGCCAAAATTGCGTAACCAGCTAAGAAATCTCCCCTCTACATAAGTGAACCAAGAGTAAAGCTGGCCATAGACGCAAACATCCTATCGTACGAATCGAGGATTCGTACGATTTTCGTACCGTGTGTGGAGAGTCCCGACATTTTTCGTCTGGCGGAGATTGGTCGATCGGACAAGTTTGATTTTGTCCCACCGGAGCCCATTGCGCTCTCATCGTAATCCGATCGTTCAGCCATACGGCCGAACGTTCAGATTACCCCCGATATAGCCATGCCCGTTAGTGGCATATCGGGGAAAGATCGGCTTGTTTGGCAATGTCGCCAATTGAGTGGATCTTTGCGTCTATGGCCACCTTAACTGCAGCAAAACTGCACTATTTTACTCTCCACCCATTTGATTTCTTCTTTTTAATTTTTACGGAACATTTAAAACAGTGTATTTATATATGCCTAAATATTTGAAATGAAAAGTGAAAGCCACTTTTTAAAAAAAAAAGATGATGTGGGTGACCCATCGTTAGTGGGATGGCCTGCAGGTTACTATTCTGCCGGCTTGTGTCTTGGATGGGCCTATAAAAGTTGGGTATATTTAGTATTTATCTTGCTATTTTGCTTTTTTCCCCCAAAGAAACTTTCACCCCAGATTTTAGTGTAGAGAACTATATAGGTGTTTTGGCCATACATAATGTTCTCATTGCATGAGAGTCAACTGGTTTAATAGTTATTGTGACTTAATACTGCATTGTTTGGACATGGTGATTGAAGTGTTTTGCAGCCTTTCTTAATTGTGATTTGCTGCCACTGTTTAGGAGAATTTAATGGTGTTGCTGACCCATGTATCAGTAGTTTGCAATGTCTGGCTGTCCAGTTCAGTGTTCTCCTCAGTGCTTTTAGCCAGGTACTACCCAGGCATATTTTTTTATGTTGCCCAACACTCGTAATGGAAATATTTCTGTAATAGAAATATTTTTACAGAAGCCAGTAGGACTGTGCCCTGCTGCAAATACATGATAAGGTAGGATTGGACTGCAGGAGATTTAACTTTAACCTGTAGTTTTAGTGGCTTCTGTTAAGTTTTCTTTTACTGCAGGTCAGGTTATGGCTTTGTTTGAGTCACATTGTACATTATGTTGAAAAAAAAGTTTTTTCTGGGGAGACCAATGCAACTGCTTTCAGCACATAAGGGGTGTGTTTATTAACATTGGAGACAAACATTACTGGTGATGTTGTCCATAGCAACCAATCAGCAATTAGATTTGACCAGTCACCTACAAATTGAGGTGGCTGTAGACCTACCATTAATATCGTACAAACAAATTTTCGACGATATTCGGTGCATGTATTGTGGCAGACGAGCTGAGTGATATCTGCAGAAGACTTGGCCTTTAATGGCACCTGAACATCGGCCATAGTTAGTGCTGAATCATCAGATAAAGGTAGAATTATATTGTTCTACCTGTTTATCTGACAGTTCAGCTCTACAAGTATGTATTGAAATGAACAGTCTTTCTTGGAAAGATCGTAATTGTAACGTCTATGGCCAAAACAAAAGCAAAGATCTGATTGGATGCTAATGGTAGCATTACCAGTCATATTTGTCTCCGATGTTAATAATTATGCTTCTAACTGTTTGGAATTGCTGGGAGCTGTATTTCAAGAACATCTGTAGAGAAACCGTATATTGAACTATCATAAAAAAAAGTAAAACTGTAGCCATATTTTTTCAAAATAGACTTTAGTTCAGCAAGATCCTCAGGACACTGTCACATTTTAATCAGTTTTCCAGTGGCTGCACTTTTCATTCCACAGGAAGCCCTTAAAGATCATTATGGGGTTATGCCATGGACAAATGCACACATATAGGTATAAAACATCATTTCTTCTGCTGCATAGATTTGCTTCTCTGACATCTGCACGTTTAAAAATTCTGCAGCAGACACTTCAAATTGGATGGCAATGTCATAGCGGTTTAGAAATTCCCGTTACCCTGGAGTACAAATAAAACACCCGAAGATTTGTTCAGTTTTTCCAAACAAGCATAGTGTGTTGAATACCATATCCGGTCCTTCATTGCATATGGTACAATTATGATTTGTTTATTTCCTCATAAAGAATAACCTTGCATTAAGAACCAAACTCCTGCAGTAGAAGATTCATAGATGACTTCACTTTGAGCAGCTGGAAATTATTTGCCATACGTATTCATGTGGCTTATACTAAAAAGTTTTGGGGTTAAAACCCTCCTGTCAAACTCAACTGTATTTTTAAATGCGCCAGCCTGCATTCTCAATGGGAAGTGGGTGGGAGTCTGATGGGAGATCTCCAGTTTCCATCAAAATATGCAACACTGATGTGGTCTGTCAATGTGTTATTTTGTTGTTTTTTTTTTAATTGTGTTTGTTTTCTGCTAGTTGCACTCCAGGAGACGTATGGAAGGATTTGTGCTGAAATTACAAAACAGACAAAAAATTGTATTTAACCCTTTCTGGAAGTTTTCCAATAAAGTTCTTTTTTGTATTGCTTGTTGTAAACAGAGCTGATTGTATATGGAATAAACTTTTAAAAAGGGATGTGGTGTGGGGACTGTCCTGTTCCCCTCTGTGCTTTGAGTACATGACTGTATATGAGGATGTCAATTATATTTGGTTGGTTTTTTCAGTTTGTTTTTGTTATGAATTCTGCATCGTTGTGGTGAAGGAACTGTTCAGTTGTGCAAAATAAAAAATGTTTCTAATATAGTTAGCTAAAAATGTAATCTATAAAGGCTGTATTTCTAACATAATAGCCAGAACACTACTTCCTGCTTTGCAACTCTGTAACCTGTTACAGCTCAGTAACCAATCCATGACTTGAAGGGGACATAACTGTTCAGTTAGTTTGCTTTTAAGTCTGACCTGTGTGCTAAGAATCAAAAGCAAACAAGTTGCTGACTAACTCAGAGTTAGAGAGCTGAAAAGCAGGAAGTGGTGTTCTGGCTATTATGTTAGACATGTATTCATTCCAGCCTTTATACATTACATTTTTGGCTAACTATATTAGAAACTGTTTTTACATCCAGTTTTATTTTTACATTGTAACACACAATTATATACAACAAAGTCCAGCACCCTATTTGGAGTTTCCTAATGAATGCTTAATCACCACAACCCATATTGCTAGGGAGCTTGCTAAATCCAATGTCCGCTCACCGTTTAAACAAAGTGGTTCGGGTGCACTATGCCTTGAACCCTGCTCTTATTATGTTAAGGTGAATCCATCCATGGTAAGTGTTACCCCAATTTCCAATCTCCCATAAGCAGCCGTATATGGAAAAGCTTACCTGCTTTGTGGTGTGACCTGGGTGCTGCCGCCCCAAGTCTGTCGCTAAGGAGGCAACTTGTGCAAAGAAAAACCAAAGGTTGTGGCGCACTCCTAAAGCCAAAGATCGCTCAGTTCAATGTGAAGTTAATCAGTCTTTATTCATTACATTCAATTAAAAGGATAAAGCAGCCCACGGTCTAGACCATGGGCTGCTTTGTCTTTTTAATTGAATGTATGAAAGGACAGTAAAATATGAATGTTTGAAAGTCACTCACTTTTCTTTCTTCTCCTTGCTAGACTGCTTTCTCCTCTAGCCAGGAAGTAGGGATGGGAAATATCTTGCCCACTGCCATATTCCAGTTCAGGAAAGGAAATCACTAACTATGAGAAGGCATTCCTGTTCTTACACATAGCAATGGATAACCAGTGGGAATTGACTGCCTAGTAAATAACACAAACAGGGTGGCTAAAACTTCTAATCCAAAGCAGAAAGGATTACACTTTGACCAAAATTAGCCTGATTCGGGGAGATTCTCCCAGCGACTAATCGCATCTTCTTCGGGTGACTAATCTCCCCTGCAATGCCTTCCCGTTGGCTAGAAACTAAATTGCCGGTGGGAGAGCTTAGTTTTCCGAAGTCGTCTGAAGTTTTCTCGTGAGGCAACTTCAGGCGACTTTGGAAAACGAATCGCTCTGATGATTTAGATTCTAGCCGGCGGGAAGGCAGTTCAAGGAGATTAGTTGCCCGAAGAAGAGGCAATTTGTCGCCGGGCGACTAAATCTCCCCGAATCTCCACGTTTGTCTCTGCCCTAACAGGAGTCAGGTCTCCTCCAGTTCATTTAATGGGTTAAGCTGGCTATCAGACAGGAGTGCAGAGAATATGAACAGACTTCTTTCAATAGCAATTAAATTTAAATGTGTTGGAAATTCATAATGAATGTATATTGGAAAGTTGCTTACAATTATATCTTCTTTCACTTCTTCTTTTCACTGCAAAAATAGTTTTTGGGTGGATGACCCTTTAAAAGTGAACTTTCCCTTTACACTGGGTCGGGTCTGTAAATACGGATGGGCTGGGGAAATTCTAAAAAGTGTCCCTTCTTTACTTTGTTATAGAACCATAAAAGAGTCTTTTAAATCTACTGGGATGACTTTACAACCCATTTGAGTTGTGAGTATACTATGAAGTTGCAGAATTGGGGGTAGTTGTTTTAACATATACAAAGCTTCACCATGTACAGTGTATGTTTATTTTGAGCCATATATGATGTCCCCAAATGATTAAAATTGGCTTATAGGATAGCATATTTAACAGCACCTTAGTTTTCTAGATTTATTGGCAATTCTTTGCACAGACGTGGAACTGAAATATGTTTCCATTCAACATTAAAAACAGGAGAGACTAGACTAGAAGCACTTCAGGGCAAGGGAAACTTCTATTGTATATGATTTATTGGCCAATGTATTCACCAGGAAATTACTTTTTAACTAAATAGAGGGCAGTTATTACAGAATGCAAGGTTTGTGGATAACATGGCAAAGTAGTAGATGGCTGGCTGTTGCTTTCCATTCAGTGTAAACTTTTTGTGTACTGCAAAATTCTGCTATTGAATGGAAATGCATATAACATATAGGTGCAATAGATGCATGTGCCCTGAGGTGTATAGCGCTTGCAGAAATAGATAAAGCTGGTTATCACAGGCAGCTCTTCCATTTTACAATGGGATCTACAGTTACTATTTAAAGGACAAGGAACCCCTTGTTTTGACTGCCTATATCAGGGATCCCCAACCGTTTGAACCAGTGAGCAACATTCAGGAGTAAAAGGAGTTGGGGAGCAACACTAGCATGAAAAATGTTCTTGGGGTGCCAAATAAGTGCTGTGATTGGCCATTTGGTAGCCCCTATGTGGATTGTCAACCTACATTGAGGCTCTGTTTGGCAGTGCACCTAGTTTTTATGCAACTAAAACTTGCCTCCAAGCCTGGGATTCAAAAATAAACTCCTGCTTTGAGGCCACTGGGAGCAACATCCAAGGGGTTGGAGAGCAACATGTTGCTCATGAGCTACTGGTTGGGGATCACTGGCCTATATGATAGACATCACTTTGCTGAAGTGAGTCGCAAATTTATATAAATTAACTTGTCTAAATAGTGCTGCTTTCACTTACTTTCAGATCTATAAAATTGTGTGCCACATTAATGCTAGCTGTCGCCACAGTTCTCTCTCCTTCAACATCTAATCAACTCATATGGTTTCCACTACCACCTCTATGCTGATGACACTCAGATCTATCTCTCCTTATCTCAACCCAGAACTCCTAACACGAGTCTCCTCCTGCCTGTCCGCTATTTCTACTTGGATGTCGCAACATTACCTTAAATTAAACCTCTAAAATAGAAATGGTCTTCTTCCCTCCAACTTACACCAGTATCATCCCGGAAGTATCCATCATAACTAACAATTCCACTATCACCCCATCTCCCCAGGCCCGGTGCCTTGGGGTTATCCTAGATTCTGCCCTGTCATTCACTCCTCATATCCAGTCACTTATTAAATCATGTCACTTCCACCTAAGGAACATATCCAAAATACGATCATTTATCACCCAAGAAGCTGCCAAAGTTCTTATCCACTCTCTCGTCATATCACGTATAGTCTACTGTAACTCTCTTTTAATTGGCCTTCCCCTTCAGAAACTGTCGCCTCTCCAGTCCATAATGAACACTGCTGCGAGGCTCATAAACCACAGCAACCGCTCCTCCTCTGCCAGGCCACTCTGCCAATCCCTACACTGGCTTCCGCTACCTTTCAGAATAAAATTCAAATTAATGACCCTGACATTTAAAGCACTTCATAACTCTGCCCCACCCTACATCTCTGAACTCATCTCTATATACTCACCCAACCGCTTGCTATGCTCCTCTACTGACCTGCTTCTCAACTATTCTCTCATTACCTCCTCACACAATCGCATTCAAGACTTTGCAAGGGCTGCACCCCTCCTCTGGAATTCTCTCCCACAGTCTGTCCGACTTTCTCCCAACCTTTCTGCTTTCAAAAGATCTCTTAAAACGCACTTCTTTAGAGAAGCCTACCCTCAGGCACAGTTGCTGTAAAACCCAGGTCTGGCAGGCCAAGAAATGAGAAAGAAGTCCTTTCTGCACTCACGCCACAGAGTCGATTGTTCAGGGGCGTAACTATAGAGGAAGCAGACCCTGCAGCTGCAGGGGGCTGAGGAGGTATAGGGGTCCCACATAAAACTGGTCAACCTCTAGAAATTTTGGGGGCTTTGAAAAATAATTTGCTGTGGGGCGCAGTAATATCTAGTTACGCCACTGCGCTTGACAAGCCACAAAAATGTTGTTATTTGGTCATAACAAAAAGCACTTTGCATGGAGGAAGAACACCTACTACCTACTGTCAAATTTGGTGGAGGTTCCATTATGCTGTGGGGCTGTGGGGCTAGTTCAGGGACTGGGGCCCTTGTTAAAGTCGAGGGTCGGATGCATTCAACCCAATATCAACAAATTCTTCAGGATAATGTTCAAGCATTAGTCACAAAGCTGAGGTTATGCAGAGGTTGGATATTCCAACAAAAGAATGACCCTAAACACACTTAGAAATCTACAAAGGCATTTATGCAGAAGGAGAAGTACAATATTCTGGAATGGCCGTCACAGTCCCCCGACTTGAATATCGTTGAAAATCTATAGGATGATTTAAAGCAGGCTGTCCGTGCTAGGCAGCCATCAAATATAGCTGACCTGTAGAGATTTTGTATGAACGAATAGTCAAAAACATTGTTTAGAATCTCATCAAAGGCTATAGGAGGTGTCTAGAGGCTGTTACATTTGCAAATGGAGGCTCAACTAAGTATTGATTTAATATCTCTGTTGGGGTGCCCACATTTATGCACCTGTCTAATTTTATTATGATGCATATTGCATATTTTCTGTTAATCCATTAAACTTTGTCACTGCTGAAATACTACTGTTTCTGTAAGGCATGTTATATATTAAAAGGAAGTTGCTACTTTGAAAGCTCAGCCAATGATAAACAAAACTCCAAAGAATTATGAAGGGTTCCCAAACTTTTTCATATGACTGTATATTGACATAAATGATGACATGCAAAGCAGAATGTTTATTTTTAGTACAGACACTCATGTTCACACACAAGGACATGAAAATTCCCCCTATGAGAAGACATATGTTCAACAAACCCCGCGTTTCAGTCATGTATGTATATTTTTATATGTATAGTGCTCTTTGAGGGCAAAGCACTGTACAGCAGAACAATAAATTAGTAGATCATTGCAATAATAAGTACAAATAAGTATAGTTACAATACATATGAAATGCTTATTGTCAGAGACAAAAGGAAGGAGAACCCTGCCCTGTAGAGTTTACAGCCTAAATAGGAGGGTATCTTAGACACAAATAGGATGGATATTAAGTGCAGACAGACTTTGCTCCAGTATATATCCACAAGTACATCAATATCATTCTATAATTCAATGTAAGGGGTGAAGCTATATGGCATTACTTGCCAAGCCCACAAAGGGGTACTTTTATGTATAAACATGGCTAAAAGTACGTTTTTGGCAGCTGCAAAAATGTTTATACAAGTCCCTAAAGCCTCAAAATAATGACAAGAACTTACTGAAATGTTAAATCATCAGGGAAATTTACAACTAATACATTTTATAGAAAAAGGAGAATTCATCGACAAGCAAAAACTTCACAACATAAAACCATTTACTGCCTTAGACCATCTGAAATTCGCACAAATTACACATTACTACCGCATACTAGGGGGTGCAAAAACACTCTCCTGCCCACTGACAATGTTGCACTTTACTAGAACCACCCAGACACAATATTTCGGTGATATACAGTATAAGTGCCTTCAACAAACAGAAGATCTATCTGAACACCTCATTTACAGAGGAACAGATTGCCAACCTTATAGTGAAACTTCTTTGCAGTACAAGATGCAGCAGACTTCAGCAAATGAATTACAAAATCCTTACCAAATGGTATAGAACACCGGCAAAACTCCAACGCATATTCCTGCAAACATCTGAAATTTGCTGGGGATGCCTGAAAATAGGGGCACAATGATGCACATCTTCTGGGAATTCCCGTTGATAAAGTCCTACTGGGACCAAATTATCACTATAGCCGAGGAAATACTAAATGATACACTAGGCAGACAACCTGAATACTACCTGTTGTTTCACACGGAGAAATCTATTTCTAGTTTCAAAAATTCCCTCGAACCGTACCTTCTTAACGCAGCAAAATACCTCATTCGTTTACATTGGAAATCCAAACAAGCTCCGACAGTAAAGCTGGCCATAGATATTGAGATTTTTAAAAGATCAGATCCTCATCTTGAGACCACGATTTTCTCTGAACTATTGTACGAATTGACCATCAACTAAAAAGATCAATTTGCCAGAAAATCAAAGGGGAGCTGCCTGCTTGGCCCTGCAAACATAGATAGATTGCACTGGGACCGACAAAGATCTTTTGACCTGGCTGATTAATTTCCTTACAGATGTCGGACGATAGTTTCTAAGGATTGGTCGGACTTCCCTAAAATCGGTCGTTCGGCAAGAAGAATCGTCGTGTCTATGGGGAGCTTAAAGGAGTGGCTGGCCAAGCTGGAGGAGCTCTGTGTCTTCGAGGGGCTTTCCGCAAATACAGAAGAACAAAACACAATGTTCACCTCCATCTGGTGGAGATGGTTTCATTTAAAGGAACGGACCGGTACAAATTATTGATACAGTGCTACGCAATATGTTGGCGCTATATAAATACATGTTAATAATAATAATTGATCTAATACGACATCACCGAGCAAGGAAGACACGGAGGGCTAATTAACCCTCCCCCCTTTTTTTTTCCTCTCTCCCCCCTCATCTTTTCTTTCTCTCTCCTTTCCTCTTCTAGGAACTGCTTTGACTATTAAACTTTAAGCAGCATTGGGTAGACAAATATTATGCATACGGCTTTAATGTGATACAAATGTGAGATTTCTATGTACACTTGTAAAATATTTACAATTATCTCTGTGTGCTGTATTGAAATCTCAATAAAATTACAATATGGGAGAAAAAAAAAAAAGAAACGTTAGATCATATTCCCATGTATGCAATAAACGCTTTATTCACAACGTTGTAACGACTCCATCACACTCCAAACATCGGTGGCGGAAGTAGGTGTACAAAGATGGCGGAGTTATTTGCTTCTGCGCACGTTTTTACAAGAGGACGTGCTGACGCTTGGTTGGGTATGCGGGTTGACGTCAGCTATGGGTTCGCTGTACCGGGAGGGGCCTAGGAGATCCAGGAGGTTGCGGCGAGACGGAAACGGAGGGGAAGTCGGGGTGGGCGGTGGAGCTGCAACAGGATAGCGCGGGGCCGAACGGCCTTCTGGCAGACGTGATGGTGGAGAAAGCCGGCGGCGGGAGAGAGTCAATGGTGAGGCGAAACGGAGTCAGGGTTTATAAACACACACGTACAGTGTGTATAGGGCAAAGCGTAATCGGAATCCTTGTTGTGTATTCACCCTGCCTGAAACTACACAGTGGGTACTCGCTACTGTGCGTGATAAAAACGTAAACATGTCCCTCAGTCCAACGCCCAGCTATTAGAAATAGGAGGGAAGCCTCAGAGACACGCTGGCTAAAGCTGCAGCAGCAGCCGTACAGCAATTGCAAAGCAACAAGCACAGAGCCGAGTACTAATGATCCGGCGTGGAATGTGCGCAGTCAATGAATCGTGTGCGTTTGGGAGACGGTGGGGGGAAGTGCTTGTTTGTAAAGTATCCACATATGCATTATATCCCACAATCCCATTTCACAACGACAAGGCAGGGGCTTGTTTAGCATCTTCATTCTTCACACATTTGGGCCAAGGGAAGTTTCATATTTACAAGTAACCTTTGCAGCTATTTTGCTTCCTCACTTGCACTATTGTAATCACAACTGTACAGCTTGCACTACAATAATGGTGCAAATGATTTTTGTCAGTTGAGTGGGGTGTCTCACCTGGCCCTTTAGCTGATGTGGCACTACAGTAACCAGTTGGGGGGCTGCTGGTTTAGTTCCGCTCAGGTTGGAAAGCCCTAATAAAACAAATCATCTCTAAGAAGAGACAAGGGGGCCTGCTCTGACCCCCATCCCCCAGTTAGCGACTAGCAGCATATGTTATCCAGATTAGAATATCTCCTGCTACACCACGGTGTGTGGGGATTTGTGACCTAACAATGAGGTGCCGCATGCTAAATATATAGTCATTTTAGATCATATTGGTCCATGCCTGTTTTTGTCATGATTTTAACGTACAGGCAATAGTGTCTTACACATCAACCACAGAGAGAAGTTTTAAAGGGTCCATGGGGTATATTTTGATATAATACACAAAAGCCATGAATATCTTGTAAATTATATCCTTATAAACGGTGAGTAGTGATGTCATCAGTTATAAACGGTGAGTAGTGATGTAATTTCTGTCACATGACTCACTAAAATTTGTGTATTATAATTAATAAAGTACCCCCAGTTGTAAAATATGAGGATATTAGAAGTTACCTCGGAGTTCCATGACCTGTATAAAAACACTCGGCCTTCGGCCTCGTGTTTTTATATGGTCATGAAACTCCTCGGTAACTTATAATATCCTTATATTTTACAAGAGGGGGTACTTTATTCACTATATAAACTTTATTGTGTAACCCTTTAGAAATAAAACATGCACCCTTACTTAAATTGTGACATTTAAACATAACACCTGCATTGGCACTCCTCCATATTACCAGTGCAAGGTTGGCATATGCCAGCTTTTCTTCTCCAGAAGCCCAGTACAATGTAGGTAGCCAACGTCAGCTTCTCTTACACAGGGTAATATATGTACTGCAGTTCTCTGTCTGCTCCACCATGTTGCTTGTCCACAGGATAGGGATGGGCTGATATCCTACAGTTCAAAATGCTAAGTGCCATCATCTCTTCAGAATAGCTTCAGATTGCAGCCAGTGGTGTAATGGCTGTGTGGTGCTAGTAACATTTTGGGTGGTTATTTTTTTTAAAAAGCACAAATAAGGTAATTTATGAAAGGACATTTCATTTTTAGAGGTGTGTAATGCAGTAGCAAATCATTTTTGAACTATGTATCTCCTCTTTGTTTCATCTCCATGATTCACATTTCATACATAGTAATGCTGGAGGCAAGTCAGACTTGAGTCACACACCCACACACACCTGTTAGGGTAACTTTATAAAGTATTTAGTCTGGCGTTAATGCATCAGTATGTCAGGAAAATTTGCACTTTGAGTCAACCATTGCAATTGTCTCACAGTGGTGAATAGTTTGTGGCTTTACAAAGCTGTGGTTGAAGGGGTTTTGTGAACGTATTAGAATTTTAAGATTGCTTTTGTTTGTTTTTTTCTGACTGTTATGAGTGATTAACTACTCTAGCAACCAAGGTAGCATGTTAGAAATCAAAATGGAAAATGAATAAGTATAGGGCCTGAAAGCAAAGATAATACATAAAACTGATGCCCCACAGTTAGAGCATTTGCCCGTTTCCAAGGTCTGAATAAATAAAATAAAAAAAGCCATTAAAAATGTGTTACAATTTGTTAACTTAAAGTTAATAAAAATATAACTTCCCCCTTTTTGGCTTATACATTATACAGTACAAGTTGTATGCCAAAAAATTAGTTTAATTCAGCATGGGTCTCTCTGTACAGGTCTGTTTTGTTAATGTCTGCGTTAGAACTGCCTTCAGAGCTTAATGGTGTATTAGCCATTTACCTTTTACTTTGTGAACTGGCCATTCTAGTCAGCAGAGGACATTTGATATGACATCATGTGGGCCTAAGGCTTGTGATTACAGTCTGTTACATTTACATTTAAAGGGATGACAGTGGCCTGCAACATTCCTCCCCCCATTTACCATTTATTACACCTGTAAGGATAATGGCACATGTTAGGATTTTGTTGGCAAGGGACAAAGTACACAGAATCTCTCCCCAATGCATTAAATTGCAATTGCCTGCAATCGTGGGTGCAGCTGTGTATCAGATGTTTGTCCCTTGGAAATGCTGACTGACACCTTTCTGAGCAACAATTGCCTGTCATGGGACTGCACCCGAGAATTCAGGCAGTAGCTGTTCAATCACGGTTATTCCGAGCATTTATTTTCATTCACCAGCAGAGATATTAATTGCATGGGCAACAAAAGCCCTTAATATTATTTTGCAGTTTTGCTAAATAGTTCTGTGGGCAGATGACAACTCACTTTAAATTTCCCCCTGCTGGTTTGACTGGCATTTAGCCGCTCTAGGATTTGCATGCCAGTTGATAATTCCAAATGTTTTTTGGACACCCACCTACTGTTAATCACTTTAGAGCTCCGTGACTCACTCTGTGTGCTATTGCTTTAAAGAAGATGTTCTACAAGGACTGTGTATTGTATTAGTGTCTCTATTTTAAAACAACATAGGAGGGAGAGGCACATATATATTTAATTTTTTTCCCCCACCTGGCTCAATTTTGGAAATTATTTTCTGTTTTTTTCCATAAAAATATAGTTATAAATCCCAGTTGCTAAATAATTTGTCGTTATTAAAGCTCTTAGTGTAACTGAGCAAATAGTTTCCTCCCCCATTGCTGCAGGAACCAGTGTACAGTGCATTTTGTCTAGTGTCACACAGGTGGAGGTTGCTGCTGTATTGCAAATACTGTCAGTATATTGTTTATTCAGGGGGTGACCACCAGTGTCTCCTTCATTGGGAATTGAAAGAGTTAATCGCTTGTCTCACATTTTTTTTGCTGGCCTATTGCTGTAAAGACAGAAGGGCCTGTATATTCTCAGCTGTCACTCTTTTGTTTCTTGCCCTCTGGGAGGGCACATTATTCTTCAGGGACTTAATTGCAGTGAAAGAGTAACCGTTGTGACATTAACATTAAAGAAAAAAATTCGTTTACCAGCACTAAGCAAATTTGCACCTGAGCAGTAACCCATAGCAACCACTCATTGATTGCCTTGATGCAGCCTGCTGCAGGTAGAACAATGGGAGGGAGCGTCTGATTGTCCCAGTGTTGGTAGATGAGCCCCATTTAATTTCTTTTAACCTATGCAAACAATATTAGGGAACATTTACTTGTTGACCTATGACACACAGAGCTTTTTGACTGTTGCCAATTTCCCCGGTGTATTCTAAGACATTGGCAGCATTGGAGAGGAAACAAGGGATGTTTTGTCTCTGTAGCTGAGATTAATTGCGGGTGACAAAACATTCTGCCATTGCCCTTAGAGTTTCCTCTGATATCTTTGGTAGTTAAAACCAGAAAGATTATTTCTATTTGAAATAATCTGCCTGCTACTTACACATGCTCTTTAATAGTCAAACAACTCTATCCATAAATCTCAGTATATTATCTCAATCTTCTCTACCTGTACTGTGGATATGTGTAATGTTTTGTTTTGCAGTATTCTATTATGAAGTTTTACTTTTTCTTTCCTTTTTGACAGCCCTCTTTAATTCCCAGTGGGTTGAATCCTGCTCTGTCCAGCAGTTCCCACATGCATCCAAAGCAGGGCATGAAACTGGAAGCTGTGATGGAGCAGCTCCAAAAACAGCAACTGCAAGCTGCCCGAAGTATGGAGGAGCGTGAGAGACAAATCAGAGAAACCCAACGCTTATATGCACAACAACTGGCATCCCAACATGCAATGAAATCTATACCAGGCCCTTCTCCAAACTCGTTGGGTAGGACACGACTGCCAGTAGGACCATCCCATAGTGCTAGTGATCCTGAAGATGATGATGAAATGGATGGAGATTTGAGTGAGGAAGGTGACTCGTATGAGGAGAGGGAAGAAAATAGGGAGACACATGGTACCACACTGGCACAGAAATACCTCCAAGCTCAACGAGAGCTCCAGGGCCTAAGTGTTCCTAATCGACAAGGAGTTCAGAGTCATCGACCTCTAACAGTAAAAGAGGAGCCTGCTGAGGAAAGTGCTTCTCCTGCTAATCTCAGCAAGCAAAACTCAGAAGAACAAATTAAACAGGTAAAACTTCCAAACATTTTTCTTGCCACCAAAAAGTTATTATTGGAGTTATTGTAGTCTCTTCATTTCTCATAAAACATGGTATTTCAGTGGTTTATTTAGCATAGTTATACAAATGTGGTTTATCATCACATCTATAAATGACTTTATGCTTTTTGTTGGCTGCAATAAGGGCACATGACCACTTTCCTACCAAACTATAGCTTGAATGGGGGTGGAATTTGTTTTATATGTGGGACCAAGACGTGCCCCATTGTATGAGCAGTTGTTGGTCTAGAAGCCTTTGTCCCCCACTTTGTTGTTAAATTCCCCTAAATGTGCATTTGCTGAATGTTACAAGAGTGTCAATTTGACCATTCTAATGACACTTGCTGGGAATGTTCCTGACACATCTCTGTCTTGAGCAGAGCAAAATGGTTAGCCAGTTGTGGATTATTGCAAACATCTCATGACCTTTTATACTTATGAGGTCTTGGTGGTCACATTTGATAGCCTGCTAGACCTTCTGGATCAGTGTTTCTGTATGTAAGATAAATCTGGTCTGCCGGTGCCTTCATTTGAGGTTATTGTGGGGCACTTTTCAGCCTAGTGCTTTTTGGTCCATCTGAAAAAGATTACACACCTCATGCTGTGGCTCCCATTTACGTGAATGGTAATCTCAGAAAATTTTAGATACATTGAGGCAGATTTGCTTAAGGGCGAAGTGGGCTTTTCTAGCTAAAATTCACCAAAAAGACAATTTGCAGGGACATCGCTAATTTACTAAAAGGCGAAGTGGACAATTATCTAGCAAAGTTTTGTGCTGGTTCGCCCGGCAAATATTTGCTCAACCCTAAATTTAGGGTCTGTTTCACCAGGTTATACCTGGTTAATTGAAAAGATGAAGCTATATCCTCAACATTATTATGTCTGTGACATCACATCCTTTATGCCAAAAAGTCATTAAAAAAGACAAAACACTGGAGTTTTCATATTTTAATATCGGATTATGTTTAAAACTGTTAAATGTTTTTTAAACCATTGGAAGCTCATGTCTAGGACAATAGAAGATCTCTTTTGTGTTTATTTTGCTTACTTGGACATTTTTAATAAAAAGTAATTTCACTAACGATACTTAATAAAGACAAATATATGACCTATATGTACCAGTCATATTTAAATTGATGCAACCGTAAGTATGTTAACAAACTTTCACTAGGAAGAAAATAACGCTAAAGAAAATACACTTAGAAATGTTTGCGATGACAAACTTTTGTCAGCATGCATCTGCTGAGACAAAACTTTGCATTTTGATAAATGCGTGTATTCACTGCAAAATAACATCTGACGAAGTTGTGCGAAGTCCTGAAGCGAAAATTCACCCTTAGTAAATTTGCCCCAGTGGCTCTTCGGTCTGAAAATTCTCTCTACCAGAAATGTGGCAGTTATAATTTTTAAAGTAAACGACCGAATGAGGTAGTATAAACAAAATAATAAAAAAAAAAAATGTAAAAATACACTGATTCCTTTGAAATCTGTTAAAAAATATAACCTGAGCTCCTTGGCAAAGTGAGATCTCTGGGAGACCACAAATTACAGCTCTTCATGGTGGGTACTTTGCTTCACTTTAAAGCAGAGTAACAACAAAAAATATAGGGTAATATATATAATATATAGGACAAATAAATATAATAGCCAAGGGATAGGGATTGTCTGACTGCAATTCACATTACATCATCCAATTGTAATTACATTCTCTTGTCTCTTAAAAAAAACTTTAAGGGCTTTAAATGTGGTAATTAATGATCTTTCTTGGAGCTACAGGTTGTATTAAGTGTCACAGTGGTGACATATGTCACTTGTGTAACATTATCCTAACTAAACATTGGACTTCTACAACAGCAGCATCTTTAAATGGGTATGCATAGTCTTCTAAAAGCCTTTGCGTGAGTATCTGTTCTCTCACCTTGTCTGTTCTGAAATGTTTTAAAACATGGCACTTTCTCAATAGAATAGCGTGATTTACAACTGTGTCTTTACTGGCCAGTAACAAGCCATTGTCAAAGGAATCCACCACTACCCCCTGTTTCATGAATGTGAAATACAGAAGCGGAGCCATGGAAAACTAAGGTTTTGGAATTCCACACACTTCAAAATCCAGTTCCTTAGCTGTAGACATTTGTATTCATTGCAGAGCACATTTATGCAGTATAAAATAGTTGTATAAAGCTGATTTTCAGATATTTTCTTGGAGGGACAAAGATAAATTCTTATGGATGATGTGATCCTTTCGTAATTTTGTCTGGTTCCACTTCAGAGTCAGGGCCCCGCCAGACCTGCAGACTTACACAATTTGAAAATAGGACTCAGGAGAACCAAGAAAGTAGTTCAGTGATTCATTTTATTCATACAGTGCACGACATGTTTCGAGCCAACTAGCTCTTCCTCAGGTGCTTATACAAAAATGACAGTTTTTGAATAGGGTTTAAATACCATGAGAAAGCCATAATGTTTTAGTGGACGCCTTTTGCCAAATAAGTAAATATTAGCTAAGCATCAGAATCTTTTCTCAAACTAACAATCCTGATAAGCCCTTGTAATTGACATTTTGAGGGATAAAATTAGTTGCCCCTGTTTTTTTTTGTTTTTTTTGTAAAATCAAGCCGATAATTTCAAAAACAGAACACTGCTTTCTGTGGCATGTGCAGTCTGAACACCACAAACAGCCTGTCACTGCTTCCCATAGCAAAGCATTTTACATGTGAGTGACAGGTGGCCTCAAGTGCATTTCTGAGACCTGTCCTAAGAGCATTTTCCATGTTTGGGAAGCAGTGACAGACAATTGTCCATTGCTGTTTGCGGGATCAAACTGTGCAATAGGCCTTGTCTCTAATCAGTGCTCTAAACCTGTGTATCAAGTTGGACAGGTTCTATGTCAACTTGTGACATAAAACTGCCTTAGTGGTCACATTCCCTGTGGCTTGAGTCTTGTGGGGGAAGTGATCTCAGATGCCTTGTTTAACTGAGAGCATTTCCCATATTATTATTAGTTTTTGGTATTTATATAGCACAGCAAAGCTTATTCATTCACTGGAGTCCCTGCCCCACTGGAGCTTACAATCTAATGGCTGCCCCCCATGGCTACACAGCTTGTTTATAAAAACTATAATTGTGTTCATGAAGCAAATACACCAGTTTTAGCAGAGCACAATTACATTATATTGTCTTTCCTTTTCAACACTTTTCAATGTGTTGGTGTTACTGTCCCTTTAAAGGACCAGTAATATCAAAAAATGAAATTGTTTTAAAGTAATAAAAATATAATGCAGTAAAACTGCTGTGTTTGCTTCAGAAAGACTACTATTGTTTATATAAATATGCTGCTGTGTAGCAATGGGGGCAGCCATTCAAAGGAGCAATAGCTCAAGTTACACAGCAGATAACAGATAAGCTCTGTAGAACATAATGTTATCTGTTGTCCATTACTTATCCTGTGCCATTTAGCCTTTTTTCAATTTCCGCCATTGCTACAAAGCAGCTTGTTTATATGAACTATAGTAGTGTTTCTGAAGCAAACAGATCAGTTTTATCAGTGCAGGGCACCAGTACATGATATTTTCTTTACTTTAAAACACTTTAATTTTTTGGTGTTACTGGTCCTTTAAGGTGTATACATTTTTTTTAACTTGAAGCATTGGTCGTAGTGTGATTTACAAAGAAACTGGTTGTCATGTAGCATATTCAGTAAACAAAAAACTGTTCTAATTCACCCTCTTTCACAGTAAGGTTTTAGGTGAAACCTTGACTGAATGAGATCCTGACTTCTTTAAATTAAAGCTGTGTTGTAAACATCTTACTAAGGACATTATGTATTATAGTATTTCAGAGGAGCTAATCCTTTTAGGAAGACTTACATTGAATGGGTTAAATGCGTTAAGCCTTCTGTCTCCTCTTACAACCTGCCACATGTTGGATATGGTGACTCCCGTCTTCATTAAACCAATTGAAGGACCAGTTTAGCTTGACCCACTGGCCATTTACTTGTCTTTTTCATGTATGTAATTTCATCTTGTATTTAATATATATTTGAAATTCCTACGTGGGCAGTCACTTTTTCATTATAGGAAAGCCCTTATGCACTGATTTGGGTGTTTTATGTAAAGCGCTCTGTATGCTAATATATTTGCTCACAAAACATTAATGCATGTATAGCTTAATGTTTTAGAGAAAAAAATGCATATGAAATTGATTAGCAGTATTGTTTAGATTACATAGGAACATAAATAAATTTTTTCAGTAGACCTAGACCCATAGGCTCTAGTTACCTGCATGAAACTGACACAATCGGTGCAGGCGTTATGTCAGGTGGGTAGGTAGGAGGTAGGTAAAGATATCACAAAGGTAGCATTTAACAGTACAGGAATGGGATATGTTACCCCCCCCCCCAAATAAAATGGGAGGCAATTTTCCATAGACTTTATTTTAATCACATAATTCAATTGTTTTTAAATGATTTCCTTTTTCTTTGTTATAATAAAACAGTAGCTTGTAAGTCATCCCAACTAAGCTCTAATTAATTGTTATTGGAAGTAAAACAATCTTTGTGTGTTTAATTCATGTTTAAGTGATTTTTGTGGAGGCTTATTGTATGGAGATCCAAATTACGAAAAGACCCCTTACCTGGAAAACCCAATGTCTCTAGCGTTTTGCATAACAGGAGCCTTTACTAAAGTAGACACAACCCATGACCTGCTCACCCTCATCATTTAGTACCCATAAAGTTGCATCTGTGTAAAACCGTTTTTTCCCCTATACAATTTTTAAAGAATTATTTGCTGTGTTATGGGTGTTAAAGGGGAACTCTGGCTTCCAAACCAAAATTTGATTGAGGCCCACATAACACAGAAACCCCTAATATATCCATCACAATTACATGTTTCTTCAAAAAGTATGAATAAATGGTATTTTCTATGCTGCAATCCAACTGTTTCTGCATCTCTTTCTGCATCATTTGAAATCCTGGCAGGGAAGGAGGGACTAAACAACTTCTCCACAATTTACATCCATCATGCAGGAACTACATAACCCACAATGCATTGCACTGTGATGTTCCTTTCCTTATTGAAATCACATGTGCAGGGAATTGTGGGGTTTGTAGGATCCAGGCTGAGGACAGATGGCTGCTGATACAAAAGTAACAGTAGTCAGACAGATCAGCAGGAGAGCAGGGGGGATTGGCTTAGAGAACTGTTCCAAACCATTAAAAATCATGAATTTTTTTTATTTTTAGTTGATGTATATTGTAAAGTTGCTTCAAGTTATGTTTAAGCATAAGTTATGTTTGTGTGGAGTTCCCCTTTAAAGTAACTTTTAGCATGATGTAGACCGTTGTATTCTGAGACAATTTGCAATTGGTGTTCATTTTGTATTTGCCATTCTTGAAATAATTATCCTTTTGTTTAGCAGTTCTCCAGAATTTAAGCAGCTATCTGCTTGCTAGGGTTCAGTTTAACCTAGGAACAGGCAGTGGTTTGAAAGAAACATAAGTAATTCAAAGTAGCAATAACCATAAAATTGTATCCTCACAGAACATTAGTTTTTTAGCTGTTGGGGTCAGTGGCCCCCATTTGAAAGCAGGAAAGAGTCAGAAGAGTAAGGCAAATAATTCATAAACTGTAATGAAAAATATGAAGGCCAATTGAAAAGTTGCTAAGAATAGGCCAGTTAATCTATGTTCTTCTAAAGCACTGTTTTAGAAGAAAAAACATGCATGTGTTTAAAATCATTAGAGGAACATTTAATGACTAGGTTTTTATGTTAAATTTAGTTTATTTATGTTACATTTCTTTGCTGCCCTCACTTTTTATTTAATCTGATTTAATGTTCCAGAGCATGACTTTAAACAGTATGTCTAGTGTAACTCAAAACTATGCAAACCAAATTGTGATCATAGGGGGACTCAACAACATATAATGTGGCAAAAAGTGGAGGAGCCTACTAGTGATGTGCGGGTCAGGGTTTTCCTAACCTGCCCTGCTCCAGCCCACACCCACGCTTCCAGGGTCCTTTTATAGACCCGAACCGTCCGCCGATGACATCACAAAAGGGGCGGGGCGAGCAGATGTGAGACTATAAAACCGGAAGTCAGAAGCCGGCATTTGAAGGTGGCGGGCGGGGAGAGCAGGAGAAGAGCTCAACCCACACCCGCCCGCCACCCGCGAGGAGCAGTGTGAGGTCGACCTGAACCCGCCCTACCCGCGGGTATCGGGTCAGCCCGCACATCACTAGAGCCTACGTAGGGAAATTCACCTGGAATTCTATGCAACCTTAGTGGTTAAGTAGTTACCAGACAATACATTTGCAGAACAAAGACTTAGAAATTTATTTTAACAGCATCCCGGTTGGCAGTTACCCCCTTGTGTGGTACCACTTTCTCCCATAAGATAGGTGATATAATACATAGAGTGAGAGATATGAGGGAAATGGAATTTATGACCGCAAATATTAGGGGTCACCGGAGTAGATGGGAGAAGTTTTGGTCCAGATGGGACACCTACATAACATTAACCCATAATGTGAGTGATATCAACCCCCCAAGATGAAGATGGAAATGAGAATGAAACAGCCTGAGGTGAAACATAACAGATCTACTGATTTCTCCCTCCCAAGGGCACATCCCCTATACTTCCTCCCTCCCCTTCTTTTGGGGTTTGTTGTATGAATGTTTTATGTTTAAAACTAAAATGATATGCAAAATTGAAACACAAGTCCACACCAAGATATGTTTGAGATTTGATCTCATTTGTTTATCACAGTATAACCATTCACAGCGCGCTGATACCAATACTGTATATCTATGCATAAGTGTTGATATTCGTATAACATGTTATTTTGATGTCATTTACACAATTGACACCTATGTGAACTTGAAAAAGAATAGAAAAAACTCAATAAAAAAGTTACAAAAATAAAACTATGCAAACCAATTGAATCTGTTCTGAATATGTCATTATTTTATGGGATTTTGACCAACTAGTGATCTAAGCAACTAAGTGGCAAATTAAATGTAGTGTTAAATAAATGGTTATGTGAAAAATTGTTGGGAGGACTTGCACCAGACACCACCTTTTTTGTAGAGCGAGTGGATATATTCCATCCCAGGAGAACCCCAATGCCCCTTCCTTTTAAAATGCTTGATTACTTATTCTTGTAATGGCAATCTTAGACACACCAGCTTAAAGGGGACCTGTCACCCTAAGAAACAATTCCATATTCTTTTCTGTCATGTAGTTGAGCAAAATAAACTTTACTTACACCACATTTATTATTTATATTTTATTTCTTTAAGTCTTGGAATTATACAATTACAGCAAGCAGGCAGGAGCCATTTTGTGGCAATTTGTTTTGGTCTTAATGCCCTACACAATTAAAGTGTATGTAGGGGGAAGGGGTCATGTGACGAGGGCAGTTACATTTAGGAAGTGCTAAATGGAAAGTGAGCACGTTAAGAACCCCTATTCACTGTAATGGTCCGACAGAATGTTTCCAGACAGTTCAAAAGAGAGGGTTCCTTTTACAGCTTTTAAGAGGTGACTAGGAAGCCCATGTTGCATAGAATAGAATGCTGCATGTGATCTGGGCTGCACATCCAGGATTGAGACACAAACAAACAAAGCAAGGGAAGTCCTAAGCATCTCCTAGGGACAGAAGGGCCTGCCTTGGAGACCCACATCATGTGTAGCTGAAGGCATATTATTACATGGGAGAGATATGCAAAGAAGCAAGAGGTTTGTTGGTAAGGATCAAACATTGACATTGTTAGTACAAAATAAAAAATAACGGAAAGGTTTATTATTTTTTTAATCAAAACCGGCAAAAAGTATGCTCAGCGCAAGCCCTATTCATTGAATTCATGTGGAACAACACAGACTGTTTGTTTGGACACTAAACATTTGAACCTGTCTTTTGGGTAGTAAAGATTTGTGTCTATAGGTAACATTTTGGTCATTCTACCAACTGTAACCTCTTGGGTTAAAAGCCCTCTGGCTCCATATGTCAGTTTTGTGTTTGTTTCATTGTGATTGATTGTCTTCAGTTGTTATCTCCGCCAACCCCTGCCTCTGGATCTGAAATAGTACTGTTACTAGTGTTGTTACTAAAAGGAGCAGCTGTAATCAAAACCTTTTTACAGGCTGTAGGGGTTTTTTTTTTTCTTTATTCTCCTCCTTTTACAACATGGGATTTAACCCTTTCAGTGCGGGGGGCTGGTTTTGTCGAATGCTGCTTTGTAAGATGTAAACAAATCTGCATTTTAGATCAAACATCTGTCCATGGAAAGTATTTTGCAGTCACTTTTTTTTTTTTTTTTATGTAGTGAAAGAAATTGTAATTGTAACCAAATTTCCAATATACAATAATTAAAGGGACAGTATACTCCCTTCCAAACGTGAGTTCAATGAAAAGGGCCTGTGCAGAATGTACTTTTCCCCTATTGTTTCATATTGTATTCAGTGCATCTGTGCTAGGAGATGAGGTGACCAATATCTGCAAAAGGACTTGGAAAGCGATTGTCTCCTCTATCAGCCAAGATGGAGAATTTTTATCGGCCTCAAACATCGGCAAAGGGATACTTCTGAATTGTCTGATAGAGGTAGAATTCTATTTTTCCTGTATATCTGACAATCCAATTTGTTACCTCCGACTTGGGCTCCTCTGTTTTGAGAGGAAGATTGAGTATTGTCTCGGTGAGGCCTTTGTTTTGTTGTTGTATTTGTCTTGCTTCATATTTCTTTGACTGTCCTTGCCTACAGTAATGCTGTACTGACCAGTTATAGTTTTAGAAAATGATGTATTTTGCAGGGCTTCTCTTGCTGAGTAAAACATTAGTGCTCCTATGTCCTATGTGATGCTTTGTTTATAAATTAATCATATGTAAATCCACCCTAGCATTTCATCATTTCGTCATTAAAGTTTGATGAAACTGGGAGGTCTGGGAATTAGGTTACCTAGTCGTAGTGATCATGGCAGTTTCCAGTGCTATAATAAGCATAAATATGAAGATAACAATGCTCTCTATGCAGAACAATTTGAGGCAATTTGTTATACTAATCATAAGTACAAAACAAGGTTAATGAGGAACTGGTTTTGGTATAAACAGTGTAGTGGGTGCGTAATTTTTATATATATATATATATATATATATATATATATATATATATATATATATATATATAATAGGCGGGGGTGCAATGAGGGTGTGACCACAAAATACATATATATTTGTCTATATATATTTGTATATATATCGCTGACAGATTTCACCTGCTCTAACTGCCTGTTTTTTTTACAACCAGACAAAAATGTTCGCTTGAGCAATAATACATTGTTAAAAAGAAAATAAATTGTGATAGTTGCTACGTCATGATTTGGCATTGCCTGGAACGCGAGCCTTGGATCATATTAGACTTTGTATATTAAAGTTGTGCTTTCTTTTATGCATAAAGAAACAGTAACACAAAAAAACGAAAGCGTTTTAAAGTAATGCAAATATAATGTACTGTTGTGTTGCACTGGTTAAACGGGTGAATTTGCTTCAGAAACACTATTATAGTTTATATAAACAAGCTACTGTGTAGCCATGGGGGGCAGCCATTCAAACTGAAAAAGGAGAAAAAAAGACAGTATACACAGCAGATAAACCTAAGCTCTGTATTATACAATGGGATTCTTCAGAATGTATCAGTTATCTTCTATGTATCGTGTGTTTGAATGGCTGTCTCCATGGCTATATAATAGCTTTTTTTATATAAACCAAACAAACACACCAGTTTTACCATTTATTTAAAATGTGTTCATTTTTTGGTGTTACCATTCCTTTGAAGGAGAAATAAACTCTAGCCCATCCTCACTGCTACCTCCCGGCACTTTTAAATAGAATAGCTGTTGAAGGGAGTGGGCTAAGAATGGGTTAGTGTTCAGCTCTCTTAAATTTTTGACCCAATGAGGATAGTTATATGCACATCAAAGAAAGGAGTAGGGGCTTATGCTTTGCATATGGCCCACAAGGTGCAAAAGGAAGAACCTTTAGGTGCAACTAGTTAGGCTTGCCCTTTTCTCCAGTAATTATATAGTGAATAAAGAACCCCCTATTGTAAAATATAAGGATATCACAGAGGAGTTCCATGACCATATAAAAGCACGAGACCGAAGGCAGAATGTTTTTATACAAATCATGGAACTCCAAGGTGACTTCTAATATCCTATTTTGCTGCAGGGGGTATTCATTATTTATTATAATACACAAGTTTAAGTGAGTCATGTGACAAAAATTACATCACTTCTCACGTTTATAGCTCATTACTAGTCACCGTTTATAAGGATATAATTTACAAGATATTCATGGCTTTTGTGCATTATAATCGCTTACCTGATTACCACCGAAACAGTGCTCCTGTTTACTAAAATCTAGGGATGCACCGAATCCTGGATTCGGCCAAATCCTTCTGTCCAGCCGAACCAAATCCTAATTTGCATATGCAAATTAGGATTCGGTTTTCGGCCGAATCTTTCATGATTGATTCGGGGGTTCGGCCGAATCCAAAATAGTGGATTCAGTGCATCCCTACTAAAATCTGGAGAGACCTGTTGCCATCTTCGTTTTCTTCCATCCTATCTTAGTTCCAGGCAGATGGCTTGCACAGTCCCAGAAAAATGGAGCCAAAAGCAGATTGTGTCAAATGAGCTTCTACAGAAATGCCCTGGGCTTGGTGTTTGGAGTTTTTAGTGTGATCCTCTTGCTTGGTGGCAGGCTAAAGTCCAGCTAGGTGCAAAGCTCTGTATATATTGATGTTACCGCATTTTGTCAAGCCCAAATACCAGGTGGAGATGTATTTATGCCTGCCTTAGATGTAAGAGATGTTGCAAATACTTTACCACTATAGTTAAAGGAAAGCACTAGCCTGCTGTTTAGTGGAATTCTGGAGGTCTGCATGTTCAAGCAGTAGTTGTTTATGTACCATGAATAATGTAAATTCCATACACCATAATGGAAAGTGAATTGAGACTTTATAGCTGATCTGCAGAACTTAACTCAGCAGCTTTCTTCAAATTTTCCCATGTAATGGTCAAGGAAAAAGAACCAACAAACATTCAGTATTTGTATTTTATTATTATTACAGGTCCATAAAAAACCTGAGAGTCATAAAAGAGAACTTTTGTGGGCCACATCTGGCCTGAGGGCATCAAGTTGTTGAATCACTCTGCTGCACAGTACTAACTGGTTTGCATGTGGTTGTTTTTTTGGAACTTGCTATTTATTGAGGGTTTCGACAAGCTGGTGATTATGGCTGTACAAACAAGCCTCTTGCATTGACACACTGTGGCCTGTATAAACAATGGAATCCGTTTGGCCTCTTATAGGGTTTAGTCCGTTAATTACTACACGTAAATGTAAGATTTATAATTACCAACAGGAGGTTTGAGGCTAACATTCTGTGGTGGGGGGTTGGGAGCGCTCCAGGCATTTGAAATTGCATTTAAACCGCAATACCAGGTGGTTTGGTGTTAATCCCAGCTGCTTTTTTTATTCTCTTCTATGTTTTACACTCTTTACTATGCAACTGTAATTTTGTTTTCTAGAAGAAAAAAAAATCCAGATTTTTTTTTTTTATAGAAAAACAATTCTCTGCTTTGGAAACCATAGTTAAGTTGATGCATAAGAGCATATGTGGTTTACTATTTGTGGCTGGTTTTTACAATATGGTTTTTTACCAGTATAAGATAGCAATATAAGTTATATGTTCCTGAAAAGTAAAATGTGAAATAAACATTTAACGCTTGCATCTATATACCTACATAATGAGGAGTGACTTTGCAAATAGTTCTTTTCAGTTGGGAGGAAATGTAAATGTTCTTGACCCAAGTCTAGACTGCTCTATAAGGTAGTCTAGTGTAGCCTACAAACAAATCCGTAAGGTCAAGAATTTATTACAGTATATGCAATTCTTCAGGTTACACTACTCTCAACATTATCAAATCTATACAAGATCCAGACTGGTTTATGGCCAGTTGTTTTAAAACCAATAAACGTCTACTTTTTATATATGATTATTAGTAAGAATGTGAAGCCCTCCGTCAACTTTGCAAATTTAATGCATCACTGTTCTCACTCTGAAAATTCAGGCTTGTTCATAAAAAATCTCATATCCGTAATCATCCCACATGGTCATCTATCATGGTATTTCCCTGATCAGAGATTACCCGGATTGGGGTAAAATTAACATTATAGCTCTGTTCGCAAATGTCAAAAAATCCTAACAAACTGGACAGCAAATGGTTCTTTCGTAAAATGACGATAATGTTTAAAATTTTATATTTATTACAAGTATTGCCTGTATACCTGCCCACCAAATGTATACACAGATTACAAAATGCCATTTCTAAATTTGTATGGGTACAAATAATCCATGTTTTAAAATGTCAATTACGGTATTGAGGGAAGATGAAGGGAGGAGTAGGCTTTCCTGATTGTAAAATATATTATGAAGTAGCTGCATTGAGTAGAGTCTCAAGATTGGTCTCACAATATACAGGATAAGCATCCTCCAAAAGCATAAATGGTGCTTAATTTGTAAGGCCCATCCTCTGGTGGCCTGTACTGTTAACCTGTGATCAGGGTAATAAAGCCAATAAATATTTCTATACCCCATTATCCCAATACCCATAATAGACTACCTGGATTTTCTCTGATGGCATATAAATACATATAGAAATTGGCAATAGGTAATAATACTTTGGGCATCGTTATAGGAACTCCCAGAATTTCACGGGTTTGAAGCTTAGAAATATCAGCAAATGGCACATTATTACTCTACCCTAGTACGGGATTAAAAACTGTGCAGAGCGCACCCATTTTGAATCTACCGTATATTTGGAGTCCTGAAGCACCAAAACATATTGTTTCAATATACAAGCTGTTAGAGCAGTGATCCCCAAACTGTGGCTCGCAAGCAACATGTTGCTCACCAACCCCTTGTATGTTGCACTCCATGGTCTCAAAGCAGGTGCTTATTATTGTACTGCAGGCCAGAAGTTTTGGTTGCATAAAAATTGGTTGTACTGCGAATTAAAGCCTCCAGTAAGCTGCCAGTCCACATAGGGGCTACCAAATAGCCAGTCACAACCCTAATTTTGCTCCCCAGGGACTTTTTTCACGTTTGCTCTTTTTAGGTTTGAATGTGGCTCATGGGTAAAAAAAAAAGGTTGGGACTCCTGTGTCAGAGCAAGATGAGCACATTTTGAACTTAGCTACTGATAATCAATGGGAAGTGTATCTAGAGAAATAAATAGCAGAAGATGACTTGTTCAAAAAACCTATAAACTTCCAGATGTGCTGGGTTGTTTGCATTCCGTAGGAGTTTTTTCAGTATAAAAAAATCTTATTTTGTTATACTGGGTAGAATTTTGTGGTACAATTTTTTTTTATCAAATGATTAGAAAATGAATTTTAGGTTTTCTTGAGCTTTTTATTGAAGATGTTGGGGCTTTTATTTTGTGTATTATTAATAGATGTGTTATTAATGGGTGTATTTTTGTGTTGAAAACAGTATTTTTATTTTTGTGCTGTTGTCTGGCTCAGAATTGACAAAATCTGTTTATTTGTGTGGGATTATTAACTTCTGTTTACCCTTAGGTTAGTAATACTTCCAAATATTAAACCTAAGTGGTATTTGCATTCTTTAGCACCTTGTAACATGTATGCAAAACGTTTGGTAAAGGGACCAGAACAAAAATTTGGGAAACTTATTCTTCAAGGCTACATGCATAGGAATTTCTTTGAAATGCAATATTTACCGTATTTATGACCAGGTTTAAGCATTGCAGCATTATAGAATGTGTGTGCAGGTTCTCTTTGACAGATGCACAACCTTAAGCAATGGGGATTTGAGCATGACTTGTTGAGATGTAGATAAATTGCAATTCACTTATTTACAGAGAGAACCAGGCCAAACTATGCATCTGATTAGTACTTTAAACTTCTTAGGACAGTGACAGGTTAAGATTCGGGGTGAATGTAAATCGCCGGCGGGATGGTACTCGGATCGTTTCGTTTTCCAAAGTTTCCTCGTGAGGTGATTTACATTCTAGCTAGTGGAAGGCAGTTCGGGGAGATTAGTCGCCCGAAGAAGGAGATTTGTCGCTGGGTGACTAATCTCCCCGAATCTAAGCGTGTGACACTTTTAATTTCACTAAAAATAACATTCACGGAAGACCATGGTACCAATGCTAATGATCTTTTCCTTGTGTTTATTCAGGAAAACTCTTCGTGGTGTGAAGATCCCGATGGCCGGAGCAGAGAAACATCAAGGGATTTTGCAAAGGTGCGAATGACTATTTTGTTTTAGTTCTAAAACCATTCACATGGGTACATTAATTTGAGTCTGGACTGCAGTTTAGATTGTATTCGGGTAAAGGCACACAGAAAGATTTGTCACTGGTCTAAAACCCACTTTCCCTGCCTCTTCCTGTGATGTCAGAGATGGGCGGGTAGGTAGGCGCTAGTATATGTGATGCCCGCATAACTGGCCAGGCAATTTTTTAATATGCGTTTACAATTTTTGAAGATGTATCTGCTTGTATGACTGATTTGGGGAGACATTCACATGCTCTGTTTTCAGTGTAGAAACCCCTTTACACAATCTTCATTCTACTATTATATGCTATGCATGTAATATGTGAATAAGCATCCAGGTTGTGGTTATGCCTACCTTTCCTTATACGTTTCGTCTTGCCCGTGTGCAGTAGAGTGAAGAGACAAACGTTAAAGGGATCCTGTCATCGGAAAACATGTTTTTTTTCAAAACACATCAGTTAATAGTGCTACTCCAGCAGAATTCTGCACTGAAATCCATTGATCAAAAGAGTAAACAGATTTTGTTATATTCAATTTTGAAATCTGACATGGGGCTAGACATTTTGTCAATTTCCCAGCTGCCCCTGGTCATGTGACTTGTGCCTGCACTTTAGGAGAGAAATGCTTTCTGGCAGGCTGCTGTTTTTCCTTCTCAATATAACTGAATGTGTCTCAGTGGGACATGGGTTTTTACTATTGAGTGCTGTTCTTAGATCTACCAGGCAGCTGTTATCTTGTGTTAGGAAGCTGTTATCTGGTTACCTTCCCATTGTTCTTTTGTTTGGCTGCTGGGGGGAAAGGGAGGGGGTGATATCACTCCAACTTGCAGTACAGCAGTAAAGAGTGATTTGATGTTTATCAGAGCACAAGTAACATGACTTGGGGCAGCTGGGAAATTGGCATGTCTAGCCCCATGTCAGATTTCAAAATTGAATAAAAAAAAATCTGTTTGCTCTTTTGAGAAATGGATTTCAGTGCAGAAAATTTTTTTTTTTCCTATGACAGTATCCCTTAAAACAAAAACCAGCCTTTTCACTCTACTGGGCATTCATTGGCTGGGACATTAAGAAACTTGGAATGAGAAGAAGCTCGACAAAAGTGTCGTGAGCCATTGTAGTTTTCTGCTAACAGGTGCCCCAGGGTATCGGGCAACTGCCTAACATTTGTCTCCCCAAGCTGCAGAACATAATTTCAAATTAAAAGCACTTTTTTTTTAAAAAAAAAATTGCTTAACTTATTGACATCGTCAAAGCTGGAGGGAGGTCAACTAGGTATGGTATTTATATGAGTTTTATTTCCACAACACATTATTCACTGCTTATTTGTTTTTGTGACTGTTGTACCCTGTACTTTTCAATGGAAAACTTGCTACGTAGTACTGAAAGCTGTCCGTTTACATTTCATTGTTACATTCCTGGTCATTCAATTCATATCAGCCCTAAATGTATTGGAGGTTGGGCGACAATCTTTCAAAAGAAAAATGTTCCCATTTGTATTTTACTAGTGACAAGACTTAAACAACCTTTTATTTTCTTTGAAGCGGTAATTCCAGTTTTAATTCGCTAGCCACACTTCCTGCTCTCAAAAAAAACAAATGCATGCTTTGCTATGAGAGGCAGCATCCGATGATCAAGGGAGTTAACACTGCCACAGATGTTCTTAAGAGCACAACAATAGAATGATTTAGATACAAAATGTCACAGAAATAACCGTAATGTCAGTCAAACGTAATACAAAGCTTTAAAAGTGCATGGTATTGAAACATCATCTGTAAATATTTAATTATTGGGCATTTTCAATTACTGGGCCTCCAAGGATAATGGCAGATTTGGCTCAAAAATATCAAGTGCATATTTTCACACCAAACTGCCGTTAAATTCAATGACTTGTGGTGAAGATGGTTTTGTGGTGGTGTTCCACTGGAAATATTTTATGGATAAAGTAGGTCCCACATTTACATTCCCTGATTTTAAGTTTTCCCTCATTTTACATTGTTGTTTTGTGGTCCCACCTATATATTATGCATAACACATTTCCCCGATTTTCCTAGATTTAACACCATATTTTTCTGGTCCCTTGAAAAACATAAAATAAGTACCCAGAAAACTCCAAAAACCAGCATGCAAGAGCTATCAATTTGACAGTGGGTTGTGCTCTCTCTTTTCACCTGGGACCAAAGGGAGGGAGAAGTCGAAGAAGTGGGAGTTTAAACTAGCGTGTTAATATGATTAAATGTTTTAAGCTTGCCCACAGCTATTAACCCATATCAACCAGTCAGATGTTTTTCAGCTGACCAGTACATACTACATGCAGACCAGGTTGCTAGACAATTAGCAGACCATTTGTTACATTGCCTGCTTTAGGCTCATGCAATATGTAGCATTTGCATCATATTTCCAGTATGGAGAAATACCTAGTACTGCCTGATTCTGACTAGAATGGCAGCTGCTCAAATGCTCCAGTTTTTTTTCCCCAAAACCTACTTGTCACTTTCTGGGTAAACACCTTATGTGCCGTAATCCAAATAGCCAATGTTACCCTGAGAGAGATTTTGTAGCACTGTATATTGAGGTGCAACCCTTGGGTCCACACGATGCACCAAATGTTACCCCATTCTCTCTCTCTGTCTGCATTTACTTTAAATGGGCAGCATGCCCTCTTCTTCAGCATGACTTCAATAAACAACATTATTTTTATGAGCTAAACAGGAAAACTGAATATACTTCATGCTTTGTCTTTGCAAGGTAGATGGATTACCAGAGCATAGATAAATAGAAGGTCATTATGCAGAGTTTTATCTATGCACTGGTGATCTGATTCTCTTCCTTACAATTTCCAGTGTTCTCCTCTGTTAACAATATTTGTGCCCAGTCCATTCTGTATCTAATTGATGATGGTCATGAAATGGGTATGTTTTTTAATTCCAAACAATATGCTTCCATTTAAGATATGAAAGGTCAAATCAGTAATATTTGTGTGATACATTTCTTATCTTTGTCCCTGCTGAGCTCAATCCCTGAGTTTCATTAAATGTTAGAATTGATTCAATAGTTGCTAATATCCAACAGATGCTGCTGACAAATTTATCAACTAATGTAGCAAATTGTAACCGTTCAGAATGCTCCTGGATCACTGAGCTACCAGAGACAGCAACTTTAAACTTTACTTTTGGAAAAACACCAAAATATATAAGATGGAAAGGAATTGGAAAAATACTTCATTTCTGGTTAATAATCTTAAAAAATGTACTGTGAACAACATCTTTAACAAAAGCACAACAAATATGGCTTGTGGAGATATTATCGTGTAGGGCCCTGTTAGGATTTCTGAAAGGTCCACTCATTTTACAGCTAATCTAAATCTGATTGTGCCTTTCTCCCTCCATGCAGTCTAAAGGAGGCCATAGATGTTAAGATGTTTAAAGTATCTCTTTGTTAACTTAAGGTGGCCATACACGGAGAGATCCGCGCGTTTGGCGATGTTGCCAAAACGAGCAGATCTCTCTCCGATATGCCCACCTTGAGGTGGGCAATATCGGGCTGATCCGATCGTGGGTCCTAGGGCCCAACGATCGGATCCTAACGAACGGCAACGGGCAGTCGGATCACGGATCACCCCATCAACAAACAGATGCGGCCGCGATCCGACAGGATTTTTAGTCCCATCCGATCGAGAGCTGGCCAACTTTCGGACAGGTCTCGATCGGGAAAGCCCCCCGAGGGGCCCCATACACGGGCCAATAAGCTGCCGACTCGGTCTGTTTGCAGCTTTTATCGGCCCGTGTATGGTCACCTTAAGGACCTGAAGAGATTGTTTAAATGTACGATTTGTCAATCAACAAAAAAGACCATTTCAAGTGATATCGAGTAGTTGAAGCTAGGAAGCTGTGTAGCGGCCTGTTTGGTCCTGCAAACAGTTGGACAATGTATACATTTCACTGTGACCGATTAACATTTTCTAACCCGACATCAATTTTCTGTTCGATGTCGGATGAAAATTGTAAGATGCATGCTCTTCGATGCCCACTAAACCTCACAATACTTTGATGGGTTTGTCAGATCGCACGAAAATTGGTTGAAATAATCTTACCGTATATACTCGTGTATAAGCCGACCCGAGTATAAGCCGAGGTACCTAATTTTACCTATGAAAACCAGAAAAACTTATTGACTCTAGTATAAGCCTAGACACAACTCAGAAAAGTCTCAGAAATATCAAACAGTCGGTTTAATGTTAAAAATCAAGCCATGATGCTTAAAACATTAATTCATAGTACAATGATAAAAAAACCTCTGGTAGATGAAATAGATATATTAAGAAGACAGCTGCCTTACCGGTAAATTTGCTCCAATGGGAGGGGAGAGTCAGGAAGCTGCTCCCTGTAGTAGGCGCTGATCGCCTTCAAAGAGTTGTTAGTGGGTGGGAGGGGAAGCTGCTCTCTGCTGCTGGGCCTCTTCAAAGTTTAATCGATCGCTGGGGTAGGGGCAGCCCGGAGATGCTGGCAGGCAGAAGGGGCGAGCCGGGGATCATGCTTACTGCAGCCGGCGCCGGGCCCCTCCAAGATTTTTTGCGGGGGGCCGGCCCGGAGTTGTTACGGCCCGGAGTTGTCGCAGAGCTGATGACGTCAGTGTGCGCACCACCGGCAGCGGGACACACACTCCTTGCGCTGTTGCGCTTTTCTTCGCGGCGTGTTTCTGGCTGGGAGGGGGATGTTCCTTGTTGGCTCCTTAGGATCGGGGTCCCATGGATGGGTTGCGGGCCTACAAATTCACCGGTAAGGCAGCTGACCCACGTATAAGCCGAGGTAGGATTTTCAAGCACATTTTGGGTGCTGAAAATCTCGTCTTATACGCGAGTATATACGGTAACATCAATGGGCACTTTAACTGATTTGGAAGCGGGATGTACCAAATCCAGGATTCAGCCTTTTTTAGCCTGATTCAAACAGAAACAAATACCTGGCCAAACTCAATTCAAAATCACATGACATTTTCTTGCTCAAAAAAGGAAATTAAAATGTTTTCTAACCGTGCGTTACACGCAGTTCTCTTTTGTTCCAAATCTTTCATGGAGGTTTCTGGATTAAGCTGAATCCCAAAATAGTGGATTAGGTACATCTTTATGTGGAAGTGATTACAGAATGGTAAACATTTGCACACTTTTGAGTAGTAGTGTAGTAAAAGTAATTTACTGTAATGTCTTTGCTCGCCATTATAAGTTTAGTTATTATATGTATAAATACTTTTAGAACACTGTTTCATGCAATCTCTCATTTGTTTTAGGAATACACCAAACCCAACTGTCTGGCTAAACCAAATATATACAAATCCCCAAATAGTGGACTGGTGTAACTAATGTATATTCATACCTGTCTAGAAATGTCATTTAAATGAGACTGAAAGGTAGCCATAGCACAAACAAGTTGTATACATCTTTCACATTTGTGCCCAGCGGGATGTCTTGCAATGTATCAGACACAGTTTTAAAGGGATACTGTCATGGAAAACCTTTTTTTTTCTTTTTCTAAATGCATCAGTTAATAGTGCTGCTCCAGCAGACTTCTGCACTGAAATCCATTTTTCAAAAGAGAAAACTGATTTTTTTTTTTAAATTTTGAAATCTGATATGGGGCTAGTCAAATTAGTTTCCCAGGTGACCCCAGTCATGTGACTTCTACTGTAATTCTGAACCAGTTCTAAACTTCCCATGGAAAGCTACCTTTTGGGTGTTAGCTTGATCACACTATTTTCATTAATCATAAACTTTTTTTTTTTTCTTTAAAGTTATATGAACTGGACAGTGATCCTAAACGCAAGGAGTTCCTCGACGACCTCTTCCTGTTCATGCAGAAGAAAGGTGAGCTCAAAACTGCCATGCAGCAAATTCTCCTGCAAAGAAACACCAAGCAACACACAATGTTATTTAACTTAGTGACTGAAATCTACATGGGAAAATGAAGTTATATAATATTTTGTATTGCTTATTGCAGGGATCCCCAATCTTTTGAATCCGTGAGCAACATTCAGAAGTAAAAGGAGTTGGGGAGCAACACTAGCATAAAAAATATTCTTTGGGTGCCAAATAAGGGCTGTGATAGGCCATTTGGTAGCCCCTGTGTGGATTGTCAACCTAGATTGAGGCTCTGTTTGGCAGTGCACCTGGGTTTTATCCAACTAAAACTTGCTTCCAAGCCTGGAAGGGGTTGGAGAGCAACATGTTGCTCATGAGCTACTGGTTGGGGATCACTGGCTTAGTGTTTCTATGCTAAACTACACTGGAGGCTTTGTAGGATGTCTGATCAACAAAATGCATCCTGAAAGTCAGATCTAGTTGTGTGGGTCAAAATTTAATATCCATGTTCCTTAGGCTCATGGAATACAGGACCTATTTCTACAAGTCCGTTTTAAAGGATAGCACTTGTCAGCTAAGTGAAAGGCTTATTTTAGCCTAAAAATACTCAAATGTGCAGGTTCCTTTAAAACTAATGTCAGGCTCCTCAGCCATAAACTTTACATGTAAATGGTAAGATGTTTATTCCAAAATAAATGTATCCCAGCTGTAAAATAAGAGGATATTAGATGTCAACCTGGAGTTTTATGACTTATAGAAATTCACTCAGCCTTTGGCCTTGTGGTTTCATATGGTCTTGGAACTCTTCAGTGACTTGTATATCTGTATGATTTATAGTTTTGGGAACATTCATTTCATAATAGCAATACCTACCTCCCCTTCACCCCCTGAAATATAAGGGCATACTTTAGTGGTTATTAATGGTTCTTGTGTGTTATAAATAAATACACAAACCTCGAGACTGGGAAACTGACCTTTGAAACATCATCTGTTCACATATATTAACTACTTAGGGAAGGCTTCCTTTCCTACTATGGCTTAAGTAGCATATAGGGATAAGTGACCTAGTTGTGCAGTCATTTTATGTGTGTCAATGTCCTTTTACTAATTTTGTATCAGATGTGGGGTGTGTATTTATATGAAACATTAGTTAATGCTAATCCATGATCTGTATATTTTTGTATGGTTTATAAATGTCACACCTGCGAGACAAATGCAAAATGGGAAAACTACTTCTACACCAAACTGCCGAACTGCATATCTTTGTCCCTTATCAAAACAGTTAACATTTTCCAAAAATTAGCTCAAAACTTGCACTTAACCTTTATACATCAATGTTATCCACAATACTAAAGATTAATTCTGTATTACTGGAATATTTTTGCGATGAAATAGATGGTGATTAGAAGTTTGGTCTACTACACCTTAAAGGGATACTGTCATGGGAAAAAAAAAATTCAAAATGAATCAGTTAATAGTGCTGCTCCAGCAGAATTCTGCACTGAAATCCATTTCTCAAAAGAGCAAACAGATTTTTTTATATTCAGTTTTGAAATCTGACATGGGGCTAGACATTTTGTCAATTTCCCAGCTGCCCCCAGTCATGTGACTTGTGCCTGCACTTTAGGAGAGAAATGCTTTCTGGCAGGCTGCTGTTTTTCCTTCTCAATGTAACTGAATGTGTCTCAGTGGGACATGGGTTTTTACTATTGAGTGCTGTTCTTAGATCTACCAGGCAGCTGTTATCTTGTGTTAGGAAGCTGCTATCTGGTTACCTTCCCATTGTTCTTTTGTTTGGCTGCTGGGGGGAAAGGGGAGGGGGTGATATCACTCCAACTTGCAGTACAGCAGTAAAGAGTGATGGAAGTTTATCAGAGCACAGGTCACATGACTTGGGGCAGCTGGGAAATTGACTAGCCCCATGTCAGATTTCAAAATTGAATATTAAAAAATCTGTTTGCTCTTTTGAGAAATGGATTTCAGTGCAGAATTCTGCTGGAGTGGCACTATTAACTGATTCATTTTGGAAAAAATATTTTTCCCATGACAGTATCCCTTTAAATTTTGAAATCTGACATAGCACTATTAACGAATGCGTTTTGAGAGCGCAATAGTGCTTTACTGTACAGATACAGGACCTGTTATCCAGAATGCTTGAGACCTGGGGCTTTTCTGAATAACTGATCTTTCCATGATTTGTATCTACATACCACCTTAAGTCTACTAGAAAATCACGTAAACATTAAATAAACCCAATAGGCTGGTTTTGCCTCCAATAAGGATTAATTAATTATATCTACAAGCTACTGTTTTAGTATTACAGAGGAAGGGAATAAAAGGAAATCATTATTAAATTGAATAAACTGATTATTAATTGGATAAAATGCAGTCTATGGGAGATGCCTTGGCTTCATGGATAACTGGTTTCTGGATCCCATACTTGTACAAGAAGAGACAAATTTATGTTTTTAAAAAAATCTAAATTCAGCATTTTGCCAACAGAGTCAAATTGAGAAACTTGCCTGATGGCAGCAGCGCCCCAGCTCATACATATAGATACTCAAATCATGCGTCAGCCCATAGGCGAAGTGCACACAAAAGTTTTAGAGAAGAGAAAGAGAAAACTAAGTAATCAAGAACAATGCAGAACACATTTAAGTGACTCAAGGCAATAAAAAGAAAAAAAAGCAGTGAGATCTACATATACTTGTGCAGAGATCTGCTCTTTTTAATATACTCAATTCACCTGTTGCTGATTTACTCATAGAACATTCCTTCCAAGTACTGGACTAGGTCACTTTTAACAAGAATTTCATTCATTCTTTTGCTCTTAATTTATTTTTTCTCTCATACACATTTCAGTCAAAAATACATGTCTTCTATTCTCTCATATCTGTTTTGAGATTAAACTTCTAATGGCAATGGTCAGGCCCTGGTCCCGAGTGTAGTCTTTTCCTGCACCTCCTGTAGTTATGCATCTGTATACTTGCCAATAATGATTTCATTTGTCAAAATATTGTGCCAATGCATACGTTCATAACCGATTCTCCTTTTTCTGTGCATGGGCACCAATTCCCTCCCCTTTCACACAGATCCTGAAATCTGATAATCCTTGAAGATCTGTCACTATCATTTATTGAGGAAGTTGTTTTGTTTTGGGGGAGGTGAGGTGTACAATTGAAGGAGAGAAAACGAATGCTGGACTAGGGGGTTGGAAGTCTGACATTTGGAACATGATTAATGAAGCCATTACTACTGCTTGTGATAGATATCTGAGCTCTGATGCCCTTCCTGGAAACTTAATTCTATACAGAAACCTGGAAGGCAGGAAACAATATAGTGACGCTCATCACAAAATTGTGACTCGAAGCTCAGATACTTGGTTAAGTGTCTAATTTAACACTTCTGATGGGAAACAAATATAAAATGCAGTAATGTATAAAATCAAATAGTGGGTGTTTGAGTTCCTAGGAGCTATATACAATTGTATACATTTCAGAAAAATATATATTTTTTAAATGTAATATCAAGGCATTTACTGAAAATGTCTGAATATGGCACCAAAACATGTTTTCATTGCATATTGTTTATTTTGGCACAAATATTCTACACAAAAAAATTCACGGATGAGCCATCCTAGTGGCCACTTATTGATTGCACTGTTTTGTTGAAGTCTGTAGAACAGGGCTCTTACTGGGAGTTGTAGTTAAGTGACAGCTAAAGATCCCTGCTGTAATGTATGTGCTTTTATCTGATACATGGTGCATACAGTAGTATATAGAGAACATGAAATAATAAAAATGCCCTTTTAGTATCAGTCTGGGGAGACTTCGAGTAATGAAGCCCTATGTTAGATTGAAAGAGGTGGTTATAGAATGTCCTATTCCTACCAACTATGCAACTGGTCTCCATTATTTTTTTAGATTTTTAGTATTTGCCTTCCTTTAGTTAGAATATTTTCCTTAGTCTTTTTTTCTATACCCAATCTGTTAAGTTTAGAGAGAAGGCACAGGAAAGCATCCATTAATATGTAGAAATACCGTTTTATTTGCTGCAGGGCAACAAAGAGGCAGATTTAGTTACTTATTTAGTTCCAGGGCTTGGCCAGTATGAGCATAGGATCCTCCACTGGCTTCATTACCTGCTATGATCCATCATTGTTCTGATGTGTCACAACTAAACATCAAATAGTATTCATATCCCTGTATTCTGTTTGGTATTACGCATTTACAAGTCCGATATGGGTGAACCAGCCACCTTATATTAATTGTAAGGTTTGTAGCACACCCTTTGGTCTTCATTAAATCTATGTAATGTATCCATCTCACCTCAAGAAACACTCGTCAAGGGGAGATTCCTGTGACAATAATACATTTTAGTGGTGACTGTTGCTACTTTTGACACTACAATGGGATGGTAGGGGAAGGGTTTCATATCAACACCCTCCTCCAGCAGGTGGTACTTGGGTAAATAGAAAGTATGTGTGTGTGTGACTGTCTTTTAAGGTGTTTGCTGCCTTTGTACTGTACTCAACTCTGTGGTGGACAGAGGCCTAAAAATAACTGTTTTGCATTGTGTCCATATTTTGTGCTCATATCTGAAGATGTATGTTTGAATTAGTATTCTTTTCTTTCCATTCACTTTTATGTACAATACATTACATCTAATCAGCTATAGTAACCAATCATTTATTGATTACATGTTTAAGTGTAAGGTCACACTGGGAGATTTGGGGAGATTTAGTAGCCCGGTGACTAATCGCCTCTTCTTTGGGGCGACTAATCTCCCCGAACTGCTTCCCCTCATCTTACGTCTTCTAGAATGAAAATCGCCTGTGGCATGGCACTCGCGTCACTTTGTTTTCTGAAGTCACCTGAAGGAAACGTCGCCCGACTTCGGAAAACGGAGCGACGCGAGTGCCATGCCACAGATGATTTTTCATTCTAGCAGGGGCAAGTAGTTTGGGGAGATTAGTCTCCCAAAAGAAGAGGCGATTAGTCACCGGGCAACTTATTCTCCCCGAATCTCCAAGTGTAACCTTACCCTAAAACATCTTTTTGGTAGCTATGTGTTCCTGCACATACTCTACTGCCATTGATTAGACTTCCATTGTGATCAATGTCTGGGCACTAGTCGCTGGTCTTAACCTCAAGCACTGCTCACAGCATGGCCTCTACATTACTTGCTTTTATTTGTTTGTTGTCAGCAGTTTTTTGTTTTTTTTCTCTATGCATTATTAATCCATGTTGTGGTGTACTACAAAAAAAATCTCTGGACATATGGATAGTCATAAAGTAGAATGGTGAGTGGTGTAGAAAGGCTGGAACTACAGGCAGAACATTTAACTCTTAAGAGGAGGAAATTAGCATGTTGCCTTCCTCTTAATGGTAGATCAGGGCAGTATGTAAAGCATTATACACTGTCCTCCACTTGTAGTCTCATATACTAAAACATACTTTTTAAACATAATATAAATTATAATTATGCTCATTATTAACATTGGTTGAACTTAAATGCCACAGCTTCTTTTTCTCCACCAATATTTTTCTCCACCAATTTTCTTTTTTTTCTTCTTCTTCTTCAATCAGGTACACCAATTAGCCGTATCCCTATCATGGCAAAGCAGTTGTTGGACCTCTACATGCTATATAAACTTGTGACAGAGAAAGGTGGTCTTGTGGAGGTGATCAACAAGAAGATCTGGAGAGAGATTACTAAGGGGTTAAGCCTTCCTACATCTATCACTAGTGCAGCTTTTACTTTACGTACACAGTAAGTAGTTGCTGTTCTTGCAGGGATCTTCTTGTGCAGTGCATTATATCATTAGTTTTTTGGAAATGTTTTAATAAATGTAAATGTATCCAAAGCAAAGCCTGAATGGTAGCCACATTTAGTTATGTGTTTTGACTTTTCAAGCAGTGTGCATGTTACACCACTTCATTATTTATAAAGTAACTGTTTTAATAAATGTAAATGTATCAATAGCAAAGCTCAAATGGTAGCTGCATTTAGTTATACAGGTATAGGATCCCTTATCCGGAAACCCGATATCCAGAAAGCTCCGAATTACGGAATGGCTGTCTCCCATAGACTCCGTTTTATCCAAATAATCCAAATTTTTAAAAATGATTTCCTTTTTCGCTGTAATAATAAAACAGTAGCTTGTACTTGATCCCAACTAAGATATAATTAATCCTTATTGGAAGCAAAACCAGCCTATTGGGTTTATTTAATGTTCAAATTAATTTCTAGTAGACTTAAAGCATGAAGACCCAAATTACGGAAAGATCCGTTATCCGGAAAACCCCAGGTCCCGAGCATTCTGGATAACAGGTCCCATACTTGTATATGTGTTTTGACTTTTCAAGCAGTGTGCATATTACACCACTTCATTATTGATAAAGTAACTGTTTTAATAAATGTAAATGTATCCAAAGCAAAGCCCGAATGGTAGCTGCATTTAGTTATATATGTGTTTTGATTTTACAAGCAGTGTGCACTTCATTATTTGATAAAGTAAGAAACTTTAAAGTGATACGGACACTAAAAAATGACTTTTTAAAATATGAATGTACATTAAAAGTTACCTATAGGTCATGTTGATCGTGAGAGGTTTGTTTTTGTAAGCAATTGTTTGTTGAAGTTTTTAAACCTTACTGTTTGCCAACTTGACTGTCAGAGTTTCTAATGCTAACAGACTACTGCTGCACAAATATGGCAGCCCCCTCATACATGAACATGGGGGATCAGACAGGTAATGTAAACGCATTGTGCAAATTCTTTATGGCAAAGTTATAAGTTGCTTTCAAAGGAAATATTATGATAGATGTTCTGGTGTAGTATCTCTTTTATAAGTGATTTATTCATCTTTCGTATCTTTATATGTGGCACTTAATATATGTTTAATGGAAGGATCACTTGCTTAAAGGGGTGGTTCAACTTTAAAGGGATACTGTCATGGGGGAAAAAAATTTTTTCAAAACACATCAGTTAATAGTGCTACTCCAGCAGAATTCTGCACTGAAATCCATTTCTCAAAAGAGCAAACAGATTTTTTTTATATTCAATTTTGAAATCTGACATGGGGCTAGACATTTTGTCAGTTTCCCAGCTGCCCCTGGTCATGTGACTTGTGACTTGTGCCTGCACTTTAGGAGAGAAATGCTTTCTGGCAGGCTGCTGTTTTTCCTTCTCGATGTAACTGAATTGAGTTAACATGGGTTTTTACTATTGAGTGTTGTTCTTAGATCTACCAGGCAGCTGTTATCTCGTGTTAGGGAGCTGCTATTTGGTTACCTTCCCATTGTTCTTTTGTTTGGCTGCTGGAGGGGGGGGAAGGGAGGTGTGATATCACTCCAACTTGAAGTACAGCAGTAAAGAGTGATTGAAGTTTATCAGAGCACAAGTCACATGATTTGGGGCAGCTGGGAAATTGACAATATGTCTAGCCCCATGTCAGATTTCAAAATTGATTATAAAAAAATCTGTTTGCTCTTTTGATAAATGGATTTCAGTGCAGAATTCTGCTGGAGCAGCACTATTAACTGATTCATTTTGAAAAAATAAATGTTTTTTCCCATGACAGTATCCCTTTAAGTTAACTTTTAGTATGTTATGGAATGGCTCATTCTAAATAATTTTTCAATTGGCAATCGCTTTTTCCTTTTTATCATTTTTGAATGATTTGCCTTCTGTTTCTGGTACTTCCCAGCTTTCAAATGGGGGTCACTCACCCCATCTGGGCAAAAGATCAACTCGTTTAATAACCTCACTAAATGAATGGTTTTTATGGTGTATGGCCACCTTAACAGACAGTAGTTTGGCAAATTTTGTAAAACAAACATGGTAATTAGGGGGTGTGGCCACAGGAAGGGGTGTGGTCAAAAAATTACTGCGCTACGTGCGGAAAAAAAAATTTTGTCCCTCTTTTTACTTCCAAAATGTTGGGAGGTATGCCTAAATGTTTTGTTGTCTATATCTACCACCTTGTAGTAGTTGAGTATATATGTCTGTTTCCTTTTTTCTTTTTTAGATACATGAAGTACCTTTACATTTATGAGTGTGAGAAGAAATCTCTTAGTTCTCCAGCAGAGTTGCAGGCTGCTATTGATGGCAACAGGAGAGAAGGCAGACGCCCAAGCTATGGATCATCTTCTTTTAGCTATTCTCCAACTCCACAAGGTACCGCTGGACTACTCGGAGCGAACAAGATTCCTGTAGCCTTAATGGGAGGTCACTCCAGCACCCGCATCTCACCCATGACCGCTTTGAAAAAAGGTCTGTTGATGGATGCTAGTGAGAATAAATATATAATATAAGCTGCTCTGGAAGATATTTTGTTGGAAAAATAGTTTACTGCAATCGCAGCAAAGTATATTCACTTTATTTGTCCGTACTAGAGCACATTTTAAAACAAAGTATGATATATATAACTCTAGTAAGCATTCCTCTATACCATCGTGCATTCTGCAAAATTGTGCTTGGTTCCAGGGAACACTAACACATTATTCCACCAAAATGGAGCACCCTTTAACTAATTTCCCACCCCACATAACCCTTTCAATCTCCATTTGAGATTTCATTACTCTATCATTATACATACAGCCCACAGTACCTGCCCAAACTGCAATTTGGAGTTGGCCTCCACACTTTTATTTAAATATTCTTTCCCTCTGCGCCAGTGGAGTGAACCCTAATAAAACCTGAAATCTGAATTGCTAGTTATTTTGCTGTAACTTAAGCTGGATACACTAGAAGATCTGCTCGTTTCACAAGGGTGCTACATGAGCAGATCTGGGCTTGATTTGGCCACCCTCACGCTTGGCCAAATCGTGGCTATTGGTCTAAGAATCATATAGAGGGGTCTACAGATTAATAAGGATCAGTGTGTCAGTGCAACCCTTGTTAGAGGAAGTGTGGAGGGAGGTGATTGAGGATTAGTGGATGATGACTCTCTCTTTAGGGGGGTTTAGTTCTCCTTTAAATACAAGCACTGGAAATAATTAAATCAAATTTAAGAGCTTCTATGAAGGAGGATATGGCAGAAGCAATTTTGTTTCTAAGAACAATATTTAAAATATATTAAAAATATTAAAATATAATGTACTGTTGCTCTGCACTAGTAAACCTGGTATGTTTTTGCTTCAGAAAGACTACTACAGTTTATCATCTTCATTTATTTATATAGCGCCGACAAGATACGCAGTGCTTTAAAATTGAGCACCCGAACAGGGACATGAACCCTGGACCCTCAGTTTAAAAATCTGATGCTCTACCGACTGAGCTATCTGGGCTTGTTTATATAAACAAGCTGCTGTGTAGCCGTGGGAGCAGCCATTCAAGCTGAAAAAAAGGCACAGGATACATAGCACATAGCAGATAAAACACTATTGTACTGGACAGAGCTTATCTGTTATGTCTTTCTGAAGCAAACACACCAGTTTTACCAGTGCAGAAAAACAGTACATTATATTGTAATTACAGTCAGAGGTACCATACATTGAGTTGAAGGGTTTATGTGCTGACTCCACTGCCCTGGTCTATTTTGTAGCACCTACTAGTAACTCTGGGGGGCTCATTTATAAACAATGGGCAAATTTGCACCTGGGCAGTAACCTATAGTGACCAATCGGTAACTGGCTTTCTTCAGCCTCCTGCAGGTTGAGCAAAGCTTTGATTGGTTGCTATGGGTTGCCCAGGTGCAAATTTGCCCAGTGTTTATAAATGAGCCCCTGTGTGTCTTCAACATGATGGGGGGGGGATTACTTTTCACATATTGTAGATGAATGTATGTATGAATTGTATGAATTCATTGGCAGGTTCCAATATACAGTCAGGATAGTACTGTTTAATCATACAGGAGAACATGTCAATTGCCTCTGTTCACCTGGAATTGTGTGTTTAATATTGTGTCCTTACCAGGTCAGCCAACATGATGTGCCATATGTCACCCTGAATGGACTTCAATTTCCATGACCTGTAATATGGTACTTGGCCTTACCCTCCTGTCTTATTATGGTCCCAAACGTTTGCAATTAATTCTAATATATCTTAAAGCAAGGAATTCATTGTATTTTATACATAATCGATCGTGGTTGGGGGAGTTGGTAATCAGGGGCACAGATAAAACCAAAGATGCGCCTGTTTAAAGTGTAAGTTGTAGGTTCTTTTTGCATATTTTGTAGCGTGCAGTCAAAAGTTCACAAGTTGTCTTTTGTGCTGAAGACCTGGTGTATACCTTACAAGTCCTGTTTTACTATTCAACGGTGCAAATGCAGAATTTAGTTTATGGATTAATCGCTGGTTTATTACTTTTTAGGTGACAATCCTGTTGGCTTGATGGCAGGCCGCATGCTGCAACAGACTCCTGGTGTACGTGCAGCATCCTTTGAACAGCTGAAGGATAGACTGGAGACTGGCGAGCCCCCAGAAAAGAGAGCTTCTCGAACATCTATAGAGGAGCAGCAAAGGCTCATGCAGCAAGCGCTTCAGCAGAATTTTCTTAACATGGCCCGACAGATACCTATGAAACTAAAAATTAATGGCAAAGGTAAGTAGCATTTTTTGTGTTCACTGAATTGTATTCCATTTATTACAGGTATAGGATCTATCTGGAAAATGTGGGACTGGGGTTTCCCAGATAAAGGTTTTTTTTCTTTCATTAAGACACGACACCTTGTTAAATATAATTTAAAAAGGAAACCTAAAAGGATTGTTTCGATTCATTTGTACAACTTAGTTCGGATCAAGTACAAGATACTATTTTATTATTACAGAGAAAAAAGAAATCATTTTCTAAAGTTAGAATTATTTTGTTAAAATGGACTCTCTGGGGGATGGCCTTGCAGTAATTCAGAGCTTTGTGGATATTAAGTCTCAGAATAACGGCCCATATATATATACATCACAAAAGACCTGTGAGTGGTCTTAGTGGAACGTTGGTTCAATAAACTTCTATTTCTTTGTTCATCACCAAAGACCTGAGAGTGCGGTGTAATATGATGTTTATATATATATATATATATATATATATATATATATATATATATATATATATATATATATATATATATATAGTACCCCTTTTGTAAAATATAGGGATATTATAAGTTACCGAGGAGTTTCATGACCATATAAAAACACAAGGCTGAGTGTTTTTATACAGGTCATGGAACTCCGAGGTAACTTCTAATATCCTCATATTTTGCAACTGGGGGTACTATATTTATTATAATACATGAATTTCAGTGAGTCATGTGACAGAAATGACATCAGAACTCACTGTTTATAAAGATATAATTTACAAGATTTTCATGGCTTTTGTGTATTATATAAATATATACACACACATGCGACAGGAATTCTGCTAGCGCAAGAGATCTAGATCATGAAAACTCAGCAATAACGTTTCATTTGTTTCAAAACCACATTTACCCAATATTACACCATGAGATTAGGCAAAAGTAAACTTTTTTTTTTTTTTACTTTTTTTTATGACTGCAACAGTCTTCCTTTTCACATTTTTCTATTCTGTCAAATCCTCGCTAACCTACTTCTCCTTCTGAGTAGCACAGGACCGGCAAGAGGCAGCTCTGAATCTGGCAACAAGCAGTATCAACATGTCTATTGAAATTAATGGCACGATGTATACAGGTGAGTTGAAATAAAAAGCCATGCTTCCTTTTCAACATACATTAATCATCTTGCCATTTGGTTTGGTTTGACTGGATGCCTGGCCTTGTGTCCTGGCATTGTTTTCATATTTTTTTTTTACTTTCAAGTTTCTACCTTTCCACAATAACCCTTTCCATTTTTCCAGGTATCCTGTATGCTCAGAAACCAGTTCCTTTAATTGCTGGGTACACTGGACAGAGTGTGGGGAGTGGCAGCAGCAGCAACACTTCCCAGGCATCACAGAGCCCCACTTCCTCTAGGGGAACCCCAGGGGCTGAGCCCTCCACCAGCTGGTCCATCTGAGCTCCCATGCTATGGGGAGAGCGAGAACCAAAAATTGGGGATGGAGGGGAAATATGCTTTTTTTTTTCTACTTACCTCCTTCGCAAGAAAGCGTTACACAACCGTACCTACCTCAGCTTGCAGAAAGACATTAACTTGGCTTACCTCACATTATGGAAAACTTACAACCGACTTACCTCGTGTTTTAAAATGGCATTACACAGCTTCAGTGACCTACGGGATACAGGGGGACAAGAGGATTAGCAAATGCCTCTTTTGGGGCAGCATCTCTCTTGTGCTCTATGGCATTTTAGGAATGTAAATGTACAGCAAATAGTTGTCCTGTCACTGCATTCCTCATTCTTTTAAGTTCTAGGGAAGAGATCATCTCTTTTATGGGAAAGGCACAATGAAAAGGGGGTCATCTAATTTGGGAAACTTGAGAAATGCAAGATGGTGGCAAGGACATTTCTACTAACCTTGGGATACATACCTACCCATAACTCCATAGAGCACTAGAATCTACATTCCCCCCTGTTGCTGTGGTGCTAACCTCAGAATGAATTATTGACTTTTATATAGGTTGGAAAAGCTGAAACCATGTGTGGTTTTTATCAAAATTCCTTCCTGAATGAGAAGGCGAGTTTTTAAGTGTCCTATCATTTAAGACTGGACATATCGACATATACACCTTATATTCACACGTTGAAAGGTGCAGTCATGTTGCTTTTGCTGTTCTAGAGATTCATTTAACTTGTGTATTTGGAGTTACTGATACTTGTCACTAACCTACAGCAAGCATCCATTTTGGTTGAGACAAAAAACAAAAGTGGATGTTATACTGCAGTTTTTAATTGCATAATATCTATCACCAAAGACCAGAAGTGTATATAATGTCCTTCTCCTTCTGCCACAGATGTAGAAGACTGCACCTTTCTAAATCACACTGTTAGCAAAAATATACATATTCCATCAGCAAAATACTAAGTGGAAGAAATCTTATTCAAAGCCACACAGCATGCATTATCTTTTTTATTTAGTGTTTGGGGTTTTAGGGCACTGTAGCATTGGGTATAATGGGAATGTGTTTTAGTTACCTTGATTAGTGAATTTCCTCAGATCCATGGTTGCCCAAGCTCCTAGAATAGACTGCTGCAATACAATTCAAAAACTGATATTTGAGATACTCTTCACAGCACATTAGAAGAACAAAATGACAGAGGCCTGCAATTTTTTTTTATTTAGAAAAAGATATTCCAGCTAGGGATGGGAGAATTTGACCCGTTTCGTTTCGCCAAAAATTCACCGCCAGTGAAATGTCGCAAACACCCTATGGGCGTCAAAAACATTTTGTCGCGCGGCGAATTTTTTTTTTTGACGCGTGTGTTTTTGTCTGGTTTTTTTTTTTTGACGCACGCCGCCATACAAGTCTATGGGCGTAATTTTTTCTGCGAAACGAGGCGAAACAAATTCACCCATCCATAATCAGCTTTCCATTTTTAACGTATATTTTGCTTCTTTTTGGCAGGAAACCTTTATGTATTTTGTAAAGGTTGTAAACGTCTGTGAGTGTAATGTATCATATTTTAGGGAGTGTAATCATATAGGCAACAAAAATAATGCTTGGATCAAATCAATTTTAACAAATTTCTATTTCATTAATTAGATTTTTTTTTAAAAAAACAGTTACGAATCAGATTTCAGCAACATTTGTATTTCAAACTTCCATTGACCTTTTTTTTTTTTTTTTTAAGTTTTGTGATAAGAGCAGTAATGCACAATTTTTAAAACTGTTTGCTAGATTTCCAAAATAAAGGCCCTGATTTGGTGTATGTACAACACAGCTATTTAAATTATTGGATTGATAAAACCATGTCTTTAAGCTGACTTGGTGCAAAGACTGAGTTGTCTCCAAATGTTTTGTGTAACTTTTCGGAGGCCATCTTTATGACAATCGCATTGCCTGTAGGGGCACATTGCATCCTCAATCATATGTTTGTGACGTTTTGATTTGATAGATTTTGTGTGTTTTATTAAGCGTAATTAGTGGATAATTTCAAAAGCATTAATGGAGCAAGAGTATTTTGGTGCATGTCTGAGCTGTTACACGCTTCTTAGGGGAGATGCAAAAAAAAAAAAAAAACAAAGGTCCAGAGTTCTAAAATCTGTTTATCAAAGGCTATCAAAGAGGCTGTGAACTTTGTTTGATGTATCTTTTCTACTGAAAATTTTCGTAGACTCCTACCAATGCTTTTAGAATGTCCTAATTTGGGTGTTAGTGCAGAATAGAGTTCAGGTTAAGTTTGCAGGGCAGTTCATCAAGATGAAGGAATATGGCACTAAGGGTATTTATGGAGAACAACAGAATTCAAAATGCACCGAAGTACTTATCAGGCCTGCACTAGTAATCTGTAGATTCCGGCAAATGCCAGAGAGGCTGCTGAATGATGCCATAAAGTCACCTTTTGCTGGGCCTGTTTGGGCCTCTGTATGGTTGAAATGCCAGGGCCTATTTTGAATCTTAGTCTGGACCTGTTACATATCTCCACTTTCTGCAGAGAAACAGGGCAGATCTTTGCTGTGATAGATAGCATGTGCTTGGAAATGTCAAGTCGAGCATATCTGAGTAGAGACCAACTCACTGTCATTGCCAGGGTGATTATATACTTGTGTAGGCAGAGCATTCCCTCTACTCCTTTGTAGGAAGTGGTGCCAGGTGATTAGCCCTGTGCTATAGCTCTAACATATGCAAATTCAAAAAGATAATATGCTTGCACAGAGTTTTGTTTTAGTGCTTCTGCAAGTTGCTTGCATTCTACATTTTTAGCCGTTTAAATGATCTTTGCAGTATTATAGTGTATATAAACCGTTCTTGTTTGTTTCATATCGGAACCCAACAAATAGCAAGAAAGCTGTGATAGGCTGTATGTACAGCTCTAAAGTCCCCAGTGAAGAACCGCACAATATCCAAAGTTAACTCTCAGATCTCCAGCCCAAGCTGCCTTGTTTTTATTTTTGTTGAGCTATCGGTCCCATTTAGCAGTGCAAAACTGTTAATATCATTTAAATGGCTACGATTAGAAAGTTAAATTTTCAGAACAGCACTACTCTGAGTGTGTTTAATATTTTTGTCCCCTTTAAGATTTGTTGGTTTCTTTTACCTTGATCCCAAAAAAGAAAACTTCCTTGTGGTCCATTGTCGCGTTCGATAGGCAGGCAGATTTTTCTAAAACTAGTGTCTTGTCTTATAACTTTACCAAAGTAGTTGGCCTTAATGACATGTATGAGATTATAGTTTGGTCCTTTAATATTTATAGGCTATCCCTTTTATTATTTATTTCAATAACCTTAATGGAATACATGACGTAGATTCATGAAAATCAAAGAAGTTCTAAATCTGTCAATACATGATGATGAATAGCAGACCTGTCCTACTGACATAATATATAAATAAGAGAATAACGAAGTCTAAATTCAATCAACTGAAATTCCTAAATAAATATCTATTAGGCAATTTTCATTTATAAATAAATCTGTTATAAAGTAAGGATGCACCGAATCCAGGATTCGTTTCGGGATTCTGCCTTTTCCAGCAGGATTCAGATTCTGCCCGGCCGAACTGAATCTGAATCCTAATTTGCATATTCAAATTAGGGATGAGTAGGGAAATTGTGACTTTTTTGTCACAAAACAAGGAAGTAAAAAATGTTTTCCCCTTCCAACCCCTAATTTCCCCATATTCTAAATAGGATTCGGTCGAATCTTTCAGGAAGGATTCGGGAGTTCGGCCGAATCCAAATTAGTGGATTCGGTGCATCCCTTTTATAAAGACATACAATAAGATTGCTATATTAAAAAATAAAAAAATAAAAAAAAGCTTTTGCATTATTACCAGTTACTGATAACTTTAATTATTAGTCCCTATAAAGAGTCTTAAATATCTTATGTTAATAAATGTTTCTAATCCCTTCAAGCATCCATTAAAAAGAAATATGGTCTTCCAGATACTCTCCCCATGTAGCACAGCTACGCAGATTCCTGGTGCTGCTACTATTCCTTAGAGATTGACATATTGTGTCACCTATTCAAAAAAAGAGAAGAGAATAACCACCTCTAGTATGGAATATTCTGAAAAATTATTTTATTGAAGACGTATTAAAAACTTTACACGCTCCATAAAGGAGGCTAAATCATTGTCTCAGTAATCTCAAACTGTACGAAGGGCATCAGATCCAGGCTGCAGCGTGTCACCATCCAGTGGAATCAGACATGCATCTGTAATGCTTACATATATGTCTGTGTGTGTGTGTTTATACACACGCACACACGCACACACGCACACACACACACACACACACACACTTCCTGCATCTTCTGCTCTTCCTGCAAGAGAAAGGGGTGCCTTTAATATTGCTTTAATACATTTACAGAATATACCACACTAGAAGTATTTATAATAGAAATATTTATTTTGTTTAGTATCGCCAGTGTCGAACATGTTATCTGTGCTTTAGTAGAAAGTAGTTAACATCTGGATTTCTTAAAATAGATACATGCAATAAGTTATAAAAGAAAGCTGTTAAAAATGATCTAGAACATCTGGATTTCATTATAACACACACACTCTAGATTTGCCGCAATATATGCACACAATAAGCTTTCTGCTACCTTATGGCGGAGCATGAAATGGTGTTGGGCACCGCCAGATTTTTCTGAACTGTAGCAATGTTACCTTAGGGAAATGTCGGACCTCATGAATGGAACTTGTTTAGTTGTGATATTAGCTTGAATTATATTATTTGCTGTTAAATACTTGAAGCACCACATGCTCAAAACATGTACTTTTGTATTGTGAAAACTGGGATACCTCTAATTTTGAAAGTGTAGCTCCAAATCAGTCTGCCAGGGTAAACATAGGCAACTGTACTTGGCCAGTGCTGCCCAGTTTATCTCATCAACATTACACTCAAGGGATAGGGCTCCCACTGGGACAGTCCTGCAAGACAAAGTCTGGTTGGCACCTGCAGGGTTAAGCGGTCGTTATTTTCACACAACAACAGATAAAGCTCATTTCACTTGTGACATATTTTGAGTAGCTGGTGCTTTTTCTCACATACCTCAAAACCATCTTTTCTTCTTCATGAAGGCAAGACACTGAATTTTTATAGAATATGGGGCATGGAAATGCAGTGGGCCTGCTAAGCAATGAGCATAAGAGAATGGCTTTAGATTGTCCAGGTAATGTTTACCCTCAGCTGAATTCTGGACAGAATATTATTGTTCATTGGTGGACAGTGTTCGCACGGCCCATTTCACATCCCCAGATTAATTACCTCAGCAAAAAGTTGTATTCTGTTATTAAATTGTTTTTGCATTATTTCAGCCTTTTTATGTGTCGGAGAGACGGAGAAGTGATACAACTCTCTGGTTCTGAAAAGGTTTTATTCTTTTTGTAATATTTGTGTGGTCTTGTGTATTTTTTTCTGTGTGTATATTTTTTTAATGTTAAACCAAAGAACCTCGGGGATAGGGGAAAACTATGAGTTTTAATCACTATTTTTAAGCCTTAGAAGTAAAGTCTGAACTCCAGGCACACATTGGGTGGGTGAAAGTAAAGGGTGGGGAGAAGAATGTTTTAGGCATAAAGGGGAAGGAGGAGGAATAGGTTGCCTCTGGTACAAAGATATTGTTTGTTAAGGAAATTTTTAATGATTTTTGCAGTAAAGTGTCAATTAAAAGAACGGAAAAAAATTAGTCTGTCTCCAGTTTTTGCCTCTTGTCTTCAGTTTGGTTGTACGTTTGTTTTTCCTCTGTATCCAGGAAGTTTAACGGAAATGAGATTAATGCTAATAGAATCTATTTCCTAAATCTTACACAAGGTGCATTTTCACACTGGTCCATGCTAGAGCCACGGGAATGCAGGTCTTGTAGACACTTGCAGGCAAAAAATCCACTTTCCCTCTGATCATCTTCAGCTGCTCTGCTGCACCCAAAAGCATAGTCTCCATTCAGGTGCAGGCAGATGCAGGAGATGTCTGCAAAAAAACCTCGGAAGTTTGCATTTCACAGCCGATCTGCTGCGTCTGCCTGCGTCGAGCAGAGACTATGCTTCCAGGTGCAGGCACATTAACCTGAACAGAAGAAGCGGATCCTCTACCTGTGTTTCTCTGCAGGCCGAGATCCGGCCTTAGGTTTCACTTTATATATCTGAAGTGTCTAGAAAAAGCCACCTTCAACTTTCAGTGGGCCATAGATTTTGATTTTTAAAACAATATCTGCCCATATTTGAATTTTTAGCTGATAAATGGCTTTCTTGCAAAGTACTCTTACTACTTCTCTTAGCAATGCTTCTTTAAGAAGGCAATATATTTGGTAAACGCAAGAATGCATTCTTACAGATGTGTATAATTTGACCATTGGGAATGCCATTTCTAAGAAATTATTTCATTACTTAGCTCTACCAAGTGATTACTTATGGTTTCTTATTATTGAGAAATGAATTACAAGTAAGCTCTACTTTAAATACTAGTGAGGATAATGTCAAAGTCTGCTCATATAATATGGCTATTAATAGACGCAACAAACACTCATTTAAACGTTATTGTTGTTGTCAAGGCTTGATTGTTTACCAATTATCCATTTGCTTTTCATTTAAATGTTCAAGATATTGTTATAAGGTAAAAAAAAAAACCTGACAAATTATCTTAATATATGTGGAGACTTTCAATATGGATCTGTTATCCAGAATGTCTGGGCCCTAGTTTTTTCCAGATAAGAATTATTTTCAAAATGCCATACCTCAAGGCTGCTCAAATGAAAAAAAAATTTGAAATTTGAAAAAATTTAAATGGTAAAAATCCAATTGGATGGCTTTGTCACAATCCTGAATGTATGCAGTTCATATGCATCAATTTATGTAGTGAAAGTGACGTTTATTTTGCTTGACTAACATAAAATAGAGTTTGGAATTATTTCTCCTAGGTAATAGGTCCTTTTTATTTATATTCTTAGGTGTAACTGAAAACTAATACTTCATACTGATCTAGTTAAATTAGCACACACATTGCACCATCATTTATAGCCATAATGAGTTTATGGTGCTTGAGACATTCAAGTATCGGCTAACTTAATTTCTGATATGTTACCATCATTTAAGTGTGAAAAAATAAAACAAAGTCAAACTTTTTTGATCCAGAAGAAGATTGAAAGCTCGATCTAAAGCCTTTGCCTTTTGCATCAGAGTGGAAGTTTCCTGACTCTTAGGGTCAGGGCACACAGGCAGATTCTGGGAGATTAGTCGCCCGGCGACAAATCTCCTTTTCTTCAGGGCAACTAATCTCCCCAAACTGCCTTTTGCTGGCTATAATGAAAATCGCCAGTGGGAAGGCACTCGGAGTGATTCGTTTTCTGAAGTCGCCCGACGTTTTCTCATGAGGCAACTTTGGCCGACTTCGGAAAACTAATCCATTCCAGTGCCTTCCCGCCGGCATTTTTTCATTATAGCCGGCAGAAGGTAGTTCTAGGAATTAGTCACCCCGAAGAAGAAGATATTTGTCGCTGGGCAACTAATCAACCCCGCCAAATCTGCCTGTGTGCCCTGACCGTTAAAGGAACCATAACACCAAAACATGAAAATGTCAAGTAATGAAAATATAATGTACAGTTGTGTAACACTTGGAAAACTGGTGAGTTTGCTTCAGAAACACAATAGTTTATATAAACAAGCTGCTGAATAGCCATGGGAGGAGAGCCATTCATGCACAGTATACACAGTAGACTGCTCCTTCAAGATGGAAATGAGACCAGTCCCTGGATCAACTTGTACTTCTTTGAGCTATTTCCATAAACCAGTATTTCCTCACTTGCTAAAAAGCCATCCAACCCCTTCGTAAAACTATCTAATGTATCAGCCTGTACAACAAATTCAGGGAGACAATTCCACAACGTCACTGCTCTCACTGTAAAAAAACAGCAAATAAGTCTAAAGCACCAACCACTGAACCAAGTGATGCCATATTGAACGGTGTGCAGCAGTGCTGTCCAACTTCTGTGTTACCAAGGTCTGATAATGGAAGCCAGTATTGACCACTCCCTGTTTTTAAACCACACCCATGTTACCACAAGACCATGTCCGTTTCTTCTCTGCACGTCGGATCTCAAGAAGACCAGGTCCGGACTGAGAATCAAAATAGTCTCTGGTATTTCAGGTACACAGAGGCCCAAACAGCCCACTAAATAGTGACTTTCAATGGCACGATATAGCAGCCCCTATGGCATTTGCCAGAACCCACAGATGTCCAGGCCTGAAGAAGACACATCGTGTAGTTCCAGCCTAAATCTTTATCTCCGGAGATCTCAACTGAAGTCAGCTGGTATAAATTATTTGGTTTTTATTGGTTGGATATATTCACATTTAACCAATACTTGCTGGTATAAAGAAAACACAAGACGATCCGATACCTATTATTTGTCTTGCATGAAACAAGGCTTCTACTCCTATCAACATGGCAAACCCTACTCCCTACCCAGCAACCTTTTTCAAGAGGTAGGTATAGAGTTTTTGGTATTAGGGAGGGTAGCACAGCTGTCATGTAACACCTTAGACCCCTGCAGCAGTGTAATGAGTTGGCCTCACCCCCCTCAAACAATAGCTTTTGAGGAGCCCAGCATGCATTGCAACCTACCGCCCTCTACATCTGCTCACTTGCAAATTTTCAGTGAATAGAGTCTGTTTTCCCTATAGTTAGGCTACTGGAGCCCTGGGTTCTTTCAAAGGTGAAACAAGCATTTATTATGCTTCCCCTACTCAATGTAATGTAACTGAAGGAGTCACAGTGGGACATGCATTTTTACTATTGAGTGATGTTCTCCTACCAGGAAGCTGCAGTGCAGCAGTAAAAAGTGACTGAGGTTTATCAGAGCACAAGTCACATGACTCTGGCCTGCTGAGAAACTGACAATATGTCTAGCCCCATGTCAGTTTTCAAAATTAAATATAAATTGTTTGCTCATTTGAAAAATGCAGTGCAGAAGTCTGCTGGAGCAGCATTATTAACTGATGTATTTTGAAAAAAAATTGTTTTCCCATAACAGTATCCCTTTTGTACCAATATGTACCATGACCTCTGGGTCTTTTCCAGCCCATCTTATTAATTAAGCTGCAGTCAACTTAGTTCACATTATACTGAAACTCTAGGCATCCAAAAGACATGTAGTTTTCTGTGACCGATTATGCAATCCACCTTCCTAATAAGTGCAGAGACACACTCTCAGATTCAGGGAGATTAGTCATCCAGCGACAAATTTCTTCTGGGCAACTTATCTCCCCGAACTGCCTCCCATCGGCTAAAATATAAATCGCCGGCGGGATGGCAATCTCTGTGCTTCCTTTTCCGAAGTTGCCTCACAAGGAAACTTCAGGCAACTTCGGCAAACAAAGCACTCCGCAATTTACATTCTAGCCGGTGGGAAGCAGTTCGGGGAGTTTAGGCAATTTATCGCTGGGTGACTAACTCTACCCAAATCTGCGCGTGTGTCTCTGCCCTAACTGAATCCCCTATTAGTACAATCTGCCTTACCTTCCTACAGCTCCCTCCACACTCCTATATGAAAATGTACAGCCCTGCACTCTACTCAAACTCTTTCTATAGCACACATTCAGTTTTCTCTCTCTCACATTATGAACAGGTTCACTGGCAGATCTGGATTGATGAGAAGCAGCTTCTCCTATGCTAGCTGTGGCACCTAAAGGTAAGACAAGCCTTAGGTAAAGGCTAACAGTTAGGAGTGTGGCATTTAGGGTCTTTAACATAAGGCAAAGCTAGCAGATGCGTAAGAACTTCAAAAAAAGGCAGACAGCAGTGCAGGATCCCCAACCTTTTAAACCCATCAGCAACATTTAGAAGTAAAAGGAGTTGGGGAGCAACACTAGCATGAAATATGTTCCTGGGGACCCAAATAAGTGCTGTGATTGACCATTTGATAGCCCCTATGTGGATTGTCAACCTACATTGAGGCTCTGTTTGGCAGTGCACCTGTTTTTTTTATACAACCAAAACTTGAAAACCAAAACATATTCAAAAATAAACACCTGCTTTGAGGCCACTGGGAGCAACATCTGTGGGGTTGGAGAGCAACATGTTACTCACTAGCTAGTGGTTGGGGATCACTGCAGTAGTGCATGCCATGTTATAGTTGAGACTGCACACTTGTAGGACTATTAAATTGAGGAATTCTACAGGATTGCCAGCAGCTCAATGCTTTTCCCATTTTACCCGAGGGTATAATAAAATACAGTGATCTTATCCCTTGAATATGAATTGTATGTGAAATTGACAGGAGAGCCTGTCTCATTATGAATGATACTAATACAAGGACAATGTTTTGTGTTCTGTCAGGAGAGAAGTTTGTGGCTACATGAGTGACAAGAGGAGCAGCCATAACAAAACAATAAAGTAGTACTCTTATCCCATGTGCCTGTCATCATCTTTCCACAACGTGTCTTAGAGGCCTTTAAGCCCATCTACAGCAGAACAAATAGGCCATGTTTGTTGACACTGGCTGTGGAAGCAGATCCTGCCCACTCCCTCCTCTTTCTCCTTATCAGACCGGTTTCAGCTCCTTTGCTTCCAAACTGTACATTCCCACCATCTCGCTCCCAATCAGCTTGACCAGCTTGCTCTTATGGCTGCCTGCTTCTTCTTTATATCTGCTGCCTTTCAGAAACCAGCCATGGACCTGGGAGTAGCTGTAGATCCACCGTGGGAATCCTGGACAGGTAAACCTCTAACCTGCACCAATGTGCTACTTAACACTGACGTGGGGGGCAATGGTGGGTTTGCATATAGAATTGCTGAGGGGCAGGGTTTCTTTATAAGATTACTTAAGCCTTGCTCTTTTTTGCTGATTTATATAGAGTAGCTCAGCTAGTGGAGGATGCTGGGAGATGTAGTTTTGCCCCAGACACACTGGAAGTCTTTAGTCAAGAATCTGCGCAAATAGCTTGGCGGCAGGATAATCCTGCATAGCCTATAAAAATCAACATTGTCTTTCATTTCAGTTTTGTTCTTTGCCAGGCACATCTGCTTTTCTATTAAATTATCAGACTAACCTGTTTTATGTCTTAAGATGATCCTTATAACAAAAATAGTTTTTGTGTCTCTGAATGTGAGAGATGAAATATTACACTGGGCAAATGAATGCAGAGTTAGAAGAAAGATTATTTTCTATGATTGTGCCATACACAAGCCAAACTGACCGATTGTGACCAAATATGACTATACAAGACTATGGACACTTTTCTATTGTTGAATTTGTTCAGGATGACCACCCAAATGATTGAAGAAGCTAGCTGTATGATGCATATTCCTTCATCAACCAGTATAGTTACATAGTTACATAGTTAAATTGGGTTGACAAAAGACTAAGTCCATCAAGTTCAACCCCTCCAAATGAAAACTAACAAATGTCCCTGTGACTTGCAATACATGACCAGATTATTGGGCATATGGGCATTATGGATAAATTTAAAGGTTCACTTTGATATTAATGAATCTAACTATATACAGCCATCTTAAAGGGGTTGTTAACCCATGCAATAACTTTTAGTATGAGCAATCATGCATTGATTTGAATAAGAGACTGGAATATGAATAGGAGAGGGTCTGGATAGCAAGACGAGCACTAAAAAGTAGCAATAACAATATATTTGTAGCCTTATAGAGCATTTGTTTTTAGATGGGGTCAGTGACCCCCATTTGAAAGCTGGGAAGCGTCAGAAGAAGAAGGCAAATAATGAAAAAACTATAAAAAAAAAATAAATAATGAAGACCAATTGAATTGTTGCATTTTAACATACTAAACGTTAACCTAAAGGTGACCCACCCCTTTAAGCAATTCGTGGTAGTCATGTGCCTTCTTTAAAAGACAAAAAGGCAGAGCTTTAATATTATTTCTAAGTATTCTTTATAATACTGGTTTATAATATGTCAACAGAGCCCTCCAGCAGTGTTTAGGACAAATGCCCATAGAAGCATATTGTCATACCAACACAAATGAAGATATTTTGTATTACTTTTGTTTGAAGGAAGGGGAAGGAATCAAACAATTAAAGGCCACCTATGACTACTCATATGCTTCCTTTGCTGGAGCTCATCTGACACAGCCTCTCTCTGGGTGAGAGAAACAGTTCTAACACTAAAAAGTGGTGCACCCATGCAGGGTGCCAGTCATTATACCCCTCTGTTCACAGCCATAGCTGAATATGTACCTGCAAGTTTAAGTTCCCAATGAGGGTAGTATTTCAGTAGTGGTAAGTGCACTTAAGTCTTCTTCCATTTTTTCAGAAAGAAGCAGTTTTCTTATGCTCTGCGTCTGTGAAATGTTTTTACGGCTGGTCCTTCTGGTGTTATACACAATAGATCAGTAAGAGGGTGCTTGGGAACAGACATTCCAAAGATAGAATGAACCATAATCAAAACCCTAATCCAGAAACTCTGGACATTGGGCAGGATCACCATACATTATTATTATTATTAACAAATATTTATAGAGCGCCAATATATTGCGCAGCGCTGACATAGAGCCTTTGTGGCCACAACCACTGAAACATCTTGGGTCAGCCGAGTTTTCTCTATGGAATGTATTTTCTAGGCACTATCAACCCACCTGACATTTTTTAATGCTTTTATATGACATTAAAAATCAATATATAATTTAAAATATTATGAAATCACCTGGCTTTCATGTTTGTTTCAAAGTAAATTAATGGGAAACATGTACAGGTTATCACACATAGTTGTTACACCTGTATGTTTTAAAACTCCATATCCAATCCTATATTAGTGTCACTATGGGAAATTTCCCAGACTGTATTTTACTTTGCACCAAAGCCCATTAGTTTACATACAAATCAATCATAAAGTACAAAGAGTGAAATTTTCCATTTGTGTTGTCCAGACAGGTGTGTCATTGTGCTAACAACATGCGTGTGCTGACATGAGCACCTTATGTGCTATGTTATAGAGCCGACCCGGTCAACTCCTTCTCGACTTCAAAAATGAAAATTAAATTCAAATAAAATCTTCTCTTGAAAGGTGTATCTGACCCAAGTCATGGATATGTAATGTCTTAATCCAGTGAAAGTAACTGTCATTAAACTGAATATGTTGTTTTTACAGGTGTGTGTGTGTGTGTAGGGAAACTTATAGGGATACTGTCATGGGAAAACATGTTTTTTTCAAAATACATCAATTAATAGTGCTACTCCATCAGATTTCTGCAGTGAAATACATTTTTTAAAAGAGGAAACACTTTTTATATTTAATTTTGATATCTGACATGGGGCTAGTCATGCAATTGGTTTCCCTGGAGCCCCCAGTCATGTGACTTGTGCTCTGATAAACTTCAGTCACTCTTTACTTCTGCACTTCAAGTTGGAGTGATATCACCCTCCTCCCTTTCCTCCCAGCAGCCCAACAACAGAACAATGGAAAGGTAACCTGCCTCAAGATAACATATCCCATAGATATGAAAACAGCACTCCACAGTAGTAGAAATCCAAGTCCCACTGCTGCAACTTCACTTACATTGAGTTGGAGCCTGCCAGAAAGCAGTTCCATCCTAAAGTGCTGGCTTTTTCTGAAAGCACATGACCAGGCAAAATGACCAAAAACTGGGGCATTCCAGATAAGTCCATAATTTGGATTACATTTAGTCTACTAAAAAAATAATGTAAACATGAAATACACATTATAGGATTGTTTTGGCTCCAATTATATCTTAGTTTGGATCAAGTACAAATTACTGTTTTATTATTACAGAGAAAATGGAAATAATTTTTTAAAATATGAATTATGTTATGAAAGTGGGTCTATGGGAGACTGCTATTTCTTAATTGAGAGCTTTCTGGATAATGGGCTTCTGGATAACAGATCCCATACCTGTACTAATCAATTATTAAGATCTTTTCATACCACATAGATTGGTTGTACTTCTGCATATTGGTTATGAAACTGCTCAGGAGATCCCCATGGAGATCCTCATAATTCACATTTATGTTTTCTTTCTGTACCACAGAACATATGGCAGATGCCATACTCTAAATTGGAAACTTCATGGCCATTTTCAGAAGTTTCATCTAAATGCTTTGCAGCTTGGTTACTGAAGGGCATGAAGAAGACATATTTACCCATTTTCATGTTGGGATCTGTACATGTCATATTCATTGGTAATCCTACCCATACTGTGCACACTGGATAGATTTGCACAAACCAAGTTATTTTTAACTAAAGCAAGGCCATGCAGACTTTAAGGGGGTTATTTATTAGTATATAGTATATTTTAGTATATATAGTATATTAGTATTATAAGTCCAAATGCTCGAGTTTTTGAGATGAAAATGCTGTGGTTGTGTTTATTCAAGACTATTGTGAGTGTAGAAGTCTTGAATAAACACAACCACAGCATTTTGCAACCCTGGAGTGCTCTCCTCATTTTTAAATTAACTAATGGATGTCAGGATAGCGGTTCACCCAGAAGAGGATTTGATGCATTTCTAGTTAGCTAAGGCAGTGCGTGGAAATTTCAGCTTTTTTCAAGTAATTGTATAGAAGTTAATGGGAGAGGTCCCTATCCTATTTGGAGCTTTCTAGGGTTTGCACTGGATTTAGCCGAAAATCCGACTTTTTCGTTTTTGTTTTTTTTTGTTAAAAAGCCCGAAAAAATAGAGCGATTCAGGAAAAAAATACTGAAAAAATTGTAGGATTTGGATTTTTTCGCTCAGTTTTATAGAGTTTGTCCCAGTTACGATTAAATTGTGCTTTTTTAATAATAAATAAGGTCCAATCGTGGATTCTAGTTTGGTTGGACTTTTTTTTTATTCAAATACTCGGATTTTGGTAAATGAGGCCCTAAGTGAGAATAGGATCTGAAGGCCAGTATTTTACACCCATTTAAAAACAGACAGCTAACAAGACAGGACAGCATGTGCAACCATCAAAGCTGCCCTAAAATGCCTTCATGGAAGAGTAACAGTTTCCAAACCAATTCGTCAACAAAACAAAGGTAAACATTTAGCATGGGCCATATAATAGCGATATATCACTTTTGAATAGTGGGGGAAAGTCTTGTTTGCAGATAAATACAGATTGAACATTTACACTTGCTTTTGGTAAGCTAATGTGAGGAGACAGCAGAATGAGAAATGAAAGTAACAGTTTGTAAAACATATGGACAGACATCATAGTTCATGTGTGAGATGTTATTTATCATATATGCTGTGTGACTTGCACAGGATTTACTATAGACTGACCAAAGATAACACTCTCTATTCTGCAGTGAAATGCCATCCGGTCTGGCTTAGAGCTGTGTGGAAGACTATTTGATTCTTGAGAGGACAATAATCCTAAACACGCAATGAATTTGTGCCAGGTGTGTTTTAAAGGGACTGCATAGCCCCTTGTTCAATATGAGTGCAATGAATATGGCTTGTACTGATCATACTTTTTGCCTATTTTTTTAATCATGAAAAATCTATGGTTTTAGTTATTTCTTGATTTTAAACAGGGCAAACATGGAAACTGAAGCTCCTCCATGTTTGGTCCTTGTGAGGCCGTTAATTAGATTACCAGGGCACATATAATAGACTGAACCAAAACAGTCCCAACAAAGGGGCTGTATACTAGCAATCTAATTATCTACCTCCCAAGAACCAAACATGGAGAAGCTTCAGTTTCCCTGTTTGCCCTGTATAGCTCAAGAAATAGTCAAAATGTATGTTCAGCACAAGCCCTATTTCACTTACTTTTGCCCCCTGTTCTGTGCATTACCCTACAGCAACCTCCAGTGAAGCAGATACTATTTTCCTACACTGACTTATGTCACAGCTAGGGTTGCCATCTTTTTTAGATAAAAATACCAGCCTTTCCATATATTTATCTTCTTTCCTTATTAAAGGGATACTGTCATGGCTTGGGGCAGCTGGGAAATTGACAATATGTCTAGCGCCATGTTAGATTTCAAAACTGAATATTAAAAAAATCTGTTTGCTCTTTTGAGAAATGGATTTCAGTGCAGAATTCTGCTGGAGCAGCACTATTAACTGATTCATTCTGAATTTTTTTTTCCCATGATAGCATCCCTTTAATAACATTGGGATCAACCATCATTTTTACGGTCCATGCCGGTAAAATACCGGTCAGGTGGCTACCCTAGTCACAGCCCAGCATAAACAGCATAAAAGGCAACAATCTCACCTGTACTTAACAAACCATTGAGCCAACCTAGTGACTAAAAACAAAGAGAGAAACCAGTTTTGGGATTCATGATGATCACAGCTTTAGTTAACACATGAGAACAATATAACAAAATAACTAACACAATATGTTATAAGTTATACAAAAATAGTTTTGGTTAAAGCAACCTAACAATACCAATCAACCCCAAGGAAGGCTTGCCACAAGTACTACCACTACTAAACACAAGCCTTTTTGGGATTCCTGTCATGACAAGTATCCAACCACAAGAATTCTAATGGGCAAGTTAAGACTGGAAACTGATTCACCTATCAGAACCCATCCCCAGAGTATGTATCCATCCCAGTCAGCTACATTTCTGTAATTAAATGGAGAGCACTCCCCACCAGCTATGGTTTGTAACTAAAACTACCCATCACATAACCTTACTCAAAGCAAGGACTTAGAATGATACTTATAATGTGCTCCAAATCCTCCTTCCCTTCCCCTAAGGCCAGCACTGCTTCTGCCTCTTCCTAACACGTTAAGGGCCTCCCATGCCACCCTGTGCTACACCCCATGCTCAGTCACACTCACAGAATCAGTGCATTGAGGCAACACACAGTGGGCATGATGTCTAATGTGATATGTTGCCCATACAAGTAAAAACAAATGCTAAAACTGTAAGGGTGGTATTTCAAATAAATAGGTACAATATTGGCAATTAATTTGATTTCCCTTTAATGATTTGGTTAGGATCCACATAAAGTTTTGACTATATTTCTAAGCTCATTTTGTATGTAACAAAATAAAGGAAAAAGTATAAACATCCCTGTGTCCATTCTCTTCACTGTGGTGCAGCTAATCTCAATGTCTTAATCCTTTCTTATTAACTTGGAGCATTTGCTATCCTTCCCCTTGTTTCCTCATCTTAATTCTTTTCTTTAATCTGTTATCTTCTGTCTGCAGGCTCACAGTCTTCATCTTATTCCCCAGAATTATTTGCTTATGCAGGGAAGCTGTGCATGTCATTATAATTTTATTAAGCACGTAATATCAGGGAAGAGCTTCAGTTGCTTGTAGGTTTGTACATTTTCTTTTGCTGGATTCTGAAATCGTATTTCATGCAGATTCTATAGCAAAGTAGAACACCATCACTTGTGACTCCTTATTGTTATTAACATAATTGCATAAGTAGACGCTTAATTAATGAGATGAGGCATGAGTGCAATATTACACATATATGGTTGCAAGTTCACAGTGTCAATGTACCACCAAAGAATACTTTCTTACTACAACACAGTCAATGAGCATTTCCTGGTGTAAGTACAAGGTAGCTACTAGCAATTTGACATATTATGCATTCAAAGTAAGGATGTAACTGTAATCCTAGCACATTAGGCAATGAGAGCAATGGGTAATGCAACATTTTTCCCAACTCATTATCCCCAGCTCAATGTGAGCAATAGATACCGTATATACTTGAGTATAAGCCGACCCGAGTATAAGCTGAGGTACCTAATTTTACCTACGAAAACTGGGAAAACTTATTGACTCTAGTATAAGCCTAGACACAACTACAGCCCTGTCTCCCAGCAGCGCACATTCTGCCAAAGCGACCCCCCCAGCGATCAACCGGACTTCTTTGCAAAGTTGATGGTGACAGAGAATTGCCAAACGGATTACTGTGTGCATTGTCCCACTGTCCCACTAGCATGTGCAGAGGGTGCTGTGTGATATTGCAGTCACTGTTAATCTTTCGAATAACCAACAGAGGGCGCACTGTTATTCTTTCATATAACCAACAGAGGGCGCTGTGTGATATTGCAGTCACTGTTATTCTTCCATATAACCAACAGAGGGCGCTGTGTGATATTGCAGTCACTGTTATTCTTTCATATAACCAACAGAGGGCGCTGTGTGATATTGCAGTCACTGTTATTCTTTCATATAACCAACAGAGGGCGTACTGTTATTCTTTCATATAACCAACAGATGGCGCTGTGTGATATTGCAGTCACTGTTATTCTTTCATGTAACCAACAGAGGGCATTGTGGGCTATTGCAGTCTCTCCCCAAGTGAACTGTTGGTATAGGAATGATTAAAAGTGACTGCAATCTCAGCTACTGCCCGCTGACCCGAGTATAAGCCGAGGTAGACTTTTTCAGCACATTTTGGATGCTGAAAAACTCTGCTTATACTCGAGTATATATGGTAATATTATCCAATCACATTAAAGAGTGAAAACTGTGTGTAATATAATAACATCTCCAGCACATTGTAGAGTATGAGTGATAGGTACTAGTGTCCATAATACACTGTACAGTGAGAGAAATTGTTGGAATAGCATCCCATAGGACAGGGATCCCCAACCTTTTAAACCCCTGAGCAACATTCAGAAATAAAAGGAGTTGGAGAGCAACACAAGCATGAAAAATGTTCTTGTGGTGCCAAATAAGTGCTATAAATGCTGCCATTTTGTAGTCCCTATGAGGATTGTCAACCTACATTGAGGCTCTGTTTGGCAGTGCACCTGGTTTTTATACAACGCAAACTTTCCTCCAAGCCTGGAATTAAAAAATAAGCCCCTGCTTTGAGGTCACTGGGAGCAACATCCAACAAGTTGGAGAGCAACATGTTACTCACGAGCTACTGGTTGGGGATCACTGTCATAGGAGATGGAAGGTATTATACTGTATAAAGTGAAAGCAAATTAATTGCATATCATGTACATTATACAGGGACAGAAATTGCATCCCAATAATGTCATGTGACAGCATCGGGTCCCCTTCCCCAATAACATTACAAAAAAAGTAGTGAGGATTGGCATTCAAAGTACATAATACAATGAGAGGGATTGGACACAAGCAACATAGAGACATTATAATGCATTGTGTATTGGAGCCCCAAGCACATTATAAAGACTGGCAGTGGGTAGTGTCACCCCAAACCCATTCTACAGATAGAGGCAGTGGGCAGTGCAAATCAAACAACCCCCTTTCCACTCTCAAAAAAAAAATGTTAGCAGTTGACCCCATGTAAATGAGAAACAAGCAAGTCGTGTGGCGAATTCCTGCAGCAGTGTCCCCATGGGACTGGGCTTTACTGCTAACATCCTGAAAAAAAGTTTAAAAAAACAATTAAAAAACAAGACCCAGTCTCTACTGAGATAACTACTTTACAGTTCAGTGGGTGTATGCATAGCTGTATTTATAGCATATAGATGTTTTTTGGAGATGAAAGCTTACAATGTTTTTCCATATAACATTGTGATAGCTGAATTTTAGAATCTTTGTAAATGTATATCCTCTGATCACTTGCAACCATTACAGCACTTTGTTCTGATGTTGTTTACACGTAAAATCAGTGCAAAGTATATCCCACGTCATTCAGCAAAAAATAACAGAGAAATGTTATTTGAAGATTAATCAAAACTAATGTACTCTACTGTGCTGCCTGGTATGAAATCAGTTAATATGAGCTCCACTCTGCATGAACGCCTCCCAAAAACTCATCTCATTTCACAACGGTATTAGAAGGAGGGAGAGCAGGAGGCTTCTGATTCTGTAAAGCTTTCTCTTGGCAACTGCAATGGGTTTCTGCCAATGGTAACAACAGAAGCTCCCTGCTACCTTTGTCCATTTGCAATTGACACAAAATAGACCGTAAACTCAATAAACTGGCAGGACCTGATGGAGGGGCAGAAAAACCAGTGGACTAACCTGCTGCTGACAAGCTCAAAGCAGGATGATGGCCAAGGTTATACTTTTTCTGGAAATGGCTTGCAATCTTACAGCAGGGATTGGTATTAAGATTTCATAAATTAATCCATATCCCATAAACTGGTGGAGGATCTGCATTCAGAAGAATGGTGGAAGGTGCCTGCAGCCTGGCAGAGTCAACAAAAGAACAGACATCTCCCCGAGCTCTGTGTCACTCAGTTGTTTTTTTTTGTTCCAAAGGCATGATCGAGGGTGTGGTGGTATTCCTTTTTATCTGGCTGCTCATTCAGGTCCTCCTCAATAAGCAACAGGAAGGTGGGACTATCTATGTCTGAACACGACACTCCTTCTTGCATGATTGTCACCCTTCATTTGTGCTCGCACTGCTGCTTTTTGCCCACTTTTGTCTTTTCCCCTTTATTTCCTGCTTCTTTTCCTCTTTCATCTCCATTTTCTTCTCACTTCACTTTTTCCTTTTCAGGTTTGCAGTGGATATTGCAACAATCCTTTTCATTTAAACTATCAACTAAGTGTCCTATTTTATCTTCAATGCAGTTTCTCTTGGTCCCCCAGAATTAAAATGTTTTTTACCAGCCATTTCCATTCTCCAGCACTGTTACCAGCTAACATTACCCTTCCCTGATATAGCTCTTTATATCTCTGTTACTACACAAGTGTTTTTTCCTGCAATAATAATACATTTTATGTTGGGATGCAAATGTCATGTTATTTATTGATGTGATACATTTTTTTGTATTTGTGAGAGTAAGGGGCAAATTTATCAGTATTAAAGATCTTGATTTTCCATGATTTATCGAAAAAAGGTGAAAACCCATAATCGTGAACATGTTTGTTAAAATATCTCAAACTCAAATATTTGCAATGTATAAAACACAAAAATTGTGAAAATGCAAATGAAAACCATTGGTACTTGAAACCTGTGGAGATTCTGTAGGAGTCAGTGGGGGTATCTATTTATAAATGATCCTTTTAAACACATTGGGGCTCATTTATCAACACTGGGCAAATTTGCCCATTAGCAGTTACCTATAGCAACCAATCAGTGATTAGCTTTTTGAAGTCAGCTGCAAGCAGAACAATGAATGCAGCAATCTGATTGGTTGTCATGGGTTACTGCCCATGGGCAAATTTGCCTAGTGTTGATAAATGACCCCCAAGGTTTACTTCTACATGTAACCTAGGGGCAGGTCAGCTAATATTTCCCAACTTGCTGTACATAAATGATTACCCATATAATGAAAAGGCAAATAATAACACGACTGCAAATAAACGGAAAAAACTATCCATCATGACAGCCCTGAGTTAAACATAATCCTGTTGTTTTTCCTTACAAAGTATCATATTGTTAACATAGGAAACCCCTCCCTGGGATCATTTCTCTTCAGTGAATAAGTCATCATCATGTGCCTCTATTGTTATTGTTAGTGATCATATTGAGGGAAATAAACCCTGTTAATTTATAGGGTTCACATAGGCTTTATATTTCCAAAACTGGTCAGCACATCATATTGAAAATCTGTTTAATTTATCTGCATATTTATGCCTTAGGAGGTGCCATACTGTATCTCATTAAATTATGAAAGGAAAATGTTCTCCCTGCATTTGTAGGGGAATGTTGTATATTAGTTGCAAACAGTTCAGTTGTCATTGAGAGAAAGCTGCAGAAGCTGTAACTACAGTGCTGGAATGTAACAGCAGGGCGGTGCAAATCCCAAAATGGAGAATATCTGTAGCTAGCAATTCCTAGGAGTATCCATAGAATAGTATTCAGATATCTGTGCTTTCTGGTACACTGCCTATACAAAATCTTGCTTAACTATTTATTATCCAGATCAACTGTTCATAGGGATTCTTTTAGGTATACATCTCCCCAGGCCTGGATTTGTGGCAAGGCCACAAAGGCCCAGGCCTAGGGCGGCAAAACTTTAGGGGCAGCATGCCGCCAAGCCGCTTCCCTAAGGAGCATTGGGGACACAAAACTCCCCAGTGCTCGGATACTTGAGAGCGCGCTCGTGTGGGAAGGGTCTGGGCGATGTCAGAGCTAAGACAATGCAGGGCCGGTGATGGGACCTTTCGGGGCGGGCGCTAGGACCATGCGGCAGCGTCGGGCGGGTGCCCGTCACTGCGGCCTTGGGGCACCACCTCCCAAAATCCGGCATCACCCCACCTCTTATACAAGCGTGTTTAGGATCATTCTAATCCCTCTGTACTATATATTGGAGTCCAGCGCCTAAAGCTATCCACTTGCAGGCTCTGCTGGACTAATACAGGGGCAGATTTAAAGGGCACCTGTCATCCAGACATAAAAAGCTGTATAATAAAAGCCCTTTTTTCATTAAAACATCCATACCTGTTATAAACGTATTTAAAAATCTCAGCTGTCAATCATTTGTTGCTTGCCCCTCATCTATGCCTTAGACTTTCTCACATTCCCCCTCCCTCCCCACCATCTAATTGTGTAGCCAGTGCATGGGGATGGGCTTCGGGTGCCCTATTCTGGTGCATAAACAAGATTTTGACTTAATGCAAAACCTCCCTTAATAACAGTGTCCACCAAATGTCACATGGCTGCTTGATGTGATTGTGAATTCTAATGCTTACAGAAACAAAATTCAAATAATTTATATAGTGCAAGTGAAGTTTATTTTGCTTGACTATCATCAGAAAACAGGATTTGGAATTATTTCTTTTGGTGACAGGTCCCCTTTAAACTGCCAATTCAGATCCTTTAGACTGAGTAAGCAGCTTATCTGCCTGTGTATGAGGCCCTCCAATGAGCCACCCTGACCAATATCTGGCCATTGGCTCATTGATGTGGTCTTTGCCCCAACGGCACCTACAGTGTTGGACTGGGACACCAGGGGCCCACCCAAAAACCTTTGACCAGGGGCCCACCAATTAATCTTAGACCAGGGGCCCACTCTTACGTACTATTATTATTCCTCTCCTCACTTAACCTCTATTCTCCTAGTAGTCTCTTTTCTTTACATACTATAATCTATTATTCCATCTATTTAGCCACTTTGTTCTCATAGAAATAGGCCTTGGCCCACCGGGACTTTTCCAGGTATCCTGGTGGGCCAACACTGGGCACCTATTTCCACAATTGTAATCTAATGGTTTGACCAGAATATCAATAATATTAAACTGTGTATGATTTGTCTTCTCTTCATCACTTGAAAAGGGCTGAAGGAACTGAAGTGCACCATATGGCATGCACGTGAGCCACACTCCTAAAAATACTCTGGATACCTATCTTAGTAATATATATACTAAGCCAAAGCATTTAAACTCAAACACCCTATTAAACCATAGGGAGGCTTAAGTCATATAAATGACCATTATAACTTTTCCTATTACTCCTACCTATAAGATACCTATACACATATTAACCAACACCTCAGCTGTTAGCTATTATCAATACATCCTTAATATTTGCTGTCAAGTGAATTAATACTTCATCAAAGTGCATATACTTTTGAGATTAAATGTATGTTATCAGTGATCTGGAGATTAGGCTGTTTTTCTTTCCATGATCAGACCCATTGCTGTTTTTTTTTCCAACTCTGCCGCCCATAATACATTTTCATGCAAGATATACAAGTAGCAAGAATTGTCTAAAGTTATTGTATAGCACTGTTCGTTATTTTGCTTGTTTAAATACATATTTCAGAGACAAGAGGACAATGCTTCAGGCTGGCTGGACACAAGATTCATTACCAAATTCCATAGCCCTCTTATCATATTATAATCCTTTTACACAAAGCTAGCAAGGGACAGGGCCTGGTAACTAAGGGTTCATGGTTTGCCATTTACAACCAAAAACAACAATTAGTGGTTATCAACAGGTAAAATTAAGGCAGGAATATCTCATAGAGATTAGCACAGAGAAATACCATAAATCTGTACCAGCATAGGATTCCTATGCTTGTACAGTAATTCAGAATAATATAATTAAGATAATCAACTACATAGAAGTAAACCCAAATGAAGGAACGCATATTTCTAAGGGAATTCCATTTTAAGCAACTTTCCAGTATGCATTAATTATGAATTCCAATTGCTTTAACAGTTATTTGTAAATTCAATTGCTTTTGAAAGTGTCTGTTCCTTGCTATTCTCTGCACTGCTGGTTCAGACTAATACAACACTGTTGCAGAAGCTGCCTGAATAACAGACCTGTGAAGCAAGACCTTGTGGGAAATAGATAAGAGGCCCCTAGTGATACTATATCCCTAGTTATACTATACAGATGGACACCATATTCCTAATTGCCAATTGCCCTTGGGTGGATCAGGGGTATGACCATTTGTGCAAGAGGAGTTTTTTTTTAAATTGCGTCCCATTTTACTTTTTAGCAGGACCCAGCATCCAGGGAGCTCAGGTGACCAGTGGGAAAATAATTGAGGCCTCCTGGGTGCCCCAATATGAATAGATGCCCTGGTCCTGTGTATTGTGAATCCTGTATTGAAAATACATTTGATTTATGTTCAGCAGAATTATTACACAATAATACAATGGTCATTGTGGGCTGGCTGAAGAGGGTATTTTATTTATATTTTTTGCTAAATAATAAAATAATCATTAATGGTTTTCCTTTTCAGTTCACTTGCAGATACTCCTGGTAGCCGGCCTGGCACTTTTTTGTTTCTGCCTCTTGCTTGGATGTGCCATCTGTTGGCACCAAAGACACAGAAGCGATTCTTTACATAGCCTCAGTGAGACAGACAAGGAGCTGGAAGAAATCTCAGTCAGATCTGCTGCAGTTCCAATACCAACTTGCTACCAAGACATGGATGAGGACATCACTGCACAAAGTGTTGACCATGGGGAAGATGTACCAACAAGAGGTTTATATTCTAGAGCTTCGCTGTCCAGTTTACACCGTATTTCATCAAAGACCAAACGCATGCTACATCGGCATAGCACATTAGCAGTGGACTATTCTCAAGAACGTGATAATGTAAAACTTGTGAGGATGTCTGCCTCCCGCACTGATCCAAGTGGGCTTTCGAAAACAAAACATAAATCCCATCCATTCCTGCACTTCTCTTTGCACTATTCCTTAGAAGAAGAGTCACTCACAGTGACAGTTACTGGCCTCTCTAATCTGCCCAAGAAGTTCCATCAGAAGAGAGAGTCCTTGGTTAGAGTCTATCTGATGCCTGGTTTTATTGAGCCACTACCAGCGGTGAATGAGGGTCCAGACAAAGGACAGAAGTTCTTGTTCTGTAAGTACAGCCCAGAGCAGATGAAGGAGCTCACTTTACGGCTTGCTGTGTATGCTCAAGAGAAGCAAAGTCTAAGGGAAGGATTCATTGGAGATGTGCTGTTCTCCTGCACAGATATTGACTGGCAAAGTCAGCAACCATGCGTCTTCACAAAGGAACTATCTGTTACCAAAACCAAGCTTAAGAAGGTGGGTGCTGCCATTTCTTTAGATGATTTTTGAGACTGAAATAACTTGAGCATTCAGCATATCCTGGAATATGTATGGAATTCTTGCCATCATTGAAACCCTTCACATAATAATATAGACTTTTGTTTAGTACAGTTAATTGAAATTACAACTACAACTCATCACCCATAAAAGCTGTTATATTATCTATTTGTTCCTAAACTTTATTTTATTTTCCTATTCTTTTTATACTAAGTAAAAACATGTAGTCATTCAGGCTTGATGGCAGCCATTAAATCCCTCACAGGGCTACATATGGAACACAGGCCTTTGGTTGGACATCAAGGTCTTTGAATTACACATCATATTCATTCATATATAATCACCAGCATGGTTTAAAGAGGGTCAAGCCTTGTCAAGCAAATTTACTTGCTTTTTATGGTGTAGTGAGCAGGAAGCTGGACAGCTGAGTTGCAGGATACAATATAAAAGCAATCATACCAATATATACACACACACTCATTTCCTTACTCCTACATATTTACAATACAGTTTTGCAACATAAGTAAAAATACATGGTCTCACACACTCTTATTGCCTCACTCTCCCATACTGTACATACAATACATGCCATTACCCTAAAAATAGGCTGGTGCAACAGACAGAGTTCTTGTCGGACTATTCTGCGCACCCATTCACACACCCCTGTGGCCTGTTAATATGTTCATAGCAGCACCAATTCTCTGTGTGCCAGAAGTAGCATGTGGCAGTGATCTGTGTGCTGAGTGAGCTTGGGTTTCATACTATTTACAGCACACATGCTTGTATGCTAGGAAAACATGGTTCTACAATCAGGGACATAAAGTGGCCTCCCAGGCCCCCCCCCAGCCCCTCCTCCATCACGGACAGGGTCCTCAATTCCCCTGTGCATTTACATCTGGTGGTGCAGCCTAGGGTAGAGGTCACAGGTCAGCACAAAAGGAGACCATAAAGCTGTGCCAGCATAGGTATTGTATTAAGTACAATTCAACAGAAACACATCCATCATGCAGTTGTACTGGGCCTCAATCTGGTCTATGCAATTTCTCTTTCATAGTGCATAGGAAGATCTAACCTGCCCCATATTTTACTTGGAGATGTGTATTTTTTTCAATTGTCTAAAGAGTATCATCACAACATATGTTAAAGGGGTTGTTCCCCTTTGAGCTAACTTCTAGTATGATGTAGAGCAGGGATCCTCAACCTTTTGAACCCGTGAGCAACATTCAAAAGTAAAAGGAGTTGGGGAGCAACACATGCATGAAAAATGTTCTTGGGGTGTCAAATAAGTGCTGTGATTGGCTATTTGATAGCCCCCTATATGGATTGTCAACCTACATTGAGACTCTGTTTGGCAGTGCACCTGGTTTTTATACAACCAAAATTCGCCTCCAATCCTGGAATTCAAAAATAAGCTCCTGCTTTGAGGCCACTGGGAGCAACATCCAAGGGGTTGGAGAGCAACATGTTACTCACAAGCTACTGGTTGGGATCACTGATGTAGAGTGATATTCTGAGACAATTTGCAATTAGATTTCATTTTTTATTATCTGTGATTTTTGAGTTATTTAGTTTTTTTTATTCAGCGGCTCTCCAGTTTGCAGCTTCAGCAAGCTGGTTTCTAGGGTCCAAATGATCCTAGCAACCATGCATTGATTTGAATAAGAGACTGGAATATGAATAGGAGAGGCCTAAATAGAAGGGTCAGTAATTAAAAAGTAGCAATAACAATAAAATGTGTAGATTTACAGAGCATTTGTTTTTAGATGGGTCAGTGACTGCCGTTTAAAAGCTGGAAAGAGCCAGAAGTAAAAGGCAAACAACAAAAAATAAATAATGAAGACCAATTGAAAAGTTGCTTAGAATTGCCCATTTTATAACATATAAAAAGTTAACTCAAAGGTGAACCACCCCTTTAACCCATGTGGATAGGTTTAATTATATTATTATATTATTAATATTATAATTGTATTATAGCAGTGTTGCAAATATGTTTATTATCTGGCCCCGAGCAATGATTTATATGAAAATTCCCACATCCTCTGCAACAGGGATCCAAATTTTTTTCCCCCATAAGCCACATACAAATGTAAGAAAGTTGGAGAGTGAAAAAAGCATGAAAAAAATTACTGGGGATGCCAATTATGCGCTGTGATTGGCTATTTTGTAGCCCCTATATGGAGTGGCAGCTTACAGGAGGCTCTCTTCTGCTGTACATCTGATTTGTATAGAACCAGAATTTACCTCCAAACCAGGAATTCAAAAATAAACCCCTGCTTTGAGGCCACTGGGAGCAACAGCCAAGGGGTTGGTGAGCAAAATCATGCTCACAAGCCACTGCTTGGAGACTATTGCTCTAGAGGTTTTTTGGCAAAGTTATAAACTAATGATAAAAGACCTTGTAATATAACATTTTATTTTGTACCTATAGAGTCGGAGCACAACAGATGTAATCTCCCCTTCAACCGGACAACCAAAATTCATCGGACAGATATTTATCCTTCTTCAATATCAGTGCACAGCCAGTCGTGTAAAAGTGATGGTGCAAAAGGCAGAGAACTTGGGCAAGCGGACACGTGCACGTGTTCCTGGCCCAACAGGTAACAGATTAAATCTCCCCAGTCTCAGATTAAGATATTCGTTTATTTCAGTTGTCTGTATCTCTGTATTTTTCTTCATAATGGTATCTTGTGAATGGTAGGAATGCACCGAACCCTGCTTGTCAGGGTTGGTTAAATCCCTGTATTCATGGGTACAGACTAGGCCAAATACTGAAATGAATCGGAATCCTTCTTCTGCACGGGAAAAGCTGGCGCATGGGTAGAAATACCTGATGAGCGCGTCCCCCATTTTTTTTTGCAGTAATATGGGGTTTGGATTCAGTTTGAATTCAGCTGAATCCTGATAAAAATAGCTGGAATGGGCCGAATACCAAACTGAATTAGGGATTCGGTGCATCTCTAGTGAACAGTGATGAAAATAGCAGTTGGGATCCTTAAAATGATAATAAAACCAAGAGCATGTGCTTGGCAAATAGAGTAGATCAGGGATGTCCGACTAGTGTATTTGCAAAATAATATAAAAGAGTATCACACTATTAGGTTATTTATTTGCACAACCTCACATATGTCATCTATTGCTACCTGCATATAAACAAATGTGTCTGTATAGGACCTTTATATTCTTTCCTTATGTCCTTAGTCACTCTTCAGTGTCCCCAGCCAGTTGGCCAGTTGGCTCTAATTGTCCCAAAGATGTAGGAAAAATCAATAAATGTATTTTTTTACCATTGTAATTTATAGAGAACATATTAGAATTAGATTAACATAGTGGGGCAAAGAGAAAGAACCTTAGCTGAATCAAAAACATTTATATAAAATATTAATGAACCAATGAGGGGTGTGTGCAAGCAAGAACCTAACTGAATGCTCTGCTCTCTCACACCTGCTTGCCCACTGCTTTTTATTCTTGTAATCCCAAGTGCCACCAGCTTTGTCTCTTTCCAATCCTTCCTCTGTAGTTTTGTCTCATTTATTTGGTGTATCCCTTTGTCACAGATCACTTTGTTAGTATACGCCTGATCCAGGAAAATGTAGTCAAGGAGAGGAAAGAGACTCGCGCAGCAACAGGATCCAGCCCTGTATGGAATGCTCCGTTTCTCTTTGATATCCCTGCCCAGGCCTTAGAGGAAGACACTATTGCTCTTGAGTTTGTGATCATGCAGGTGAGTTTAAAGAGGACAGCGCAAATATTGCTAGTAACTACCTAGTCCTAAAGGAATCAGTTGCCATTTATTAGTAGAGCAGCAGGTGTCACCCAGGGGTGTTGTGTTGCACCTGTCATTTGAGCTCATGCACTTTACTGGAAGCAAAACAATCCTATTTGGTTTATTTAATATTTAAATGTATTTTTTTTAGTAGAATTACCACCATATGCAATAAAAGGCAGTAAGTTTGTCCAGGAGCAGTAACCCATAGCAACCAATATGATCTTTGCTTTTAAATAGGTGACTTGTAAGACCCTTTATCCAGAAAACCCCGTGAGATATATATATATATATATATATATATATATATATATATATATATATATATATATATATATATATATATTTATACAGTATATATATATATAGTCAGGCATTATGGGTCCCATTACCAATCAAATTTAATTTTTTTCCTACAAATCTCAAAAAATTGTGGTTTTACCTATTTTTTTAAAAGCTGTAAAAATTAGAGATTTATTTAGTGTTAAAACTACAAAAACCTCTAATACAAAACTTTGCCAGGTAAAAGTTGATGAGGTTCTATAGAAGTCAATTGGAGCATATTTTTTTTACTAGGAATTTTTTTAGGTTTTTAGAAGTGTTCGTATTTTTTAGCTCCATATTTTCCATTGATACGTTTTTAATTTGGATCTTATTATTAATATCATGGCATTCATAGTTTTAGTCATGGTTTTAAACACTTCTAAAAACACTAAAATCTGACCTTTGATAAATAGGCCTCCAAGTGTATGGATGTGTAAGCAACACTGTCACAACTACTAAGTAGTTGCACATGCACATGCTCCATAACTGAAAAGTCAATCAAAATGCTCAGTTGCTCCTACTCTGGCTACTACTCGCAGCACCCACCCACTTTTTTATTGTTATGTGTCACCTGTATGACATCATCACCCAGTTAGATGAAGTACCTAAATCATAATAACATAATTATACTTTTTTTTACAATTTTCAATCCTGTTCTGCAGGATACATAAGGCAACCATTAAAGATTGGCCTTGAAAGAAAGAAAGAAAGTCCATTTTGGAATAATTATTCAGAGTCAGTAAACCTTTTTCTATGTGCTATGTCTAATGTCATGTTTTTATTTTAATTCTATTTATTTCTATGGCATTTATTCCTGTGGTGCCGTAGATTGCAGCTTACTAGTTAAATACAAAGTGCATATTGATATGAGTTATGAATACCTTTTGATTCTCTTTTTTTTCCAGGGCCGTGTTCATAATCGTGCTCGTACTCTTGGTCGTGTGCGAATTGGTGCTGGTGCTTCAGAAGCTGGGCTGGCTCACTGGAAGGAGATGCAGGACAGAGACCCAAAGGAATGTGCCCGTTGGCATGCCCTCCAATCTGATGTGTTTTAGAATTTCCGCCATTTTGCAACCAGTGATTTATTTTCTGCCTTGAATTGATTTTGTGTGCGTGTGTGTGTGTGTGTGTGTCAGTGAATTCCAACCCGAGATTCCTGGAATGGACAACCATATCAAGGAAACTAATGAAGTTAGTCAGTTTTTATAAAACAGACTCTTTAAACCTGCTGTTAGTGGTAGTGCTGAGAGTTGGCTTGGGGTGGGGTAATATCTAGAGGCTGGAAGGGTCAGTGCACCTGTTGGGAATCACTGCACTAAGCGATAGACCTTGATTAGGTTTGAATTTAGTTCTCTGGTTGTGGAAAGCGTACAAGAAACCATGGGACAATTCCAGTCATACTTGCAGTTTCCCTATTGTCATTATTAGATTAGCTTGTAAACTTGCTTCGTTAGGTATTTATTCAGCAATTCAATGCTGTTTTATGACAGGAGACAGGAATGAAATCATACATCCCATTAAATATAATATAATGTATGAAAAACAAGAATGAGACAGAGCATTATGCTCATTAGGTGTTTTATGTTGATTCATTGAAAATTTCTGCAAAATTCCTACTAGTACTGCCCATCTTTTCCACTTCCTGCTGGCTAAATCTCTGGATGTGCACACTGCACTGTAGGACAGGAACCAATCAGCAGCTAGGCCAACAATGATAGAGAACTGGAGCCTGTCTTTGCTTGTGTGACTGCATGGCTGTGATTGGCTATCCCCCTCCTATTGAGCTTCTGGTAGGGACTGTTAGAACACGCCAACCTCTCATTTGAAATTCAGACAGGGACAATAGCAGATCTATAGGGAGCTCCAATAAAGGGGTCATTTTTAAAGTTAATTATCATTTTTAGCCCAAAGTAAAACCAGCACAATTTCTTATTCATTATTGTCTACAAGCCTGCAGGGGTTTTTAGTTATGCTATTTGTCTCCTTTACAAAAAGTTGGTGCTTTATTTGGACATAAACAGGACCACAACCCTCAAAACCCTATGCGTTTGTGCTCATCATGTCTAAATAAAGTATCAATGGTGGTTTTATACTAGGCGCTGCATGCTTGTTTTTGGCACTCTACTTACCAATGTAGTACCTTAAAGCTATAACAATATTGTGATTGGACTGCAGAAGGGTGTAATGTAAAATCATCATGGTAGGAGAAGATCAGAGAATGAGATATTCCTGTACCCATTGTTGGGTATAAATCTACTATATAGATATATGTAGTATAGTAAATATATGTATATATATCGACCATATACTGGATATATACACCTCCATTTTAAGTTTTCCCTCATTTTACATTGTTGTTTTGTGGCCACACCTATATATTATGCATAATACATTTCCCTGATTTTACATTTTCCTGGATTTTACACCATTTTTTTTCTGGTCCCCTGAACAACGTAAAATGGGGGTTCTACTGTAGATATATTACTGCAGTGATATACAAACAGAAAACTGGCACTTCAGTGGTGAATCAGATCACTGTGTCACTGGCACAACATTTCATTCAGCTACAATATCATAATGGGAGAACAAGGGGAAGCCATGTATAAGGCTGAGGTAGGACATCGGTTTAACATAGTTAACCATAGTAACATAGTAAGTTAGGTTGAAAAAAGACAAACCTCCATCAAGTTTGACCATTTAAAGAAACAGTTCAGTGTAAAACTAAAAACTGGGTACCGGTAAATAGGCTGTGCAAAATAAAAAATGTCTCTAATACAGCTAATAAGCCAATAATATAATCTATAAAGGCTGGATTGACTGGATGTCTAATATAACAGAACATAACCCAACTCCCTGCTTTTCAGCTCTCTAACTCTGAGTTAGTCAGCCACATGGGACATAACTGTTCAGTGAGTTTGTAATTGATCCTCAGCTCAGATTCAAAAGCAACAGTTATGACCCATGTGGCCCCCCTCAAGTCGTTGATTGGTTACTGCCTGGTAACCAATCAGTGGAAACCAAGAGAGTTGCAAAGCAGGAAGTAATGTTCTATCTATTTACCCAGTTTTTATTTTATACTGAACAATTCCTTTAAGTCTTTATATATAACCTGCATAACTGCTAGTTCCTTCCTATCTCCCAAAAGGCAATCGGACCAGTCCCTGGATCAACTTGTACTATGGGCTATCTTCCATAGCCGTGTATTCCCTCGCTTGCTAAAAAGCCATCCAACTTAAAGCTAATGTATCATCCTGTACAACTGATTCAGGGAGAGAATTCCACATCTTCACAGCTCTCACTGTAAAAAAAACCCTTCTGAATATTTAGCCGGAACCTCCTCCTTGGAATTGGTTTCTTTGTTTTTCATCCACCTTCAATAAATGGAATTAGTTCTAGTAATCTTTCCCTTTCACTCAGTTCTAGTAATCTTTCCCTTTCACTCATTTAATTTCACATTTTAAACAGATTCTTAGAAAGCCCCACCAATAACACACCTGCAAGAGCCCAAACATGCGGTTCTTATATGATTTATTCACCTTTCACACATGCATATATATATTGGAACAGGAAAGAAATTAATAAATGGACAGACACATGATATAGCAGCAAAGTATCACTGTGCAGATATAAACACCTGCACAAATACTGTATATATAGAAAGTGTGCAGGTGGGAGAGTTCACACGCATTTACCTATTGGATACACATATGCAAACACCAGTAGATACATATACATACAAGAAGAACTTGCAGAACGAAAAACAAACTATGGAAAATGGAACACTTGCATACGGACACAACATAAATACACAAAAAGAAGGACATGGAAAAACTTGCAGTTCTCAGGCTGTTGTTGGACTAAAATTCCCAGCCCCCCTGACAGCCGCAGCCTGAAATTTGCTCCATTAGGGTGTGGGCAAAGAAAAGTCACAAGACACTTTCCTGCAAATGTTTCTTTATGCAGTTCATGAGTTAATGTTCCCAGAAGCCTGCTTCATTATTGTAATGTAACAGTAGAAGTACAAGATGTCTGGAGCTGAAGTGGTACCCCATGCTTTGTACTGTAGTCACTATGTTGCACAATTTGTTGTCCCTGATATGCACAGGGCAGGCAGGGCTGCTTTTAGGGTCTGGCCACACAGGCAGATTCTTCTTCACGGCGACTAATCTCCCCGATCTGCCTTCCCCTGCCTTCCGCCAGCTAAAATGTAAATCGCCTGGGGGCAGGCACACTGATCGATTCGCCTGAAGTTTCCTCGTGAGGCGATTACAGTCGACTTCGGAAAACATGTGGCCAGACCCTTGGAGTATAATAAGAAGATTTGCCCCCAATTTAAAATAGGCCTTTGGGATTACAACGTTTATACTAACATGCAGGACAGATTATAATGAAATGTATAGATTTAATTGGAATTCATATTTTAGGGATGTTCAGGCTGTAGCCACCCAGTAACATTTACCCCTCAGACTCAGACCCCTATCTTCTCTAATGCCAACCAAAGTTAGTTTATATGAATAGATTTATAAAGGAATATAGAGAATCTGGTGCACTTTAATGTATAGTTTCTTTAACTGGGGCAATGTAGGTACAGGGAAGCATGTGTGCATACTGTGTATCCTGAATAACTAGTCCTCTATATGTCAGTATGTTTTCATAGATGTTTTGTTTATTTATGACAATGTATTGGGACCAGTAATGAAAGGGACTGGAAAAATAGACTGTGCCACTGTATGCTCTTTGGCTCATGTGTTCTACTTGTGAACCTACACGTTTACCTACCTAGTGTGACAATTCCCAGGTATACAAGGTTCATTGAGTCTATTACATCCACTGTAATATCCCTTTCTACCTAGTTTCTCATTTGCCATGTTGCAGTCCATGCTGTGCTGCAGGTGGTTGTTCCTCTGTAGGCAATCAAGACCGCTGTATGGGCCACAACATGGAAGAGGGAAGGCAGTTCGGAGAGAAAAAAGCACTGGCTGTGGTGAGGGAATAAACACTTGAAATGCAGCTGAACATATGAAGTTGTTTGCTGGTTTGTGGGAGAAGCAATACTTCCTTAATGGGAGTGTGGATTTAATTTATCTCATAGCCAGATTTGTTTGTTTTTAATATTTATGTGTTATCATCACTCCTTTTAAAATGCTTAAAAATAATTCAGGAAACAAGTTATTCAGTATTGGATTTGTGCTATTTAAATAATACATTGATTATTCTTCAGTTTCCTTCCCATTAACAACTCGCTGCTCCCATCAGAGCAGTCTGATACTATCATGGGAAAACATTTTTTTCCAAAATGAATCAGTTAATAGTGCTGCTCCAGCAGGATTCTGCACTGAAATCCATTTCTCAAAAGAGCAAACAGATTTTTTATATTCAATTTTGAAATCTGACATGTGGCTAGACATATTGTCAATTTCCCAGCTGCCCCAAGTCATGTGACTTCAATCACTCTTTACTGCTGTACTGCAATTTAGAGTGATATCACCCCCCTCCCTTTTTTCCTCCAGCAGCCAAACAAAAGAACAATGGGAAGGTAACCAGATAGCAGCTCCCTAACACAAGATAACAGCTGCCTGGTAGATCAGCACTCAATAGTAAAAACCCATGTCCCACTAAGACACATTCAGTTACATTGAGAAGGAAAAACAGCAGCCTGCCAGAAAGCATTTCTCTCCTAAAGTGCAGGCACAAGTCACATGACTGGGGGCAGCTGGGAAATTGACAAAATGTCTAGCCCCATGTCAGATTTCAAAATTGAATATAAAAAAATCTGTTTGCTCTTTTGAGAAATGGATTTAAGTGCAGAATTCTGCTGGAGTAGCACTATTAACTGATGTATTTTGAAAAAAAACATGTATTCCGATGACAGGATCCCTTTAAGAAGCACACAGGTTCATGCAGTTAATTAGTCTGTAGGCTAATATACTAAGGCCTGTAAAAATTATGTGGAATATTGTTTCTTATATATTTGTACACACAGTAAAACATGGCCTGAACACTACACTACTACTGAATAGTTGTGCCCTTCATCCAAACAATAGCATGCAGCAAAGTCAAAGGTATGAGCAGAGTGGCAAAAACAGGTCTGGACTGGGAGTCAAAATAGGCCCTGGCATTCCAAGTATAGAGAGGCCCAATCAGCTCCCTATTAGCCCACTAAATAGTCACTTTCTATGGCATCTTACAGCAGCCCATCTGGCATTTGCCAGAACCCACAGATTGCCAGTCCAGACCTGAACTAGAATAAGACACACGTTAAGTGAATGATCAAAATGACATTGTGCAGATAATTGATGGCAGGTATACTTTATGACTTCCTTTTTTTGTTTATATAATTTTGTTCTAGTTTTATCCCCTTGTTTTAATGTTCTCACTTTCTTTCGTGCTGTCTCTCTTGTTAAAGGCTGTTTATAAAATATTTGTATCTATTCCATCTTTTTGAAATGCATTTCCCCTATATCTTAAATTTATGCAATGAGAGCTGGTCTAAGTACCCTAATATCTGCTGCAGACTCTCTTAGATCAGTTTTTGGCACTGCACCAAATGATGGCCTATATTTTTAGCTGTTTGTGTGTTGCACATTCTTTCCATATCTAAAGGCCTGTGCAGAGTTTGGTGGATGGAAGGGTCTAGGAGACAGCAATGCAGAAGCCCTGGGAGTAACTGACCCTGGGTTATCACGGCTGCCTTCACTGTCCACTAGGCTTCTCGGGCTTAATGGAGATTCCACTTTTGATTTTACCCAGTGTTTCCCCACTGTACCAGGGAGCTGAAGTCTCAGTAAAGATGCAGGTGGCATAACTTTTGGGCTGATGGGGGTTTGAGGTCTTGAGCTTTGAGGCGATGAAGTCCAGGACCCCTCTGAGTAGCTCTGAAAAGAGGCTTGTGTTCCCTGCACTCCTCTAGAAGAATCTTGGCTCTCTGATGCCAAAAACTTATCCTTTTTGTGATGAGAGGTGTCTCCAGACAGAGGTGGTACAGCAGGATCTACCATTTCTCTTTGAGGATCTAGATGTGACACGCTCCGAATTTGCTGGACTTGTTGTTGGAAACGCATCTTGGCTAGACAGGAAATGAAAACATTACAGAGGAAAAGCACGTCCACCCTAAAAAGTATATATCAATAGATTTCCTGAGTCAAATAAAATACATTTCCATTATGGCTTCAATTCACTTCTATAGTTTTAAACATATATGCTAAAAATTAAAATGCAGCTGAATTTATTTTCCTTCTGTGGCTGTTGGAACTCTGCCACCATATATAATAAATGGCGCAAAGTTTGACCAGGTGCATTAACCCATAGTAATACCAATAAGATATTTGCTTTTTAACAGGTTACCAGTAAATGCTGCTTGATAATTAATTTCTGTAAATTACTAGACTTTGCAAACTTTGCACCTTTTATTCCATGACCTCATTACTATACTGTGCCCACCGTAAGCTGCTGTTTCTCAAAGTCCTTTTCTAATTTTATGACCTGCACCTGGCTCACTTCTGATCACTTCACAGATGGGTGAGAACAGCTACCAAAGGGGAAGGTTCAGTGCAATTTTATCACCAAAAGGGAGAGCCTCTGTTTAAAGTATGAGCTTTGATAGTCCTAAAAAGAATTTATTATTTCATCTGGGGGTTGCTAAGGAGATTTTGGCAGAAATTCCTAAAATGTAGTAGTTCCATCCGCCTAACATTTCTAAGTGCATAATGATTTAACTGTTGTGTATTTTTTTATGTTCTGATTTCTGGAAGTATTTCTATGTACATTTTTCTGCCTTAGTTGGATTGTTTACTCATTGTACTGCTTTGTAATTGACTTGTTTATGAAATTAATAAACATATTTTAAAAAGAAAAAAAGTATGTGCTGCAACATGTTAAACATATAACCTGGGCTCATTCCTAGGCCCAAACCTCCAGGACCCCATTTGGGTTTGAGGTTGATCCACTCATCAGTGCCTTAGAACCTATAGGCTAGGGTCAGATGTGGCAGAAATTAGACTGTGGAAATCCGCAGGCTGATTTCAGTCCCAGACCGCTAGACAGACAGACTCGATGTGAACAGACTTGGCAAATTTCAGCTCGAAATGCAAAGTTTTGCATTTCTTCACTGAAATCTGTCGAGTCTATTCGCGTTGGGCCGACACAAGGCTTCCAGACATGAGCGGACAAGAAGATTCGGCTAGTAGTTGGGGGGTGAATTCAGCCTGCGGATTTCTGCAGGCTGATTTCTGCCCTGTCTGGCCCTAGCCATATACCACTGTGTTTATCAGAATAAACATCCTCTACTCTGCCCTTTAGGGTGGCGGCACACAGGTAGATTTAGTCGCCTGCGATAAAGGCACTTCGGGAGATTAGTTGCCTGAAGTAGCAAAGATTTATCTCAGGCGACTAAATCTCCCCGTGTGCCGCCACTCCTAGCTGCCCTTTCTACCCGAAATAAATCTGGTGGCAGGCACTCAAATAAAGGCGATCTTCCAACAAATTGTAGAAATCAAGTAGAAAAGATTTACTGTGTCCTCCGCCTTATTTGTTTCGTGTTGCAAACACTTAATCATAGTGATTATGATTAAGTGTTTGTAACACGAAACGCGTAAGGCGGAGGACACAGTATATCTTTTCTACTTGATTTCTACAATTTGTTGGAAGATCGCCTTTATTTGAGTGCCTGCCACCAGATTTATTTACGGTTATCAGCTCCCCAAGCTGAGGGCTCAGGGCGGTGCATCTGGGCTTCTTCCTATTTGTGTGAGTAAATATTCCACTCACATTATAACCCCCTCTCTGTTCAGCCCTTTCTACCCTACTCTACAGAATGATGGCTGAGGTTGCATTGTGGGTAGTTCTGGTTACAGTGGGACACTGAGCAATGGATAAGAACAATGTGGAGCAGGCCAGACTGTAGAAGGCTGTTTAACACCAGCAACCAATCAGTAGACAGAGTCAGATTTAAAACTGGTATGTGCCTAGGCCAGCGAGCCTGCTTGTCCTCTCAAACCCCACCACCACCAGAGTCGCTGCTACAAGGCCAATCTACCTCCTCACTCACCACTGCCACCCCACTGTGCCAGTTACACCAAACAGACCTCCAGACTGGTAAAATACCCTAGGGGTGTATTCTATAAGAGAGGGTGTGTGGCCAGTAGTCTGACTAATTTTTACTGCACAGTATCTAGAAAGTTTTATGTATTTATATATTATATATATTGCATTCTTCAAAGTGTGCTGCAGTATATATTTTTTTTTTACATGTATTTGTTGGTTTCATTAATTACCTTTCATTAAAGACTCATTTTTTTCTTGTAACAGTTTCATTTCTGAAGCCATTTTTGATATCTGTAATGAGAACAGAGTGAGAAATAAAACACATTTTACTTTTGTGTTTACTTACTCAAGCAAATTATGTAAATCCTGAGGAGCTGACATAATGACATGAATCTGTTAATATGCCATACAAATGGTTTTATCATTGTTTTAGATTACTGGTGAAAACATTCACTTTAATTGCAGTCATTCATGAGTGGTAACAGGTGATTCTCCACCAGCAGAGTAAACACAGGTTTTATCTGCTTGATAAATACACTGGATTTTATGCCATGAAGCTGGGTGAATGATAGTGTACAGTTGTGTAGTTGAATACCATTTTTACACACTATAATAAATAGGCCCCCTGGTGTGCCATGGGCCTAAGGCAGGGATGGATAACCTCTTCACAAAGGCTCAAGAGTTCCATGGATTGTAGTTTAATAACATTTGTAAGGTTGTAGTTTACCAGTGTATATTGCGAAGGGTCACTGGCTGTTGGGTTTCTAGCCATAAGTTTTTTTCCCCTCTGTTGAACAGCTGGATCTGTGCATGTTTTTGTGATTGTGGTACTTTATGTGCATTGACAAACTGGGAACAGATCCAGTTGTTCAGTTCAACCTTCTATTACCCTCCACTTGTCGGACTCTAACTAGTGAGTGAGTGAGTAAGGGTGACAGGCAACGGGAAGGAAGTGACTGCATTTGATATTCCGAGTCGGGCCTCTAAGCTCTGCCTAGAGCTGGTTCAGCTGGCATTCCTAATGTACCACATGGTTTCAACTGCTTTGTTGCAGTTTTTTACCTGCTCAGACTTTTCCTTAAGCTGTCTCTGCAAGTTTCTCATGTCTGTTTTATTAGTTTCCACCAGAAAAGCATTGACTTTTTCAGGATGATCGCCTGTCTCCTCTGTAAGCTCTTCTTGCTGTTTTTTATGGCTATTTATGGAACTATGCACATTCTGAAAAAAAGCATGGTATGAATAATTAAAACAAAATTCAATTTGTTATATATCACCAAACCTCAAGCATCAGAACAATATCATTACACAAACTGTCTTAGACTGGCTTGATAAAGAGGTCATCTACAACAGAGCACACCCCTTAGTGCTCAGTCAAACAGCACTTCTTCCCTGGTCTGCTGTGCTGGATGAGGTTGAGGATTCAAACAAACTATTTAGAAAGATAATTATTAAATACCCACTACAGGTTGAGTGACTTTTATTGGAATGACAGATCCTCTTTTACCATCAGAATAATGTGTTTTTGCTTGGAGTTTTATTTACTTACCTTTACTAATCTAGACTGAACATTCCAGTCTTCTGTTGGCTTATCCTCCTTTGGAAGCTTATTGTAGGCTTCTCCCAGAAGTTCTTTCTCTTTGAACAGACATTTTAGCTGCAGACACAGAGGTACACATTAAGGATGGCAAAGTCACATAGCAATCCAAGAATCAAAATTAACTTTCAAAGATTTATAACCTGATTAGGACTGAATTTAGAATATAAAGGGGGGTTATGTAATAAAAGGCACAAAGTTTGTGTTGGCCAGGTTTCAGACAGCTTACTGGTAAATGGTACCTGCTAGTTGTTTGCTATGAGTTCCTAGAGCACTAGCGAAGTGTGCCCCTTTCATTGAAATATTATATTACCCTATAAAAAGCCCAGGTGATGTCCTAAAGGTCATGGGTTATGAGCAGATACCTTAGTAGGTATCAGTAGCACTGAAGGTTCAGCCTGAAAAAAATATAGGGTAAGAATTGGAGAGAATGGCCGTTTGATCTCCTAAATACAATTGAAAGACCACTTCATTGTTTAAGTGTAAAATTTGTATGGTGTAATGTGTGGCTCAACTGATTAACTAATAGTATCTGTACAGATCCCCCAGGCTATTACCCCCTCTCCTTATTCCTTCCCCTTTTTCTAACTACTTAAAAATCAATAAAAATAAATGTTGAAAAAAAATACACCTGAAATTCCAAACTGAATGTCAGGCTTAGATTTGGGGTAAATATGTATTTGCTGCCCCAGATATTCTTGGAATCGTGATAGAATGACAACTACTGTCCTAGATTATTAAAGTGTGCAATGGTGGTTTAAGGTGCTTGTTCAATATTACACTAACTTTCTTTTAGGAACACTTCTTGGCAGTTTGTATTACCTGCTCTGTCACCAGTCTGTGTTGGTTTTTAAGAGTGTTGTTGTCCACTTGTAGACTCTGGGCCACTTGTTCATTTACTTTTGATTGCTTAGAGAGGTTCTGCAGACACACGGACAAAAAGGCAATCCTTAAGAAGTGGTTTAAAACAGAGGTCCAGGATGAATAAGCGACACAGTAAGTAGGGTGCATTCATGTGTTGCTTTCACTCACCGTTAGGACTTCCTGTAACTGGTATAGGGATTCCAATGTTTGGTTCTTTTCTTCTTGTAACTCAGTATTGCTTTCCTGGCAACCTGGTTAAGAAATGTATTACTTTGCTGTAACATTTTCTTGAAATAGTTAACAGGACAGCAATGTATTGTTGTGATTTAGATTCACCTGTAATATCCTATAATTGACCAAGATAGGGGTCTGACTACCGTCAGTATCAATTGAGTTTTCAGAGTTTGTGAAGAGAAAGAACCCCTTGTTAATCAATTTTTGTTCGGTTGCCTAATTACTTTATACAGTTGATTCCCGTGATAATATGATTTTCTATTAATTTACCAACTCGAATTCATAGACCCATTAATAAACATAATTAGTATTTGTCATTAGATAAATAGATATAATCATTAATAATAAAGTGGCTTGTGCTGATAATTTATTAAATAGTAGAATACCAATCCTTCAAATCAGTATACTTGCATCTCAATTCATTAATAAAAGAAGAGAAAATGAAATTCATAGAGGGTGGAGTTGTCCCAAGAAACTAACTTGTTCTTTTTCTACCTCCGGGACACCACACAGCTGGAGAAGAAAATATTTGAGAAGAATCAGAAATTGAGCTTAACACCACCCCCAATAGTTTAAAATTTGCTGTATATAAAACCTTGAGTAAATCCAACTAGATGAACAAGATTCGTGCCAGGACAGCAATGTGCCATGCAGTGTGAGGGGGAAACCAGTGTATATTTCATACATGCATAAGTGTGTATATACAAGTTTAAGGTAAGGCCATCTTAGATCTGCAAACATTTCCATCCATTTGAGAACATTTCAGAAACGCTAAGCCTAGGCAACATTTTTTGGTTATCCACATATATCTCTGGCCTCTCACCCTTGATTGTCTCATCCAACTGTTGCAAAAATGCTTCACATCGAATACATTTCTTTGATGACTCCACAACCTTTGTTCCCTTTGAACGCCACCATTTAGGCCCAGTCCCCTCTATTTGCTGCACAGTCTGAGGTGTGACATCTCCTTTCTGTCCTTGCAGCTCTGCCAGCTGTGGAGGGATAAGTAGGCAAATACAGTGGGTCAGGACAGAATATGGTCGGTAATGACTATACTGTTACTGTGACAGTTTTTACAATTTTGTACATTAATAAATACTTTTTTTATGAGGTTTTTAAAACAATTACGCTAAAAGTCAACCCTGCCTTTGTTAGCAGAGCATTCACCTTCAGTTTCAGTGAGGACTTCTCAATATCCATTTCAGTTTTCTCCATCTCTCTCATTTGCTTGAAATGTTTCATCATCTGCTCTCTGTAAGCAGAATGAGAACAAGTCTTACTTTCAGTTAACAGATTTTTTTTGAATTAACTGTTCAAACGAGAAAGCAAAAACAAAATGTGTTGCCAGAGGCAGGACATCATAATACTCTCTAGATTGTTGCCAGATCAGCTATTAAAATTGATGGCTAGCTAGCTATATGTTAGTCTGTAAGCAGATCTTTCTTCATGTTTTCTCATTGTCCTTTTGATCTAAATGGCTCCCAACCACATGACCATCAGTAGTAAACACAGGGCTGTATTTAGGTCCAATGCTGTCCTAGGCATCGGACCTAAACACGCCCATACGTTGTGCGTGGACGTCACGCGTTGTGCACGATGACGTCACGCGACATGCATGTTGACGTCACATGACGTATTCAGAGGAAGTGACATCAGCGGCCCATGCACGTGATGTCACTTTCACATTCTTCCTCAGACCCCCTACCCCTCACCCCTCATTCCTATGGAATTCTGTGGCAGAGTGTGGGGAGGCTTTAGAAAAAAAATAGGCACCCAGAGGGCTGCCCCCAAAACTGTGCCTATATATAAATATGGCCCTGAGTACACCAGTATATTTTACTTTTCCTTTGTTTGAAACCATCCTTGTATTGCTTTCAGGTTTGATAGGCAGGAACTCTGCCTATCACAGCCCCATCCTCTCTTTAGCTCCTCCTTATATCTGACATATTGGAGAGAGACATTATGAAAAATTAACTAGTAAAAGCAAGGGGTTACATGCCAAGGACTTCTGTAAAGACTGTCAAAGCTTGGGTTCAGTTCCAACACAGGGTAATATATTATGGATCATGGTCAGACACAAAGTTCATCATATTTTTTGTTACTGTACTGCAAGCAAAACTACATGTATTTACAGTCAGTAGATGTTGATATAAGAAATATTAGAAGGGCCAAAATGATTAGGTACCATTGTAGATTGAAATCTGCTTACACTGCATGTAGTTTGCCATGTTTAGTAAATGGTAAAATACTATTTCGCTGCCTGGTAATGTTTGATCTGGCTGGGAGCCAGAATAGCCTAATCACACTTATAGAGCAGCTGCCTATATGCCACCAAGTCAGCCCAGTCCTCATCAAGGTATTTATTTAACCTAGAGGAGCACAATAGTGACTGTCTATGGCAGTGCTGTCCAATTTCTGTGGTACAGAGGGCCAAAATTTTTCCAGCCTACATAGTGGAGGGCCAATAATGGAAGCCAGTGTTGAACACTCCCTGTTTTTAAACCACACCCTCTTTAAACTACACCCATGTTATCACAAGACCAAATCCGCATTAATTGTGGTAACACACCAAAAAAACCAAATGGTTGGTGCTCACTGCAGGGACATCACTTATCACTTATATGTGAAAAAAGTCATCATATTAAGACATACCCTTAAATCCATATGCCTCCTCTTCCCCTTGGATAACACAGCATCGCCAACACCTTAGGGGCCCCTAACAATAATTTATTTTCAAACAAGCCCCCAGAACAAATACCAGGCTTATGTTCCACAGGCAGAGCAGGGCACAAACAGGCAGAGCAGGGCACAAACAGGCAGAGCAGGGCACACAGAGGCAAAGCAGGGCATACGCAGGCAGAGTATGTCACCCACCGGCAGAGCAGGGCACAAACAGGCAGAGTATATCACACACAAGTAGAGCAGGGCACAAGGGAAGGCAGAACAGAGCAGGAGACAGTTTCCACTGATCAGGACCACTCTAATATGTACTACATACAGTGACACAGTGCTGGTGCTCCATTAGCATTTTGATGTGAAAATGTGAAGAGGTGAACAATGTGGGTAGTTTCAGTCTGGGTCTCAGGTGTGAACAGTACAGGTTTTAGGGGTGTGAACAATAGAGGTGTCACAAGTGTGAACAATGCAGGGGTATCACAGGTGTGAAAAATACAGGGGATCACTCTGAATTTGAGGTTTAAACAATGCAGGGGCCAGTTAATCTCTGTAGTGATAACATTTAAAATTTACACATGGTAAGCAAACAGCAGGTAGGTGGGGGGCCACATAAGGGAATGCCATAGACCATGGCTGTCCAACTGGCAGCCCGTGGCTGCCAGTTGGATAGCAATGGTCTATGGCATTTTACAGCAGTCCTTGTGCTACAGAATGCCAGTTGGGGGCCTAATGATATCTAAATCAAGACACACATACAGACATTGTAGTACTATTAATTATTTTTGCTTCTTAGCCATGATTCCAGGACAGACTCTTCACGTCTCATTAATTACTATGGGGTTACCGCACTAGCACAAATTATGTTAAAGGGTTTCTAAATCGAAAGAATGAATTGATGTGAATCAAACAGAGTGGTCCTCTAATTTACAATAATTTGATATTTATATGGGTTTCAGAACTTTTCCAGTCTTAGATAGTTTTAAACTGCTAAAACCAGGCTTTTTGCCAGCCCTTTTTGAAGATCGCTGTCAGCAACTTCAAATTCAGAATTGTCTTTGTCCAATTCAAGGTTCTTTATAAATATGCTAGAAATCGAGAAAAAGAAACTCAATTTGAGTTTTTAAAAAACTTCTATAAACTTGAAAATGTAAATTTTAATAAATCTGCCTCTACCTGTCTATGCACTTCTTGGGTTCATTATCCCTAGGGTTGCTCACTCTGACTTTCAGACACACTGTTGAGCCAAAATTAAATTATTAAAATTAAATGTTAATATCTCTGAAACCACAAAAATAGATAAGGAATGTAAATGGTAATCATGCACAGAGAAGCACAGTTTATAGAGTTTCTTTAGTTAAATCCCCTTTAACATATGTGTTCTCCTGTTTTTTTTTTTTACAATCGTTAAAAAAATTGGTGAACATTCAAATGACCTTAACAACTCATCACCTCCACACAAATGCCCTAGTTAGCAGGGAATGGGGTTTTACTGGTGGTAGTAAGGATACTACTGTCAGGTCACATGAGATAATCCTACTCAATGGAGGAGAGAGAATGTTCTTCACAACAAAAAGTTTTTTGCACTCTAAATCAAATGAAAGATGGTGATAACTCTCAGAATGTGGGCCACTGGCTCATGTTTGGAATGAAGAGCACTGTTATTATTAGGGTCTAGCAGCTCCTTTATGTCTCAATATCTGTTTGGCAACTGAATAACTTACTTCTCAGCCAACTGCTGCTGCAAGGAGGCCACAACCTGCTCCAGTCTCACCTTCTCTGTGCTGCACTCTGTGTACTGCAGGGAGGCAAAATACATTAATTGCAGACTATCTCACCCACACCAGTACTCATTCATCAGGTATATATCACAGAAAGGCATGCACAGTAGAAAAAGCTTAATGGAACCACATATGTACTGGTGTGAATGCAATTTTAATAGCAAAATAAATCAAAATGGGCAGTTATTATAAAAGAACCATACATATGGGGGTAATTTATTACGTATATGGCCTGTGCTACTAACTGGAAGGTATGGGATATTTCTGCAGCCGAGTGACAGATAGGACCCTAAGAAACACCAAAGTAAATTCCCGTATTGCAAGGGAGTAGGTAGGTTTTTGGTTGATTAGGGGCACAGGTTTGGATATGTGAGTAGGTTGTCCAGCTGCATTTACTTCTTAATTTGAGGACAAAGGACAGCCTAGGGGGGCCTCAAATACAAATCCAACCCTGTACAGAAATATGTTTTAGCCTAATTGGGGTTGACAGAGAGTATCAGAGGTGTAGCTGTGCTTGTGCTGGACAATTATTTTCCACTAGAGTCCCATCCTATTTTTGGCAGGACCCTCTATCCAGGGAACCTTAGTGACCAATTCAGTATGGGCCAGTGACAATGGTGCTCCATGGGGCAAAGTGCAATTTGGATCTACTAGAAAATAATGTTAAAGGGATACTATCAAGGGAAAAAACATTTTTTCAAAATGAATCAGTTAATAGTGCTGCTCCAGCAGAATTCTGCACTGAAATCCATTTCTCAAAAGAGCAAACAGATTTTTGTCTATTCAATTTTGAAATCTGACATGGGGCTAGACATATTGTCAATTTCCCAGCTGCCCCAAGTCATGTGACTTGTGCTCTGATAAACTTCAATCACTCTTTACTGCTGTACTGCAAGTTGGAGTGATATCACCCCCCTATCACCCCCCTCCCTTTTCCACCCCAGCAGCCAAACAAAAGAACAATGGGAAGGTAACCTGATAGCAGCTCCCTAACACAAGATAACAGCTGCCTGGTAGATATCAGAATAACACTCAATAGTAAAAACCCATGTCTCACTGAGACACATTCAGTTACATTGAGAAGGAAAAACAGCAGCCTGCCAGAAAACATTTCTCTCCTAAAGTGCAGGCACAAGTCACATGACCAGGGGCAGCTGGGAAATTGACAAAATGTCTAGCCCCATGTCAGATTTCTAAATTGAATATAAAAAAATCTGTTTGCTCTTTTGAGAAATGGATTTCAGTGCAGAATTCTGCTGGAGTAGCACTATTAACTGATTCATTTTGAAAAAAACATGTTTTCCGATGACAGGATCTCTTTAAAATTAAATTAAACCAATAGGCTGGTTTTGCTTCCAATAAGGATTAATTATATCTTAGTTTGGATCAAGCACAAGTACTGTTTTATTATTACAGAGAAAAAAGAAATAATAAATCATTTAAATTACTTAGATAAAATGCAGTCTATGGGAGACTACCATTCTGTAATTTGGACCTTTCTGGATAACAGATCCAATACCTGTTACTTTCTATCTATTACTCACATTTTGTACCTACTTTCATGTGAGCCCTTTACACTTTCTGCATCATGTTATTCTTTACTAGGCCTATTTATGTTGTTCTTTACTGGGCGACTACAATACTGCTGTAGACTTATACCTGTCCTCGAGCAGACTCCAGTTCCTGATACTGTTCCTCAAGTTCTGTATCTTTTGTCTTCAGCATGTCCCAGACTTTCTGCAGCTCTTCTCGCACAAAGATTAGTTCAGAGTCCATTTCTTCCAGAGATGCCTGCATTGCAGTATGGAAAATCACCAGTTTAATACATACTAATTATGCTATAGAATTCTAGCATAAAGTTAAAAGTAACGTCCACCCAAAATCTATGGTTTACATATTAATACAAAATGTAATTATAAGCAACTTTCCAGTATACATTAATTACATATGTTTAATAATCAAAGTTATTTGTAAATGAAATTGCAAAAATGTTGGTGGTGTGAGGGAAAATACCAGACTTCCCAGACAATGTACATTTTTAGATGGTTATCCAGAATAACGAATATTCAGTGCCTGATTTTTATTTGTTTATTTTTTTCTTCTTCTTTGGACTGACATTTAGACAATGGTGGTTTTTGGACCCTTTCCGTCCAATTCACTCTCTAAAGATAAGGTAACAGACATATGAAACATTGGTGTATTCTGCTATAGTTCCAAGAATATTTTGGTAAGCGAATACGTTTTATCTCCAAATAACTCTCTAAATGAATTATATATGTTGGGTTCTAGGTTTATCCCTAATAGGTTATGACAGCTCAATGATTTTGGAACTTCTGACTTAGATTTGAAAGGTGATATAAGAAATAATATTTATTGATATAATGCTGACAGATTCACACAGTGCTTTACAGAGATTAAACATCAGTCATTGCCCCTGTGGAGCTTACACTCTAAAGGTGGCCATACACGGATAGATCCGCTCGTTTGGCGATGTCGCCAAACGAGCGGATCTCCCTCCGATATGCCCACCTTGAGGTGGGCAATATCGGGCTGATCCGATCGTGGGCCCTAGGGCCCAACGATCGGATCCTAGCGTTCGCCAAACGGGCGGTCGGATCGCGGGACCGCATCAACGAACAGATGCGGCCGCGATCCGACGGGATTTTTAACCCCATCCGATCGAGATCTGGCCGACTTTCGGCCAGATCTCGATCGGGGAAGCCCGTCGGGGGCCCCCATACACGGGCCAATAAGCTGCCGACACGGTCTGTCGGCAGCTTTTATCGGCCCGTGTATGGCCACCTTAAGGTCTCTTTCACATGGGGCTTGTACGGTTTTGGAGTGTGGGAGGAAACCAAAGAACTTGTAGGAAACCCACGTAATCATGGGGAGAACATACAAACTCTTACATGTTATTTTTGACTAGTGTTAATATAGTCTGCTGTGAAATAGCAAATACTACATTTTATTCAGGAAAAGCACTTTGAATTTTCTCAATGAATGAGGAAAGAAAATGGCAGATCTTTTATTTTTAGATTAGTCTAATGCCACACACATTAACACACAAAAAATATCTATATTCAGTAAGTACCTTGATTTCTCCAGGCTTCTTGTGCTTCAGATCGTCAAGCTCCTAGAGACGGTGATTGCACAGACAGTAATCGTGATCAGTCAGTTTGGGGAAATATGAGCTGTGATTTGGTTATTTTGCATTATCTATGCTTCAAAAGAATCCACAAGGACCTATTTTATTGACACAATTGCATATAGTACTGTAGCATGGTAAATCTAGTTGGATTAAACAGTAGGGAAAGTGCTTAAACTTTCCAGGGGAGATAATGTTTGGTGAATTTTAGGTAAATTGAAATTCAATTAATGACAGCCACTGGATAAGTATTTATCAAACATAAATATATTAAACACACACACAGACACTGATATGTGTATAATAAGAGATATTGAGAAACTGTAACTCCATTTGTTCAGCTACATTTATGCAAGAAGAATAAAAAGAGCTGCTCACTTCTTTAAGATTAAATATCAGTTCTTCTTTCTTCTTTTTTGCATCTCTCTCCTCTTGCAGCTGCTGATGAAGATTCTCAATCTCAGAACTCAGTTCATCTGATGTTAGCCTGAAGAGCAACAACATTTACTAAGCAGAAAAACACTATGAGGCATATTTATCGGAGTGAGAATTGGGTTCACCACAGTTCACCAGAAAGGAATTTACAGCTCTCCGTTCACTTTTATAAGATTTTTAGAGGATAATTTATCAGAGGGTGTAAAAGAGTTCACTATGCTTTCACACTTTGTTATATATGTCCTTGGAAATCCTATACAAGTGAATAGAGAGCTGTGAAATTTCCCTCTGGTGAACTAAGTCAAGCTCCATCATTTACTTATGCCTCTTGGCAAACCAACATCAGTAAACTTACAATATGTTTGGGAAAAAAGCCCCAGTGTCACCTGGTGTAGAAATTATGAATGCGCAATGACTGACACAACACAAAAGTATGTGGACACAATTATTACACAGCATTATAGCAGATGTATAATTAAATGTTACAGCATTGGAAGTTTATGCATTTATCTCCAACATTTCTTACATATGCAGGTACAATGTTATGCACCCACACTGGCCTGCTGTTTACTCACCTTTCCGATGGGAGAGACCAGCTTTGATTCTGCAAACTGTCTACACGATCCTACCAACATATAATATTAACATTAACAAAACATTATAACACCAACATGCCAAGGCAATGGCTCATATCCTTTCAAAAAACTGTGTCCCAACATTATATGTACATGGAAAAAAGGCAAATATTCACAAACTTTCCATCTTTGCAGAAGTAACAGCATGCTAGTTAATAAGGCATGTGGCAAAAACATGGTAACTTGAACCATATTGTATGGACCCTTTCTCATAATGAACTGCTATATGTCTTAGCTAGATTACTATTGTACCTTGTGAGTCCCCCACATGCTAATAACAGCTGCAGTTTAATACAGGCAATGAATTCCTTACCCTGTGGACCTGATTATTTGCAACCTCCATCTTGTTTCTGGATTCCATTGCTGCAATCTTGGCCTGCATAGTGGTGGTACGACTTCTCTCCAACTCCAGCTGTTGTTTGCAGGCATCAAGCTCAATGCGAAGTATGGATCCACTCTCAGTCTGTGGAGACATTAGTCCATAAATATTCCATATTTCACTATCTTTCCAAATATAACATCTTATTATGTGCTGCAGAAAAAAATGTACTTTGCAATCACAGGACCGGACCTCAATTTTAGATGCTTTAAGTGAAAAATACCTAGGAATGCCCTGTCTCTTTGTCATCTGCAGATACAACTTACTGTAGCAATGTTCAGTTATTACACATTAGGCTTAGGGGCCGATTCACCGATTCAAAAAATTTCGAAGTTTTTTTTGGGCTACTTCGACTATCGAATGGGCTACTTCAACCTTCGACTACGACTACGGCTTCGAATCGAAGGATTCGAACAAAAAATCATTTGACTATTCGACCATTCAATAGTCGAAGTACTGTCTCTTTAAAAAAGACCCCCTAGTTCGCCATCTAAAAGCTACCGAAGTCAATGTTAGCCTATGGGGAAGGTCCCCATAGGCTTGGCTCACTTTTTTTGATCGAAGGATATTCCTTCGATCGTTGGATTAAAATCCTTCGAATCGTTCGATTCGAAGGATTTTATCGTTCGATCGAAGGAATTATCCTTCGATCGTTTGATCGAACTATCTGCGCTAAATCCTTCGACTTCGATATTCGAAGTCGAAGGATTTTAATTCCTAGTCGAATATCGAGGGTTAATTAACCCTCGATATTCGACCCTTAGTGAATCGGCCCCTAATTGTTAAGTACATTTAAAAGTATTGAAACAATTCAATAGAAGAGTCCATGTGGGCAAATATGCATCACTGAATATTTAACACTTATCAAAGGAAAAAGTTGATTGCAACTAAAATCTGCAGACATTTTTATAGAAGTCAATGGGTAGTGTCCCATCAGCATTTAAGCAAGTTGATGTTCAAGATTTTTTCATTGACTTTCAAGGCAAATCTTACAGCCTCAGTGGATATTAATGGCACAATGCGGTGTTCGTTTGCACAGTTTTACGCAAAATCACTCTCCAAAAATGTTTCATTCATGAAAAATGAATATATCTCTTTCTTAGGATCTGCCAAAACCCTGAATTTGGTACATCCTTATGATTTACGTGTAGCTGGAGTGTGGGGACAGTTGTTTCACTTTCCTCAATTAAGATATTCCCAAAAGAGCATCATCTTGATGTCCAACAGAGGTGGTGCTTAGGTGCTAAACTAAGTAATATAGCAGGGTATGTTCATTTATATGAATGTAAATATGAAGGTTATGGTGCCAGAGCAAGTGCACAGAAGTAAGAACAGTGCTCCAATGAATTAATCCAGATTAAAAAGCCTTTAACAATTCATTGGCACAAACCACAACATTTCAGGCCTACTCCATCCTCGCTTGAAAATACACCAATATAGGTCTGAAATGTGGTCATAGTTTGTGACAATGAATCATTACATAAAGGCTTTTTATGCAAGATATCAGTGCTGTCCATTCTTCTCCCGGTATATCTGCTGTCAGGTGACCACTAAGGGCCCCATATAAGAGCCAGTGTAGTGCTGAAGGCTATCTTCATGCTACAAGTGCATTCAAAACACATTTGTATCTACAGATGTGCACCTTCCTTCTCTTCTCTTTATGCAGGGGGTACCCTGGCCATCACTTACCACTCACTCAAAGGAAAAAAATAGGAGATGCCAAGGGGGCATCTGAAGTTGGTCTTAACATGCAAAATGATACACCAGTAGTTCTCAAGCATTCAGATTCATTTATACAGCCATCTGAGGGTACAATAAAATATTCCATATATTGGGATTATAATCATTTAAATAAAGAATTACATATTGATTGTATTACCATTACCTTAAGTTTTATTATTTCCAGTTCTTTTTCTGACTTTTCTCTTTCCAAGAGTTTTAACCTTTCACTGCAAAGAATATAAATATTCATCACGAATACAATTTGTGTACAGAAGATATTTACCTATTTATAGCTCTTTACTAGGCCTATATAGTATCACGATCTGTCTTCATTATAATGAGCAATATTGTGAGAAAATCTGGTTTGCTCTGCATAACATAAAGGAGTAATTAACTTTAAAATTAGTGTAGACAGTAGTATTCTAATAAAATTTGCAACTAGTCTTCAGTTTTTAGATTTTTTGTGTGGTTAGAATTACATAGAATTACAATAGTTTTTGGTTGGGCATTCCTTTTAATATTTTTTTGGACTGTGACCTCAACAACTGGAGGAGAATTTCAGTTGTAGGCTAGAAATCAGCTAAATGTAAAGGCTAAGAATCCAAAAAAAACAAAAAAAAACAACATATACCATTTAGAATTAAAAGCAGACAGCTAATATTCCCATGGGAATAAACTAACATGAAAAAACAGAGCAAAGAAAATGCATGTTAAAGGGGTTGTGTGCTATTCTGAAACAATTGGTTTTCATTTTTCTTTATTTGTGGTTTTTGAGTTATTTAGCTTTTTATTCAGCAGCTCTCCAGTTCATAATTTCAGGGTCCATATTACCCTAGCAACCATGCATTGACACAAGAGACTGAAATATGAATAGGAGAGGGCCTAAATGTGTAGCCTTACAAAGCATTTGTTTTTAGATGGGATCAGTGACCCCCATTTGAAAGCTGGAAACATAAGAAGAAGGCAAATAATTCAAACACTATAATAAAGAAAAAAATAAGACCAATTGAAAAGTTGTGAACCACCCCTTTAAACTGTACTTCAGGTGAGGAATGAGACTCACTGAGCCTGCTGTAATTCTGAATACATTGCGGCAAGTTTCAAATTTACATCCTCTGTGCTGTCCTGTAAAGACAAAGCAAAAAAATAGAATAGTTATTAATCTTGATTTAATTTACTTAAAAAACTTTATGAAGAGGTAAGACTGTACACTAGAAACAAGACTAGATTTAATCAAAATTCATGTTATTATCTGTGTCATGAATAGATCCAAAAAGAACCAGTAGCATGGTCGTTTTCTACGTGGATACCGACAAGGTATACCCTTAATGTTTGTGAGTAGGCACACCACAACTTGTTCATCTTTAGGGTTAACAAACAAACTGAACTGTTAGTTTATTCTTTGCCATGCAAAGCTCATTTATATGGCTGATATAATTTCTATAATTCATTTAGCTATTCATTTGAAAGGAGAAGGAAAGGCTAAAATTAAGTAAGCTTTATCAGAAAGGTCTATATAAATACACCAGTAAACCCACAAAGTATTGCTGCTCTGAGTCCTCTGTCAAAAGAAACACAGCATTTCTTTACTTCTATTGTGTACACAATGGCTTCAGTATCAGACTTCCTCCTTTCTGCTTAAACCTCCAGGGCTAGAGCTTAACCATGCTCAGTTTGCTCCTCTCTCCCCTCCTTGCTGTAATCTGAGCCCAGAGCAATGAGTGAGCAGGGAGAGACTCAAGCAGGAAGTGATGTTACACCAAGCTAATATGGCAGCTGCTATTCTGAAAAAACGGATAGCTTCTAGAGCTGTTTTCTCTGGTATGGTAAAGCATTCTGCAGAATAAATATTGTGTTATAGCTTGTACTTTTGTGGCTAATCTATTGGCAATAAACTTCTTCAGTAGCTTTCCTTCTCCTTTATGCACCCTCCAAACTGTTTTTGGAGGGTGCATAAAGGACCTTGTGAACGTATTTGCTGTGCATCCTTTATCCCCTTTTCTCTATACCAATTTCGTTAGGTGTTGAGGATACTAACGTTTAGAGTGCTTATTCTCAGTGTTATGTTAGTGAAATATTATTTCCTATTCTGTGTACTTCATTATAGAATTCAAAGATTACACTGTGGTGTCTGCTGACAGGAACTACTTTATGAAACACTTTCCCTACAATTTGTATATTTGCAGTCCATCTTGATAATGAAGCTGACACTCACATTTCCATACGTCTTGCAGGCTCTTAACTGAACTACATATTTCAGGATGAAAAGAGGTTAGCGATAGTCTTTGTGCTGTTTATTGCATACCCCCAGCTGGCTGATATGTTCCCTACTCTTTACACTGGCACGAGCTGTCTCATTTGTACATACCACATTAGCCTGGATGTGGCTCTGAAGATGCTGCAGATGCTTGTTCTGTTCCTGCTCTTTTATCTGCTCTTTTAAGAGGTTGTTTTCTTTCTTCAGGCTAGAGATGGAATTTTACATAGACAATGTATACAAGATGCTTCTGTTCACAAGACGTGTCTGTTTTTTAAGGTAGTGTATGACCAGTATCTATTTGCAATAATATTATTTGCCATGATACTCATAGACAATTCTATACATAGGTTTTTTTTCTTTGGTCAAAAATGGAGTTTAGGAACCTTTTTTCAGATTACACCACCAGCTAATACTGATTATTAACACTCTATTAGTGCTAGAAAACACATTTTCACATGATCCTAGTTACATTACCTTTGATTGCTATATGTTTCAAAACTCATAATATTTCATGTCTGACTTATGCTTAAAGGGGTTGTTCACCTTTAAATTACCATTAAGCATGATGTAGAGAGTGATATTCTGAGACAATTTGCAATTGGTTTTTCATTTTTTGCGGTTTTTGAGTTATTTAACGTTTTATTCAGCAACTCTTCAGTTTGCAATTTCAGCCATCCATTGCTAGGGCCCAAATTACCCTAGCAACCATCTGAATAAGAGACTGGAATATGAATAGGAGAGGCCATGACTAGAAAGATGAGTAATATAAAGTAGCACTAACTATAAATCTGTAGAATTACAGAACATTTGTTTTTTAGAAGTGGTCAGTGACTCCCATTGAAAGGCTGGAAAGAGTAAGAACAAGAAGGCAAATAAAAAAGTCGCTTCGAATTAGCCATTCTGTAACATACTGAAAGTTCCATTAAAGGTGAACCACCTATTTAATAACAGTGCCGAAAATTAAACCAAAAGTTGATTATCCCTCAATGTAACAGACATAAGAAAAATGCAATATATAAGGATACTATAAGGCTAATGGCCTACCAACCTGCTGATAGCCATCCTGAGCTCAGCCAGCTCCTCTGCATCTGCTTGTAGCAGTTCATAATCTTGAAGGATCTCAGAGTTCTGCATATCAAGAAAAAAAGCATGGTTCATACAGGCAAAGCCAATAGCAGAGTAGACTCTTGAGAATCTTCTGGTATATATTCACATCATTATAATCCAGAGCCCAAAACTGAACTTGCTGTGTGCTTAAAATGCCAGAACTTGAAAGCCTTCATTAGAGGATTAATGTACTGCTTAACAAGAGAGATATTTCACATTTTTTAAAATGAATCATGTAAAGGCAGTGTCGGACTGGGAAGCCAGGGGCCCACCAAAAACCTTAGACCAGTGGCCCACCCAAAAACCTTTAGACCAGGGGCCCACTCAAAGTATTATTTTCTTCCTTTCCTCTCTCAACCTCTATTCTCCTATTCTCTTTTATTTACATACTATAACTTATTATTCCATCTATTTAGCCTCTTTATTCTCATAGAAATAGGGAATGGCCATGAAATAAGCCAAATGTTTAGAAGCAGGAGGGCCCACTGACACCTTGGCCCACCGGGAGTTTTCCTGGTATCACTGTGAGCCAGTCCGACACTGTGTAAAGGTACTCACTACTCATTGTCTGTTTCCTCAAAAATCATCCTAGATCACCTTGATCTAATCTCTAGTCTCATCTACAAGAATGAAAATGCTAAATATTTTTCTTTTAATTTCTTTAGGGGACAAGGAAACCATTCCTGCATACAAGAAGGCACAAGACTTGAGAAAGATAACATTATTCCTCTTCATCCCTATGCATAAAATGTCTTGTCATTCATTTCCACCGCTGGTTCATTTAAAAAAGAAGACTAGATAGCAAAACTTCCTAAGAGAGTAGGGATGCACCGAATCCACTTTTTTGGATTCGGCCGAAACCCCGAACCCTTTGTGAAAGATTCGGCCGAATACCAAACCGAATCCGAACCCTAATTTGCATATATGGGTGGGAAGGGGAAAACATTTTTTACTTCCTTGTTTTGTGACAAAAAGTCACGTGATTTCCCTCCACACCCCTAATTTACATATGCTAATTAGAATTCGGTTCGGCCAGGCAGAAGGATTCGGCTGAATCCGAATCCTGCTGAAAAAGGCTGAATCCTGGCCGAATCCCGAACAGAATCCTGGATTCGGTGCATCCCTACAAGAGAGTCACTGGAAACACTGTTGTGTGGCTGTTGTGTGGCAGCACAAGTATTATGTAGAAAATTACAAGCGGCAGAAGAGCACTTTTTAGACTTAAAAGATTGCCATTGACTATTAAAGGGTCCGTAACACCACAAAATGAAAATGCCCTAAAAGTGGGTAACGATGTCTTATGGGGTTATGTAATAAAAAGCACTACGTAACGCAGTAGCACATAGGAACCAATCAGCAGGTAGAATTTACTGGTCAGTTGTTTAAATGCAAACATCTCATTGGTTGCTATGGGTTACTGCTCCTGGGCAAACTTAGTGCCTTATATTAGATATAGGGGATAGTGCACAAGAAGAAACAGACAACTTGCAGGGTGTTTGGGGTCAAGAATATGGCTCTTTCAAGCACTATAGCCCCGTCAAGGGATTATTAGACAACAGATCAAAATATGTAATGTGGTCTACATGTGGGCTAACCCGAGATAAAAAAAACTCTAAAGCTGGCCATAGACGCAAAAATAAAGTCCTTTGAAATGAATGTTCATATGGTTTTCGGACAGGTGGGGATTGTCGCGACAGTTTGCATGCCATGGCGATCGGTCATTTAGTCAATCGGACAGGTTAGAAAGTTAATATTTCTGCATCTATTGCCTATCTGACGATATCTAGGGGTGACTGCCACTACTATTTGTCAATTAATGCCCAGAATATCATCTGATTTGTTTTTTTACTACTTTATTTAATCTGAATGAGTAGTGGTAGTTGGGAAAATGCAACAGATGATGATTTGTCAGACATAAGCATAAATCTGCACGTCTATGGCCATCTAACATGCCTGGGTCACACTTTAGAGAACCTGGAAATCTGAGATGACAGATTTTTTTTTTCCCTGATCATTATCGACCTGCCTCCAAGGGATGCACATTCCTTGCCACTGACAGAAACTTATGGTCATTGTTGTTGCTATAGCGGACAAAAACGGACCACAGGGAGAAAGGTGATGAAAAACACAAAAAAATAAAAGGCATTGAAATTGGCACCAGTTCCATTAGCTGCACCTGCCTTTTGTTCAAGTCATATTCCTTAGCCAGTCCTAAAGAGTACTAGCTGTTTCCTGCAGCCTGATGGATTATGTTTACCCAACCCAAGAGGAATGCATAACAAGCATCCTGCAATTGAAGTCAGATTAAAGACTTTAGTTGAAAATATGACCACAGATAATACTGTCAGCTGGTATTAGTAAAATGCAACTGAGTTGCAACTGGTAATTATGTCCTGGAGAACCTGTTCTTGATCTTTTGCAACCCCTTATTTGACATGCATCAGCCTGTTTCACACTGTCCTGCCCCACTCTGTTATTATTACAGTTTGAATTTATAGAGCACCAGCTTATTCTTCAGTGGACTGTACACTGGATTGGGTAATAACAAACATAACAACAATCAGAAACAAACTTATTACAGACAATGGTACAATCATAAACAAACTGAGACATGAGGTCAGAGAGCACTTCAAGAGCACCTTTAGTTTAGGGGTAAGTGGGCACAAAGTGATTACAAGGTGTGAGTTTTAGGCTTTGTTACTCTAAAAATAAAGTGCTAATGTCCGACAGATACGGAAGATCACAGAATGGAGGTGGAGTTAAAAGTATAACAATATAAAAGATGCCTACACGTTTTTTTTTAAATGTCTTGCTATCAGGGGAGGAGGGTGATATTTATGTTTATAATTTTTTTAAATGTATTATTTATGAGAGGCTACCAAGAGATGGCTTTTCATGGGAAAGCTTATAACTATATACTTATACACATGGTGGTTGGTCTCTTTTTTTGGGGAGGTTAAGCATTCCTATGTATAATAATATGTATTGCTTCCTTGGATGCGGGACTTACCCCAAAAGCTCCTAGGCAATTTTGTAAATTGTAAAAAAAAAAAAAAAAAATATATATATATATACTGTATATATACGCATTTACCATGTCTTTCTTTCAGCATGTACACGCTGTGAAGTAGGAAAATCCAATTTTTGGGGGTTAACAAAATATTATTATAGAGCCATACACACATGTAAAGTATTGACCCACCACACACAGACAGCTTTGGATGTAGAGTTTATTTTACAAGATATAAAGCTTTGCTCCCACATGGCTGTCTCATAGTGCCATAGTGCCTCGGATACTCTGGTGGGCTATAGAGGGTGCTGCATAGCAATAACAATCATTTTACAGCAGGGTTGCTATTAAACACTACAACAATGAAAGCATAATATTAAATATATAATTTTTTCTGCAGAATAAAGATTTGCATAACAAAAGGTTGAAAGGTATATTAATGTTCAGTTTACAGTGGGTTGCAGGGAGACATTAAGATAAAGACATACTGAATAATCTACAAATTACAAATCAGTAAAGCAGGAATATGGGACATCTATATAAGACTTTTTTTGGCAAGATGCAGAATTAAAAAGACAATATAAATAACTAGGTATAGCACTTCCCAAATGCATACTGTATTTACCACACAACACCACAGCAAAGACATTAGATTTAAGGTCCTCTACCTTATTTGTTGTACTCTGGTACTGAGCCTTTGCCTGTTCCAGTTGTTCCTCTGTGCTTTTTAAATTAACAGCAGTCTGCTGCCATCTCTCCTTCCAATAGAGGGTGAGCTGCTGCTGCTCCTGGATCTGGGAACCTAGTTGTTCATGCGCTTGTTCCAGAGAGACCTGCAGGTTCTGGCCACGGGTGCATAGGTTATCCCTCTCTTCAATTAACTGAGCTTGAGAAGATCTGGGAACAATAGGAACAATTAAACAAAGTAAATTGTTCTAAAGTGATTCTATTTTCTGGACAAACATCATTACAGTATATGGTACTATTGGTGCTGTATATGCACATACATTACTAAATAAAATCAGGGATGTGCAAACACTCCCTAGATTTAATAACATAACCAAGTATTTAAGCCAATTTTCACAAGCTGGCAGGACTTGAATTGAGACCTAATACACAGTATATTTTGCAGTCAGTAAAGAAATTAATTCTCCCAACGGAAGGTTAAATTGTAAGAGTCCCTGCTAGGTTAAAGGGTAGGAAGCTGTCTTCTAGATCATCATGCAAATGGTTTGGAAAGGTTGAATCTGAAGGACATGCATGAAAAATATAATTAAATTAATATGTTGTATAAAGGTATGGGACCTGCCATACAGAATGCTCGGGACCTGGGATTTTTCAGATGACAGAGCCATAATTTGGGTCTTCATACCTTAAGTCTACTAGAAAATCATGAAAACATTAAATAACCCCAATAGGCTGGTTTTGCTTCCAGTAAGGATTAATTATATATTAGTTTGGCTCAAATACAAGGTACTATAATAACAGAGAAAAGGGAAATAATTTTTAAAAATTTGGATTATTTGGATAAAACAGAGTCTATGGGAGAAGATCATTCCTTTCTGGATAATGGGTTTCCAGATAATAGGTCCCATACCTGTACATAAATTACACTTAATTAATATTAATTACACTTATATATAATAAATTACAATTAAACATAAGAATGTTAATTCAGCCCATCAAATTCCCTGATTGAATCAGGTGTCTTTACCTGAGCTCCTGGATGGTCTGGCTTTCCCCATGTTCCTCCACAGTTGACATCAGCAGCTCTTTCTCACCCAAGAGCTGGGCACGCTCTGCCTCCAGGGCAGTTGTAAGGTTGGTAGAAATCTTGTGTTCTGCCTGGAGCTGATGCAGTTCATCAAGGGTGCTCTGCAGTTTATGCTGTGTCTGCCCCAGCTCGGTTGCCAGTTTCTCATTCACCTAATGGGAATGCCATGGACAGTATATATAAGATGGTAGTTGTAGTTATTGGAGCCCATTTGATTCAACATTTTCATGTAATAAGCTGTATATGATTAGTTACCCTGATATGATAAGTAGTGTCATTTTGTCTCATGTAATTTTGGCATTTTTAAAATTCTCTTTAACTATTATATCAGTGTCCATTTTAATCTATAACATTGTTGTTTGCTTTGGTCTAAGCCTAAACACTTCTTGGCCTGTTACAATTTAGCAGCAGCAGCCAACTAAAGCAGGGGAGCCCTTTTTATCTACAAATGACACCGATAGTTATTGGAATCCTAAGCAGTAATGTAAATAAAAATGTAAATTTTGCCGTGAAGAATACAAGAGTTCAAGAGTATTGGAAACAGGTAATGATACTGTCATCAGGCCCGTATGTAAGGGGCTCTGGTACTTCAGAACAGGTTCTTCATCTTAATGTATATTCCTGTTACATATTATTACTATAACAATTACTAGAATGCATTGAAACAGATGTTAGAAATGGAAAATAATTATGAAGTTAAAAAAACCCACACCCCTCCAATTATGATAAAAAATGCCCACCTGGATATATGGAGGTTTTAGCGGTTACTTACAGACACAATTGGACTGGTTATTTTTGAACACCTTTAGCTGCAAAATTACTTTCATATTTATGGAAAACCATTGATATATTTTTATCACTTGAAAATGTTGTGTGGGAATTATTATTACTGTTGGTTTTTTAAAGACATTTTTGTTATAAGTGAATAGGCAGGCAATACATGTCACAGGCAGAGTACAGCAGTTTTACAGTGGGTAGCAGTTAACATCGATAGCCAATATCATCATCAGGTCCTGTCACTGTAACAATAGGAAAAAGGAGCCCAGGCCCCTGGTAAATAAGGAGTGCACCCAGTATGTTAATTAAATATCCAATAAAGAGTGAGAAGGCCATATATATATATATATATATATATATATATATATATATATATATATATATAATATATATATACATATATAGTCTGTTCTTTAAGTACCTGCACTCTTCCTTCCACGGTTCGGAGTGGGTGCAATGGTGAATAATAGTATGTATCCTTCACAGTGGACCAGCACTCCAGTAAAATTTTAAATCAAACGTCTTTATTAAAACATCACTCTCGTGTCCAACATTTCGGCCCACATTGATAAAGGCCCCAATGTGGGCCGAAACGTTGGACACAAGAGTGTTGTTTAAATAAACACGTTTGATTTAAAATTTTACTGGAGTGCTGGTCCACTGTGAAGGATAAAAGAAACATTTCTCCATTCTGCTTCATTGTGACCTCTAGCGGACAGGTAACGCTTTCTCTGTATATTTACCACTTGCTAATGTACCGTGTAATTTATCTACTGTACGGCATTTACTTTGTGTTCTAGTTTGTAACTTTGTAAAGATCTGCATACCTAGTTGCACAATGCAAACAAAAGTATATTTCAACGAATCTCCCAGGCTATGCCAGAGGGTCACAGTGCAGGCATTATAATATTGAAACTTGATAGCCATAACCGAATCTTACTGCATAGCCTTTCACAAAGTAAGAAAAAATCATTATTGTACTATAAAGAAATAAATATTGATATAACCTAACAAAGGGATTATAGTGCTGTAACATTCACTTTTACACGATTAAGTATTCTGCAGAAGTCATGTTAACTCTGTGGTAGGCTGCAATAGGCAATAGCAAACATGGTGATACTGAGTACTTTGGTATCTGTGTTTGTCAGTAAACCACGGGACATCACCACATTGCCCAATTTGCATCCCCGCCATTGCCCACTATAGCAATTGTCTAAAGGTACTTGTACAATCATTTATCTGTCAGATTTTCCCCTGCCATAGCAACCTAACATCTACACACCTGTTTCAGCATCACCAGCTCCTCCTTCATCTGCACCTTCTCCTGGTCCTGACGGTTGGCCTGGGATTTAGCTCCCACCAACTCAATGTGGAGGTCACTGACCTGGTCATTAAACCCCTCCCGACCCCTCTGAGCCCGTTCCAGTTCTAGAGACAGTTCTTGATTTCGCTTATTCAGCTCTAACTTATCCTGCAGAGAAAAAAAAAGTTAAAGTAAATTTTGGTAAAAGCAGGGAACTGGGGAAGAAGCTTGCATTCGGGTATAAAACACAACTATATTTAGTCAACTTTTGCTGCAAAACTGATAAAACAACATGCAGCTTGTTAATATTTTAATCTTGGGTAATTTCCATTTCCCTGAAAAACGTGCATAAGAGAAAGGATACTGGATTCGAAGGCTCTGGATCATATATATTTCCCTAGAGCCACACATTGAGGGTTAGAAACCTAACTTTAACGTTGACTAGTGAAACAGGGTTTTTGATGTCCTAGAGGTCATGGTCATAATTCTGCAAAGACAGTTGTTAATAGGTATTAATTAGATTTTTTTGTTTGTAAATGCAGAGTTTTTTTTTTTTAATGCTAAACAATGTGTGCATCCTATTGGTGCCTAAGAGGGCATTTGCATACACTCTTTTGCAACATTGTTAGATCATATTCAGGCTGTCCATACTTGATGCACAACCTCAAATGCTTACGCCTCTTTCAAATGAACTTTTTTCAGATCAATCTATTAACATTGATTAATATAGCACGCAATCTCCGACCTAACCAGTTGCATTATCTTAAAGTTGGTCTCTGTATGAAAGGGGTTATAACTTAGATATAATCAAGGCAGTTTTACAGATTAGATGACTAAATGCCAGCTAGATGGGTTTACTTTAAGAAAGGCAGTGTGCAAAAAATGGGTGGAATGAGCCTTTTTGCCCCTTCAAGGTGGAATTATTGAAGGTCCTTGTGGTCCGTTACTGTTTGTTTTTGTATGTAGATGTATATGTTTAAAGTATAAACCATTTATTGCACAGTGCTGTGGGATATGCTGGTGTTCTATAAATGCAAATAATAATAATATCAGAAGGAGAAGCTTTGATATAGAGATCTGAGTTTAACAAACAATGACATTTTAATGTAAGAAAATCCATGCAAAACACTGATTTACAAATCTATAATTTGTCAGTCAACTGGCCTTTTTAAATGTACATTTAAATAAATTATAACACCAGGTATACTAGTATGTCCTGAAAACATTAGTTGAAAAACACACTGGTGCATGCAAAACAAAGTAATACAGTAATACAGTTACATATCTTACCTGCAGAAATCTCTCCCTGTCAGACTGTGCAATATTTAGTCTTAAATCCAGATCTTTAACTTTTTCCTCCAGTCTCATAATTTTTGTGGACGTGAGCTCCTTCTCCTAACAACATTAACATATGAATCACATTATAAAGCCATTATCTTCCTTGTTAAAATCTGTTGTCTGGTTTACTAAGTAGACCAATGGCATGAGGCTATAAATTACATGATTAATAGGACAGAAGTATCACTCATTGAGGAAAATAATTGGACACATGACATGCTGATATTATTATTTGACTGTGGACCAGCCCCTGGTAGGATTTTTATGGTATCCCAGGATCACCCGATTACTTCTGAAAACTTGTCATCGTTTTAATGCATTTAGCCAGTTGCCACCCATTCCCCAACCTTACTCAAAATATTTTATAAAGTGGATATCAGACCTCGTATTGAAACAGTTGCACCTGGTGTAATACATAGTTAATGATGCCAATAAAATAGTTTTTGTTTGCTTATTTTTTCTGCCCTAGTTTATCTCACTGGCAATCTACTCATAACACTGAAGCAATGTCTTCTTACTCTTATAATTACTATGCAAAGACTGCCAGCTATTTAGAATTTACAATACAGGATATAAGTGAAACATATTCCTTCCTTAGAGCAATCTTACGGCTGACTTATTGTCATTTCTGATCTAAGCACAGTTGAATCAGTTAATTTTTTTTTTTTTATTTCAATATTTTTTATTGAGGAAATCGTGCATAACAACAAATCCGTCAGTATTGTTACTGTTAATTAACAGACATAGACAGCGAGGAAAACATCTCTTTTGCTAACAGTGAAGTGGCTAAATCCAAACTTAATAACATACGTAGCAGATGACATGATGAATCAGTTAATTTTTGAGAAATTGTGCCCTTGAGCCATACCAGACTGGTAGTGTTAAAGTTCAGCTGAAGATTAGACAGCTCTTCTTGCAGATCCTGATGAGCTCGGAGTGTGTCTGTAACTCTCTGGTTAGCCTCATTGGTTTGGCTAAAGGCCTGCTGACTTCCCTTAAAATAAACACAATCTGATATATTGATTTGTTATTGAATCATCCCCTATAATACAAGAGACCAAGTTGTATTTCTAAAAAAAAATCAACACTTTAACACATAAAGAATGTCAAGAATACACAGTAAAACTACTCTGCCAAACATACCTTTTATATGCGCATTGTCATGTGTGATGAAAATGTGAATGGTCAGGTTTAGTCTACTGTTATAGACATGGCCTACAGTTTGGCTATTATTGAAATGTATTTCAATTTTATGTTGTACCTCCAAATATCTACATTAATGATTGATAAAATATAAATTAACATCAAACCATATGTAAATTTGTAATGTTGAAGTCAAAAGGACAAATTCAAGTGGCAAAGACTTTCTTTCATGAAAACTCACAAAATGCTGCAGAGAAACTGTACACTGTAAATGATGTAATGGCTTTTTAGGCAGTAATGAAGTGGTGAAAATGTCAGATAAGTGTTAAACATGGCCTCAAAATTGGGAAAAAAAAGTTTTCCCTCAATGCAACTAAATTTAATGACCCACCTCTCTCAGAATCTTTAGTTCCACAACAGCTTGATTCTTTTCTGCCTCCAGGACTTTGACTCGATTGCGAAGGTAGAGGAGATTCTCACGTACAGTTCTCAGCTCTCGGTTTAGTTCATCATTTTCCTTTAAGCCATCAGTAACATTTACAATGTTATATTACAGCCAGTGAACATAATAGTGCTCATTTACAGTCACAGATGCGGTTGCACAAAAAAAGACACAGTTATTGCACAAGTCAAAGTAACATTGAGTTGATAATAATTTGAATTTATAAAACAGGCATGGACTGGCAATCTGTGGGTTCTGGCAAATGCCAGAGGGGCTGCTGTAAGTTGCCATAGACACTCAATATTTATTGGGCTGGTGGGAAGCTATTTGGGCCTCGGTGTACATGAAATGCCAGGGCCTGTTTTGATTCCCAATCCAGACCTGTTTATAAGTACATGCAAATCCTAGGGATACCAATCAAAGAACTCATAAAATGCCATTGCATATGAATGATGCCTTGTACCCTTTGGCTGCTTGTATTCATTGCTACATATGTTTTATAACTGTAGTTTGCTTGTAATTTAGAAATGTTAATAATTTTTGAGGAGGGAAGTACTGTTAATTTAGGAAATGCTGCAATCTCACAACATTTCCATGGCAAGTAATGAGCACATGACTTTAAATAAGGTGCCACCAGTGTTAAGAAAAATAGATTATAATAGAAATATATAACTCCTTCCAAAGGTCATTGTGAAGTTACCATTGGAGTCTTCTGGTCCTTGAATATGTTGGTGTAGTTGAGATTTTCCAGGTTAGATTTGGTCTTCATTACTTCCATTTCTAGATTAATAATCCTAGCAATAATATAGGCCACAGGTAAGGTTTCAAACAAAGACAAAACAAAGCAATACTGAAAGCATGTTGCCATACTAACAAAGATTCAGTAAGTGAGAAATATAGTTTTGTTTTCACATGCCAAAGATACTTAATGGTCTTGTTACTCCAAATGCAATTTACTGTAAAATAGAAAACATAAAACTGCTTGGTTTTAGCAGTAGGGGGTTTTTAAAGCAGGAAATAAATTTGTTTAATCTCTCTCTCTCTTAAACTAGGTGTAATAGAGTAGAACTCCCATTTTATGTTTTTTAGAGGACCAGAAAATATTAGTGTAAGGAAAGATAGGCCAAGAGTCCTGGCTTTGTGTATGTGCGCTGCTTCAGATTTTTAAACAGAAAAGGAGGGGATAATGTGTTTGGTTGTTCATAAATGTTAAAGGAAAAGGAGTGCTCCCATTAACCCTATAGCATAACTCCCTATATGCTTTTACTCCTATTTTTGCCTAAAATGGAAGCAAAGTATAGGGACCACTGCAAAAGAACAACTAGTAACATTTTAGCCAATATTTCTTTCTAACAGCAAAATATATGAATTACAGTAACTCTAACATTGTTCTAAAATAGATTGAGAATTCTGCTCACCGGTCTTGCAGTTCACCACGTTGCCTCTTGTCCTCATAGCGAGATACCTCTAACCATCCCTTTTCCTTTTCTAGCTGAGATATGGATGTTTCCAGTTGCTAAGAGAGAATATAAAAAAAAGATCAAGAATAGTGTGATTGCAGGAAAGAAAACATCCCAAACTCCTCCCTCACCCTCAAGATGCTGTTCACCTTCAAGTGCCCAAGTTACATAGCTAATTTGGGTTGAAAAAAAGCAATAACTCATCAAAATAAAAAATTAATTATAGAATAATGGTCCTCAACCTTTTTTACCCATGAGCTACATTCAAATGCAAAAAGAGTTGGGAAGCAACACAAGCATGAAAAAAGTTCCAGATCTGGTAGCCATAAATTGTGTCTCACAGACTGGAATAAATAATTATAAGCAGTTAATTCTGCATTTTGAGTGCTCTCCTCTTACTCTCTATAAGATTGATATCTGGTAGCCATAAATTGACAGCTTACAGGAGGCTTGGTTTGGTCATAAACCTCATTTTTTTGCAACTAAAACTTGCCTTCAAGCCTGAAATTGAAAACCAAACACTTGCATTGAGGCCACTGAGAACAATATGTTCCTCCCAGAGATCACTGCTGTAGAACTTGAAATTACAGTAGCCCTGGATATAATTCCAGTCCAAATAGTCCTCAGAAAGGCATTAATGGCGTCTGCCATCTCAACATCACTTGGATTGGTTATCAGTATATAATACACAAAAGCTGTGAATATCTTGTAAATTATATCCTTATAAACGGTGAGTAGTAATGTCATCAGTTATAAACGGTGAGTAGTGATGTAATTTCTGTCACATGACTCACTGAAACTTGTGTATTATAATTAATAAAGTACCCCCAGTTGTAAAATATGAGGATATTATAAGTTACCTCGGAGTTCCATGACCTGTATAAAAACACTCGGCCTTCGGCCTCGTGTTTTTATATGGTCATGAAACTCCTCGGTAACTTATAATATCCTTATATTTTACAAGAGGGGGTACTTTATTCACTATATAATGTCTTCTAATGTATTTGTAAAATTAATCATATCTCCTTGCAAGTGCCTTTTCTCCAGAAAAAAATAGCCCCAACCTTGTTTTTCCTCATAGTTTAATTATTCCATTCCTTTTACCAATTTTAATGCAAGTATGCACTGCATACTCCAAGTGAGGCCTTACCGTAGATCTATAGAGTTTATGTATTATTTTTTGCAAGGCAATCATTTGTTTGCTTTAGTAGCCACTGACTGACACTGCATAGAGTTAAGCTGGCCATAGATGTTGAGATTTTTAAAAGATCAGATCCTGATCGTGAGACCACGATCTTCTCAGAACGATCGTACGATCGTACGAATCTACCATCAACTAAAAAGACCAATTTACCAGGAAAACAAAGGGGAGCTGCCTGCTTGGCCCTGCAAACATAGATAGATTGCACTGGGACCGACAAAGATTTTTTGACCTGGCCGATCAATTTCCCGACAGATGTCGGCCGAAAAATCGTAAGATGTACGATCGTTCGAATACCACTAACCGCACGATAATTTCGAAGGATTGGTCGGGCTTCCCTAAAATCGGTCGTTCGGCAAGAAGAATCGTCGCGTCTATGGGGACCTTTACACAGTTTGTTATCATCCAATCCTTCTTAATTAAGGATACCCACAATGCACTGCCATTTAGTGTATAACTGGCATTTATGTGAATTGTACCATAGTGCATAAACTTGTATTTATCAGCATCAAGCTTATTTCCTGCCCAGTTCTCCAAATTAGTCCCATCAGAAAAAAAATAGATACAATACTTAAAATGTTCACCTACAGGTATTAAATGAACAAGTGAAAAGCAAAAACCAAGGAGAGACCCCTGCGTTACTCCACTAACAACACTGGTTCAATTAGAAAATGTTCCATTTACCACCAGTCTTTGTATCCATCAGCCAGTTCTCTATCCAAGCACAAATATTAGGTTCCAGGCCAATATTCCTTTTCCAAATTTTGCCAGTTTTACTTTGTTATCCCTATAGTATGGTACCTACTTATTAACTCTATAGCAATTGATTGATTCTCTGCTATAAGTCATTTTGGTTGCATGGGCAGCCACATCAGTGACATAGCTGAGCCATTGCCCTTTGAGACATGCATTTGTTATACTCATAAATCAACAATTATAATAATTGGAAACAGTGTTCACCTTATTTGTGCGGGATTGTTGCTCACTTTCTGTAAAGTAACATGTTTAGAAAAGGCACGATACTTGGTCTGAGGTTTAGATGCATTATAGTTAAAGAGAACTAAAGCTTAACTAAAGAAGTAGTGAAGAAATGCTGTACATTATATTTTGTCTTCTGTACCAGCCCAAGGCAAACACAGCCCTTTAGCAGAGTAGATCTGTGCCCCAAAATATGCCCCAGTAGCACCCATCTTCTTTTCTGCTGATTCACTGCACATGCTTTGCATGCCTCCCAACATTTTGGAAATAGAAACAGGGACAAAAAGATCTGCCAAGCGTAGCGTGGCAAATTTCTTTTACCATGCCCATAGCCATGGCCAATTAGGTGGCCACACCACCTAATTACCATGTTAATTTTACAAATTTGGCAGGTTATGAAAGTTTGAACACATTTCTGTGGTTTTTATGTGTTGTTACAGTTTTGCTAATAAAGGTGAATTGCCCTTTAAGCTGCATGTCACAGTTTCGCCAAGAACCTTGCTTATCTTAAATTGTTACAATTTCTTCTTTGCTTATCTAAAATTGCTACAAATTTATCGAAGTGCACCTGATGAGTGTTCTGGGCTCTCTGCCAAAATCCAATTAAGTTTTAGAAACTTTGGGGCAAATTCTCTAAGCGCCAAAAATACACTAGCAACGCACTTCTCCAGGCGAAGTTTCACCAGGTTGCCGCTAATTAACTTAAATCCAAAGTTGCGCTCAGGGAGACGAAAGGTAACGAAGTTGCGCTAGCGTTAATTTGTCAAGGAAAGCACAGTTACACTAGGGATGCCTAATTTGCATACGGCACCAAGTTAAAGTACAATGGACATATATGTAGCAGCAAATACATTACACTACACAAGCCTGGAAAAGCTTCATAAAATAAAATAGAGTTGTTATATTGCCCTACACATGTGACCACTGTACAGTTTAGGTGCCATATGTTAGGAAATGTAGGGGGGAAGGAGGGTACCCCAAAAAAATTTACGATCTTTTTCAGCCTATCACCCTTAAAAAAGTAAAAGACACCTATTTACTCTATTGCACTTCGCCTGGTCTGAGGTGGCGAAGGAAAGTCTGGTGCAGGTAACGTTCAGTAAAATGCGCAAGTTAGTGAATTACCGTGGTTACATCCCTTCGCCATAGCGTAACTCTGCGTGGGTAAGGGTGCGAAGTAGCGCTAGAGTAGGTCCACTTCGCTAGCGAATTTACGCCAGCACCCGTTAGTAAATCGGCGAAATAACGAAATTACGTCACGCTGGCAAATTTGCGCTAGCGTTACCCGATTCGCGCTTTAGTGAATTTGCCCCTTTGTATTTTTTTCTGGCTGTTCAGTGCAGGAGATCAAAGAGACAGACGGGACATTTCAGTAACAATCCAAGACTGCAGGTTGAGCTGTCAAAATCGTGACTGTCCCGCAAAAAATGGGACAGTTGGGAGTTATGGAGCCTCTGTGCTGCTGTCAATAACTGAGCTTAGGGACCAACTCAAAATCTACAGTACGCATAGAATTGAAATGTCACAGTAAAAAGGCTGATTAGTAATTAATACAGATAATTACTACATGGCAGCATAGAAACCAGTGCAACTAGCACCAGACTTTAATAATCAGCCCTGTAGCATCAACTTATATTACAGGCCAACCTCATTTTCTGCTTGATAATTTGCGACGACCCCTAAGCTTAGCTTCTCAACAGCTGCTCAGAGCCCACTGAGCATGTGAGTGTTACAGACACTTTCCAGGATGGTGACCTCCTGTGACAAGTTTGAAGTCCTGGGTCATCGTTTCTATTGAGAAGCTGAAACTTTAGGCTGGTACAATAAGTTCAGTATATAAAATATGGCATTTTTAGCCATATACATTTTTAGGGTTTAGTTCTCCTTTAAACCCTGATATGGAATAATATATTTTCATGCTTTTACTTTAATAAAATCCCTGCATTACCAAATGTAGAATGCTAAAGATTGGTGTAGTGACATAAAACTGTCTAAGCATGTTGATCCTCAAGTATACTTACTTTTTGTTTTACTGCCAGTAGTTCAATTTTGGCTCTGCTGAACTCCAGCTCCTTATCTCGCTGCTGCAGCTCCTCTGATTGCCCTTCCAGCTTCACCTGAGTATCTCTCAGTCTCTGGACCAAATCTGCTCGCTTTTGGGCACTTTCAGTCAGTGATGCCCTTAGATCCATCTCAGACCCACTCCACCCTCTTCGGCTCAATGGCAGCTCCAGACTGAAATCCTCAGAAGATGATGTAGGTAGACGGGACAGTGAATTTCTCCTTGAAATGGGAGGACTGGACTGGATTCTGGAGGAGAAACCAGGAAAAACATTTCCCTTTATATAAAAAATCTTAAACAGATGTAGACGTAGAATAATGACTTTTGTTAGGCTATTTCTTATGTGGTTTATGTTCTATCTTAAAAGTATGCCATGAATTCTTGATTTTCATCTTTCAGGGGTTAATTTATGAATGATTGGGGAAGGATTCCCAATAGTTCAATCTGTTGTAGGATTTATCAAAACCTTTCTACCTGTCATACAGATTGACGCATTAATTAAAGATGTGTCAATTTGGCAGAATGTGTTTGACGTCTTTGAGCACTGGAACGGTATTCAGCCATGTGGAGTGTTAGTAGTCATTGCTGAGAAATATCACCCTTCCATATCTTTGCTTCCCGAAGCATGCAAAGAGGAAAAATTTGGACAATTCTATTCTGCACTGGATTAACAAGCAATTTAAATTTCAAATGTTCAATATATTTACTTATTGAGAGGTAATTATTGTTATCCCTTAATAAAAACAAAAGAAAACAAAACATTGGACCTTGATAGATTGGCTACTAGCCAATTAATTAAATGCCTCTTAATTAAATGTATGGATTTTATCAGGGTACAGAGGAAAGGGTAAATCATAATGTATTAGTTAGGTTTGTAGCAGTTGTTTTGGCCATACATGGCAGAAAAACAGTTGAAAAATAGAAGGAGGGAAAAAAAGTTCTGCCACGAAATTTTTTTGACCATACCTATTTTAAGGCCACACCCCCTAAATACTACACCCATTTTACAAAATTTGGCAGGTTATGGAAAGTTTGAACACATTTCTAGGGGGTTTTACAGTCAGGTTTTAGGTGTTATTACACTAATTTACTAATGAACGTGAATTGCCCTTTAAGCTGCCAAGAGACCTGCTTATCTTAAATAGTTACAATTATATCTTTGTTTTTCTTAAATGGTTACAAATGTATCTAAGTGCAGTATTCTGGCCTCTCTGCCAGAATCCTCTTCAATTTAATTTAATTAAGTTTTAGAAACTTTGTATCTTTTTCTGGCTGTTCAGTGCAGGAGATTAAAGAGAAATTCTGGACATTTCAGTAACAATCAGGACTACGGGCTGAGTTGTCAAAATTGGGACTGCCCCACTAAAAAACGGGACAGTTGGGCGGTATGAGGAAAGGGTAATCCATAAAGCATAACAAATGTATTAGCTAGGTCTGTAGTAGTTTTTTTGCCCATACATGGCATCCCCTTCAGACAAAGCCACTAGCTTATCTGCCTGTGTACTGGTCTACCAGCAGGCTTGCCTGTTTAATAGCTGGCCATAAATCAGCCAGATATCTGTTGCTTGGGTTTCAAAATCCCATTGAACGAGGGGAGCATCCGCACGTTGATGTGCTCTCATCCAGTGTGTCTTTGCAGGCTCCATGGGATGATCTGATCATTGGCCCCAGGACTGATTTGGCTTAGCATGTGGGTGGCAAATCTTGCCCAGATCTGATTGCTTGGTGACCTAATCAAACAAGCAATCTGACCATGTATGAATCTCTGTATGGATCTCTTTTACCAGTGATGGGCCAAGCAGCTATTTTGCCTAAGGCAAGCCACCCTCCATTTCCTACACATGTAAGAGAGTGATGAGTGTGGAGGAGGGGAGTGTTGACGACCATCCAGGAGTTCCAGGATGCTGAATTAGTGGTATTTAGACAGAAGAGGTACGTGCCCCCCATTATTGCACCCTCTTCTGCCAACCCCTAGTTTCAGCCCTGAACTTTACTCACTTCTGCGGCTGCCGCTCTTGTCAATGGCTATAGAATATTGTTAAAAAAATCAGGTTTAACTGGATATCATTTGTTTACCATTGTCCTGCAGACTGTATATTACCTGGAATATTCTAAAGAGTGGATCCCCCTTATTGGACTTGTAGACTTTGCTCTTTCTGAGTGACGTGGACTTACTGAACTCCTGCTGTAATCTTTCCATTGCCCAGATAGAAAACTAGATTCTAAATTCACTGCAGTCTTTTAAAAAAAGAAAACAGACCAGAAAATTAAATTTTAACACAACAAATGCCATAACTTATTTAGCATCTTTAGAACAACATAGTGGGCCTAAGACTAGACACAAGTGCAGAGCTACATGCAGAGTGAGGTGCAATTCTTTGGGTTCCATTTGGGGTATAAGAGCAAATGTAATTTGGGCAAGGTACAAAGTACAATAAAATATGGAACATTAAACCAATTGCTCTTTGTATCTGAGAACAGGCAGTAGAACAACAGGTATCATTGCACTAATGTTAATAGTGATCCTTCAAAGGAATTCAAACGGTATACTGATAAACTGATACCTGGTGAATTTGACTCTGGATTGATCTCTAAATTTACTACGGTTTTCAATAACAACCCAAGGATACGTGATTTTTCCTTATATCTTAAAGTACATTGTTTAGAGAATTTGTCTGGCTGGCCTATTGTATCATTTGTAGGCTCACTTTTGCAACCGCTCTCACAGTTTATGTACTCGTATTTATAAGAGATTTTTAAAATGTTACCACAATGCTTGAGAGATACTACCGACTTTATTTATCCAGACTGGTATGATGATACACTGCTAATCCTTTTTTACATATACAGTCATTTGTTGATATTACTGTGTAACAATACGATTGCATCACCTTAGTGCATTTCTGGAGCAGGCCACAAGATGGCAGTGCGTTTTTGATAAATGGTTTGTATTCACCAGGCCACATTATAATAACTGGTTTGCTGGAATGTTTATATGTAAATACATATATAAATACACATTGCTGAGTTATACTGTACATTCCAGTCTATAGGAGGATAAGGATGGATCCTAATCCCTGATGCATTCTATCACCTTCCATGCAGCAGAATATATTTTGATGCATCAAGAGCATGCTAAAAACGTTTTCTCAACTGTTCATAATAAGGAATCTACCATATGTAACGTAACATTGCTTCTGGTCTTTTATTTCAGGACCCAGTGGTGGCTTTTAACCTTCATATTGAAATATTTTCTTTTAAGCATTTATATTTTGGCATTACAATTTTGATAATCAGAAACTCACTAACCTCAATATTTTTCTCCAGGTCAGATAAGACAGGGGATTTTGATAACTCCAAACCATGTCTGCTGCTTCCAAGATCTTTGTAAGACCAACAAGGAGATATCCTGCCACTGTCAACATGATGTTGGGAGCTCCCACCTGTGCCATACCGTGAGGGCAAACTCACATAACCGTTACACACTCTGTAAGACATTTACACTGTCCCGTGTTTTCAGTGGATGTTAATATTGCAAGCTAATATTGTATTTGCCTGTGAAATGGACACAAAAGTGCAACATACCGGCTCTTTGTTCTGCCTAGTTCTTAGTGATTGTGAGCTTGTGATTAGAAATCTTTGCTCTGTGGTAAACAAAGTTTTGTAAGATGTCAGAAAGCAAACCACATACTGCAATGTCAATACAATGATAAATTAAACTAGGGGGAAACATAAACATTCCAATATCTCCTTGGTTCCTTTAGTCATGTGATTATCACAATGAAGGCTTCCAAAAGTAACACACAAATGGTGTTACAATGGTGTAAGACAAACTGCTGTTGTGTGCTATATTACCCAGCATATGGATGAGTAATTTGAGATGTATAGTATAACAACAACATAAAGCCACCCTTATAGGCTAGGGACAGACGGGGCCAAAATCAGCCTGCTGCATGAGCAGTATCGTCATTCATGTCTGAAGCCCTGTGTCAGCTCTGGCACAAACAAACTTGCGGATTTCGGCAAAGCAAAGTTTCATATTTCTTTGCAGAAATCAACAATGGTTCCAAATGGAAATGAAGAAGGAGAATACCGCTGGTGCTAGGGGCTAAAATCAACCAGCGGATTGCAGCAGGCTGATTTTGGTGCCATCTGGCATATGCAAATTAGGGTTCATATTCGACCAAATCTGAAGGATTCTGGGGTTCGGCTGAATCCAAAATAGTGGATTCGGTGCATCCCTATATATTTACACATTTATATGGGAGGCAGAATGCAAAAACATACATCAAAATATATCAATTAAGCCTGTGAATAAACTGAAAATGTAACCTGGACAATGGGCAAATGTAATTGTATACAGTATCAGTATGGGTTCATGTGCAATAGTTAGGAAAGCTAGTAAAGGTATGGGATCCATTATCCGTAAACCCATTATCCAGAAATCTCAGAAATCTTCCATAGACTGAATTTTATCCAAATAATCCAAATTTTTTAAAATTATTCCCTTTTTCTCTGTAATAATAAAATAGTACCTTGTACTCGAGCCAAGATAAGATATCATTAATCCTTATTGGAAGCAAAACCAGCTTATTGCATTTATTTAATGTTTAAATGATTTTTTAGTAGTCTGAAGTATAAGGATCCAAATTATGCAATATCCCAGGTCCTGAGCATTTTGGATAACAGGTCCCATAACTTCTAGACTTTTACCTAAATCTCCCCTTAAGAAGAACTTTTGCTCGAATGCACATGTGCATTGGCCAGGACAGCTGCATTGGGGGGCTGGGAAGGCATGACAATCCTGAAATACCTTTGAAAATGCCTGCGGCAATGTCTAAAGATAGCTGTCCAATCTCGCACACAACACTTGCTATTATTTAATCATAAATATTCCAGTAATTTGTGAATATACTCAGGCTATACAGCCACAGAGAAGTTTTGGGACCCTGAGAGATCATGAAACCCTGGGCGCCTAACTTTAGACCTTGTAACATCCCACAGCCTTTGTTAAACTACAGCTCACAGAACCACTGACAGCAGGTTAATGTCATGGGTGAGCTAGGAGTAATATAAGAATTATGGCACAATTCTATTTAATATACTAACAGAATCAAGTATAGTGTAAAAGAATGACTTACCTGGTTTTAGGTATTATTTTGTTTCCTCCCCTGAGTCCAGTTAAGTTTCACAGGAAAAGAAAGCTTGTGACTGCTGCTATGGTGACTGCCAGCAACAAGGCGTGAGCTGCTACTTTTTATGATTAACTAGCAGTGATTGTGAAACTAGGCAACTGTCACTACCTAAAAGCACAGGACCCACGCCAGTGCTACTACCCCTTCTTGCAGGCCTGGGATTAACTCTTTGTTCTCCGGGAGGGGGCATAAGGATTTTGTCATTCGGACACAGCAACCTGGAATTATAAGTGACTTCTCTCCCAATGTTTACTGTTTTGTCTGCTACAGAGAGCACTGAACAAGTATCGGTGTCTTGCTAAATAAACACAAGAGTAATGATAAAACAAGTGCAGTTTTGATAGTGATGTTACATATACTTGCTTGGATGAGCTTGTGTCAGGCAATTGTGTGACTGTCAATTATATCTTATGAATTAATAATAACAGTGGGATGTGTGTTATAGTCATTACACAAGATTTAGCTACAGTATCTTCTGTCATATAAAGGACAAGGAAACCCTGATTCACTGAGGCTGCTAATACTGCACCCCAATAAATCTTATCTCTATGTATTTTCACTGAGCCATTCTCCTTTTAGGAAAAAAATGCACCAGTTTGTAGAACAAAAAAAATACTCATGGACATATGCAGAAACATTTATGGGGAGGGGGGGGCAAACACATCAACCAAAATCAACCTGGTTTTCTGGACGAAGTCTGTATACAGATGCTAATACTAGATTTGTAGAAAATGAATTTGTTGGCAAAACCCAGAAAAGTTCTCACATTTCACATAATTGTGTACTTTTGGGGGTGCTGTTAAAGCAGAGAGTGTATATCATGAGTGTATACTCAAGATGCATATCATGACAATACGATTCATACATAACACAATAATAGGTGATATAATTTGGGAATAAAGGTTCCATCCATATGCCCCATCCCCCATTCAGTGATCCCCAACCAGTGGCTTATTATTAACATGTTGCTCTCCACTCCCATTGATGTTGCTCCCAGTACTGGAGGCATAAAGGCATGGCTCCAACAGAGCCTCCTGCAGGCTAGCAAACCACATGGGGCTATCAATTAGCCTATCGCAGCCTTTATTTACCATCCCCAAGGAATTTTGTTTTTGCATGTGTGGTTCCCCATCTCTCACAGCTTAAAAAAGTAAGAGAACCCCTGCTGTTATTCATGGCGGCTCTGGTTCAATACCCGTATCAGGTACTTGGAAACTCTTCTAATTTTCAGGGTGTTCTCTGTATATCTGCTTACACAGACACAGGCGCCATGCTCCCTGTACTTACTGTATAGTAATTTACTGACACATATAAGCAGTCTCTCTCTCTCTCGCTCTCTCTCACACACACACACAGACACACACACAGACACACACACACAATCAGGTTATATCTACCTCCTAAACTGAAGCAGAGCCATATTCTAACAACCTCACTGTCAGAAACACAGCATCTAGGGTTGCCACCAGGCCAGTATTTTACCGGCCTGGCCAGTAAAAATGATGGCTGATCCCAATGTTATTAATAGGGAAAAAAGATAAATATATAAGAAGGCCGGTATTTTTATCCAGAAAAGGTGGTAACCCTAACAGCATCATGTGACAAAGGTGGGTAATAAAGAAGAAAATACAAAAGCAGTAAAGTAGTCTTGGATTCCAACTGTTTCTATACATCTGGTCTGGACTGGGATTTAAAATTGGCCCTGGCATTTCAAGTACACAAAGACCCCAACAGCTCCCCTTTAGCACACTAAATAGTGACTGTTTATGGCATCTCACAGCAGTCCCTAGCATCTGCCAGAACCCACAGATTTCCAGTCTGGCATGCTATATATATAATCTGTGCTGCTGCTGCGCCAGAAAACACTATTTAAAGGGTCCCCCACATTCATGAAGGGCCTAATTAAATATTCAGTGGCTGTGGGTTCAAATATGTTCGATTAAATGACAGCATATTCCCCTCCATGTAACCAAAACCTATAGATTTATTTCAGCACTGAATTGATTGTTCCTTTATATTCAGTCAACTCTACAAACCACCTACTAACCAATGTCTTCTTACCTTAAAACTCTTGTCAAGTAAAAGAATGTGCAAGCTGTATAACTACAACTCCCAGAATTCCTCTCACCCTGGAAATTATTCTTTAGAACTACTAGGGTGGCTCTGAGAGATGTAAATGTTGGTATGCTGCTCTGGTGCGTGCATAATACACAATGCAAAACTGTTTTCATTGCAAAGTGGTATTTGTAGAGTTGTGTCCATTAGGTAAAAAAAAAGTATACTGGCCGTGATAAGCACATGGTTAAAGCCAGGCAGTCTGGACCAGAAGATTATATTATTTTACATAGCACGCTATGTTTTGAACCTTAAGCTGACCATTCATCCCCATTTCATGGGGCTCAGCCCAGTTTCAGCATTTTAGTCCCCCTGGAGAATTAACCCCAAGGAGCATTAACCCCATGGAGTGTCCCCGTCTGGCAAAATAACTTTTTTTTTTATATTATACATGGAATTGTCACTGTGTCATCCCTAGGGTCGCCACCTTTTCTGGAAAAAAATACCGGCCTTCATATATATTTATCTTTTTTCCCTATTTATAACATTGGCATCAACCATCATTTTTACCGGCCAGGTGGCAACCCTAGTCCTCCCGCTATAAATTATGGGGGTATTTATATATTGAATTGCCACTGTGCCATCCTGCTATGAGTTCTGGGGGTATTTGTACATGGAATTGCCTCTATGCCATTCCGCTGTGAATTCTGGGGGGATTTATATATGAAATTGCCACTGTGTCATCCTGCTTTGAGTTCTGGGGTATTTATATATGGAATTGCCACTGTGCCATCCTCCTATGAGTCATGGGGGTATTTATACATGTAATTGCTTTTTAAACAGAGATTTTTATTGAGCATATATCATATGTGACATCATACACCTCGGTGTATAAATTATAAGAAAAGGAATCAAGGAAAGGGAGGAGAAGTAAGAATTACGGGGGGAGGGGAAAGGGGTGAAATAAAGATTCATCAAAGTAACAACACAAGCATTTTAGTCGGTAGGTGAGTGAACGCTTATTTAAAGTAATTAATTGATAATCTATTGTTGCCCTGCAAGGATAAACAAAATTTGCTGGTTTTAGAAAGACTTCTGTAGTTGATATAAATAAGCTGCTATGTACTGAAGGGGCAGCCATTCAAAGTAGAAAAGACTCAGGTTTACATAGTAGATAACAGATAAGCTCTATAGAATACAACAGGAACTTTTCAGTTATCATCTACTATTTAACCTATGTCTTGTCTTCTTATTGTCATACACAAAGGCTGTCCTTATGGCTGCACAGCAGCTTGTTTATATAAACTATAATAGTATTTCTGAAGCAAACAAAGCAGTTTTACCAGTGTAGGACAACAGTACATTATATTTTAATTCATTTAACACACTTTGTTGTTACTGTTCCTTAAACCTAGCTGGCTCTACCCCAAAAGTTTTCTTAGACTGGATTTTTGGTTTGTCTTTCAGTAGTGTTTCACAGAGGTGTGGCCAACAAGTGGGCGTAGGCTAGTTATTTCTCCGCGTCGCATTACCACATTTGGAGTCCTCAGATTTATTTCAGACAATCAGGTAACTTTAGGTCACACCTACAATGTCTTCTCGCCTCCCTCTTTACCCGTTACAACCCCATTATAGTTCAGTGCTCCACCCCAATTTTTTTTATTGAAAAATATACTTTATTATATATATAATATAAATATATAAAAAACAAACAATCTTTACAATGTTCTTATTCAAAGTGCTCCACCCCAATTCCATATTTGAATCTCTTGCTCCCTTCCCTCAGCTGTCACGTCGTGTTTTGCGGTGGACAGTTTTTAAACTGGGTCAGGTGGTAGACACGCCCCTACGTGACGCCACGCCCTCGCTACACATCTTGGTCACGTGGCTATGACATCACGACTTCCTGGAAGCTTTTCCATGCGGACGTCTATCTTATGTGGTAAGTTTGTAGTCGGCAGCAGGGATTGGGTACTTTGCGGGGGTTTCTATGGGAGGTCGATGATATATAGATGATATATGTAACCATTATCGCTACAACAGTGCCGGCTCCGGAATCTCTGTTTAACATGGGCGATAATCCTATCGTGTGAAAACTTCTTATACTATCAGCGCACGTCATTTGTTATGTGACGTCGTCTTATGTATTGGTAAAGGAATGCAGCTATGTGCTAGTGCTTCTCATTAATATTCCCGCCTGACACAACTACTGGCCATCCGGAGCGTAGGAGCAGGGAACCATTGGCTGCCCTATTCACTGTCCCTCTCATCCTTACCGCTAGGCATTCTGGGAATGCGCCGGCTGGAGGGAGAGGGCCCTGCTTAGCGCTTGCACCTTTCTTTGGAAATACGTTCCTTTATTTCCCTCTAGCAGAAACCCTTATGCCAATTTAGATGTTGTTTTATGAACGCCACTGTTCGCAAGACACAGGCAGTTCATTTCCAAGAAACATTCAACAAAGTAGCATCACTTGTCTTATTTGAAATTGTTGCTATTCCGCTGCACACTTCCACTTCCTCATTCATTTGGCAACAAACAGGGCCTGTAATTTAAAGGTACAGTAACCCCAAAAAATAAAGGCTTTTTTAAAAAAAATTTTTTAATTTTAAAGTTTGTTTTTATTAACATTTTTTAATTAACAAGCGTAAATTGTCTTGCGTTAGATCACAGTAAATTTTCTAAGAGTTACAATTCAGCTCTAACAAGTAGGTTGCATTCATTTAACTTTCAGAATACACATCAGGCCAGTCCTAGGCTATTGTTTATAATGGAGGGGCGGCTGTTTCTGGCAGCTCTAGCCAGGGGCCCCATATATCTTGAGATTTGTCCGGCTATTCTCTAGCTCAGTGATCCCCAACCAGTAGCTCGTGAGCAATATGTTGCTCTCCAACCCCTTGGATGTTGCTCCCAGTGGCCTCAAAGCAGGTGCTTATTTTTAAATTCCTGACTTGGAGACAAGTTCTGGTTGCATAAAATCCAGGTGTAATGCCAAAAATAGCCTCAATGTAGGTTGACAATCCACATAAGGGCTGCAAAATGGCCAATCACAGCACTTATTTTGCACCCCAATAACATTTTTCATGTTAATGTTGCTCCCCAACTCCTTTTACTTCTGAATGTTGTTCACGGGTTCAAAAGGTTGGGGATCCCTGCCCTAGCTAAATACACCACCTTCTGCAGAGGGAGTATTTCATTTATCAATATCTTCCACCGGCCCAGCATAGTGGGTCTAGTGTCTTTCCATGTTATTGAAGGGGTGGTTCACCTTCATGTAAACTTTTAGTATGTTATAGAATGGCCAATTCTAAGCAACTTTTCAGTTGCTCATCATTATTGATTTGTCATAGTTTATGAATTATTTGTATTCTTCTCCTGACTCTTTAAAGCTTTCAAAGGGGGGATCACTGACCCTGTCTAAAAACAAATTCTCTGTAAAGCTACACATTTATTGTTATTGCTACTTTTTATTACTCGTCTTTCTGTTCCGACCCTCCCCTATTAATATTCCATATTCTCATTCAAATCAATGCATGGTTGCTAGGCTAATTTGGACCCTAGCAACCAGATTGCTGACATTGCAAACTGGAATGCTTCTAAATAAAATCTAATAAGCAAATAAAAACCACAAATTATAAAAAAATGAAAACCAATTGCTTACTTAAAGGTAACTCAAAGGTGAACAACCCCTTTAATATAACCTTTTTAGCGTAATACAACATTTGCAATTAAAAATGACCTCTGGCAGCTGGGGAAGATGAGAGGTTCATTGTAACCCATTAGGCATAGCTCTGGGGAGCGTATATTTGGTAGGGCGAACCTGGTATGGATGAAATCTAATACCTTGCCCCAGTATCGTTGTATAAGGGGGAAACCCCAGAACATAGGGTATAGAGTTCTGACTTTCTCCCTATATTTATAGCAAGTGTGTAGGGTGCCCAGGTAAATTTTAGCCAGCCTCTGTGGGGTAAGGTAGACCCTGTTGAAAGATTTAAAGGAATTGTTCAGTATAAAAACTGGCTTAATAGATAGGCTGTGCAAAATAAAAAATGTTTCTAATATAGTTAGTTAGGCAAAAATGTAATGTATAAAGGCTGGAGTGACTGGATGTGTAATATACTAGCCAGAACACTACTTCCTGCTTTTCAGCTCTCTTGGTTTACACTGACTGGTTACCAGGCAATAACCAATCAGATACGTGAGGGGGGGGGCACATGGGTCATATCTGTTGCTTTTGAATCTGAGCTGAATGCTGAGGGTCAATTGCAAACTCACTATTTACCCAGTTTTTATTTCCAAACTGAACTGTTTCTTTAATCTGTATCAGCCTGTCTCTGTTTGATATAGTAAGTTCTGGAATTTGCTCTATAACCCCCTTCCAGGCCTCCTTATCCACTGCTGGAATGTCTGTCACCCATTTTAGGAGCAGTCTGTCCAATTGTTAGTCTGAGGATTTCAGTAGGATAATGTATATCCAAGTGATAGCCTTTTGCAGGTCAGGCTGCCTAAGGTAAGGTAGCGCTCAAGGGTGCATTGGCTTATGTCTAATGGGTGGACCTGGGCCTGAAAGGCATGACTTAATTGCAAATATCGAAATATCATTCAGGATGGTAATTGATGCTGTATTTTCAGAGTTTGGTAAGTTTTGAGTTACCCACTCTCCACAGTTTGTGCTAAGTATTTTATCCCCAGTGAGTTTTGGGTTCTCCCACAAGGGGGTGCTAGGAGACCAGGTGTCTGGTCGGGGGTACAGGCGCTTAAGATATTGGTCAAAAATCCTCATCACTGGGGTCATGGAGGTGGTATGTGGGAAAGCAGAGTTTTCGCCTCTGCATAGATGGTTGGCAAGTGCCTCTAAACAAAGGCGTTTTAAAGTAATATAATGTAGCAGAGCTGTGGAGTCGGAAGCCATTTTGGGTATCTGTAGTTGGAGGCGCCAAAGACTCCAACTCCTAATAACTTTAAATACAAGCACTGAAAATAATCCAATCAGATTTTAAAGCTTTGAAGGACAGTGGTGTAACAAGCAGTCACTGGGCCCCCCAGCCCTGTTCCAACCCCCATACCTTCTTGAGCATGCATTTTTACATATACAAGTGCCAGTGAGGGGGGATTTTTGTGCAGCAGACCCCGCGGGCTGCCCCCCCCCCCCCACCTAACCCTGCAGTCTGCTGTCTCTATATTTACACCACTGATGGAGGATATGGCAGAAGTAATCCTGTTTCTAAGAACAATACTTTAGTTAATTTTGGGATTGTATTCAATAGCTATTCTACAGCTATATACCAGGTTCAATCAATATATGTTGTTTAACGTTTTCCAATTGTTTTTTTTTTTGTTAAATGTAGTTTGACTTTGGTTCAGAATTGCCAAAGGATGTGGTTAATATTTTTGATCTATGGCAGTGATAAAATGCTTTGTATGTTGTTTACTTAACATGGAAAATACATTAGTATATTAAAGGAACAGTAATACCAAAATATGTAAGTGTATATTATATTAACATGTAATATACGGTTACATGTACTGGTAAAAGCTGTGTTTGCACAGGTTACATTACAAATAACAGATAAGCCCTGTCCAATACAATGGTGTTTTATCTGTTATGTGCTATGTATCCTGTCTTTTCTCCTTTTTTCCAGCTTGAAGAGCTGCCCCCATATCAAATACGCTAGTAATACCAGTGCAGAGCAACAGTACATTATATTTTTTTTACTTTGAAACACTTTCAGTTTTTAATACTACTGTTCATTTAAAGGACCGGTAACACTAAAAAAATGTAAGTTAAAAAAACATTATAGCCCCCTCTAGTACCTCCTCCTTCCAGCACATTGTTCCCTATATTTAATGCTTTATTAAAAAATACCATAATGAATATCTTCTTCCGGTTGTGCTATGTCTCAGAAATAGGGCAATATGGCAATGTGCCATCAGCTTTATCTTGCGTGCGCGCTCCACATCTCCTGACCCGACTTCTTCTTAAAGGAGACTTCAACCCTTAGCTAAAAAATCCCTACTCCCTTACGCCAAGAAGACCCCCCCCCTCCTGCCCCTAACTTTTTGCTTACCCCTTGGTGCAGATTCAAGGATCAGAGTTCATGGCAGCCATCATTCGTTAGGAGAGCGCATGCAGGAGCATGTGTTCTCCTGATGGTGTCCAAAAATGTGTTCTGTACACGTGTGCAGGGAATTGTGGGCTTTGAAGGATACAGTCTAAGGACAGCTGGCTGTTGATACAAAGTAACAGTAGTCAGCCAGCTCAGCAAAGTAGTCAGACAGATGAGCAGGGGGCTAGGCTTAGGGAACTGACAGAAACCATTAAAAATCATGAAAAGTCTGCATATTTTTTAAATGTATATTGCAAAGTTGCTTGAAACTATGTTTACTTTTCAAAAAGCTTATGTTTATGTGGAGTTCCCCTTTAAGAACATTCCATTACATAAGGTAGCTATACATGTGTGGCTAGGCATATTGCTTTCATATTATTGGTTATATATTTGTAATATTGTAGCCCCTGTTGTGAAATATAAGCATAAGTCACAGGCATGTCATGACCATATAAAGGCCCAAGGCCCATATTTACAGAGGTTGAATGAAAGCTGGAACTGAAAAAGTTCTGCTGTGCTGGGCTGCATCCAAACAGCTGATTCCTTCCTGCTACCTGCTTTTCTATGCTGTTTTATTGAAGACACTGCCTGCATGTTCTTTTAACTCCCTCCTGATTTTCACCCTGATCCTACCCAAGCCAAAATCAACCAATAAGCAGGCAAATTTAAAATAAAAGGATATTAAAACAAGCTTGGCCTGTTTTATAGCATTCCTGCTGCTTAATGATGGCAGCCTAGTTTGCATTTACACATCCATTTCATAATTAGAATACGAATCCTGCCCAATTCTTAGACAAAATATTTTATTGTTGAATCATTGAATGTAACATAGTTAATAATAAGTTAAGATAATTATATCTAACATTGATGAGGTAGAGACAGGCATAGTTCTAATTGGGTACACTGCAACCTGCATTTTTATTTACTAACAGGTCTGCTTTATCAAGCTACCTGACTTTCTATCTGCTGTGAATCTGACATCATTGCAAACATGGAATTGACATCACTGAGGGCAGAAGTAAGGCTGGATGGGAGGCAGAGCAGGTGATTTCAGAAAAGTAAAACCGCTCCAGCAGATACATATACAGTAGAACCTCAGTTTTAAGTTTTTTTCAGGGGACCAAAAAAAAAATGGTGTAAAATCCAGGAAAATGTAAAACCAAGCAAATGTGCACGGTATATGTATATACAGTTATGTCCATAAATATTTGGACAGAGACAACTTTTTTTCTAATTTTGGTTCTGTACATTACCACAATGAATTTTAAATGAAACAACTCAGATGCAGTTGAACTGCAGACTTTTGGCTTTAATTCAGTGGGTTGAACAAAAAGATAGGAACTAAAAAATCACTTCATTTCTGGGGCTCAAAAGTAATTGGACAAATTAAAAAAAAATAAATAAAATGTTAATTTCTAATACTTGGTTGAAAACCCTTTGCTGGCAATTACATCCTGAAGTCTTGAACTCATGGACATCACCAGATTCTGGGTTTCCTGCTTTTTAATGCTCTGCCAGGCCTTTACTGCAGTGGCTTCAAGTTGTTGTTTGTTTGTGGGCCTTTCTGTCTGAAGTTTAGTCTTCAGCTACTGAAATACATGCTCAATTGGGTTCAGATCAGGTGACTGACTTGGCCATTCCAGAATATTCCACTTCTTTGCTTTAATAAACTCCTGGGTTACTTTGGCTGTATGTTTTGGGTCATTATGAATTTAGCTCGATACGCCTACCTTCTGGAGAGTGTTGTTCACTTGTTTGGCTGTTGTGAAGGGGTTTCTCTTCATCATGGAAATTATTCTGCGATCATCCACCCTAAATCCAGCACTATCATGCCTGTTAAGTTAATACCCCCATGCAACCCCCACTTCCCATTGGGTTCCTCCAGTGTGGCTCTCCTTGGTATACTCTGTGCAGTGCAGATGAAGAACCCTATTCCCTAGGGCCATGTATTGTGTACACCCCTACCCCTGGGCTTGAAGTAGGAGGGCTATGCAGGAGGAAGCTGGAAAGATGGCAGAGGTTTTTCTCACATGAGGCACTGGGCTGCTACCTGTGGGAAGCAAAGCAGTGTTGTAAACGCCAGACAGACTTAATTTCTGTTCTTCATTGGCTTACCCCACGCATTGCTTTTATGTATTTTACTTTCACATCTTTGGATCCTTTACACTCCCTTTATTTGTATTGCCACATATATCAGCGATAACCGTGTTATAAATATATTTATACATAGAATGTATTATGTTCAACATTTCAAAGGAGAACTTAACTCTAAAATGAATGGTTAAACTGGTATATTTTACATACTGATCTTATTGCACCAGCCTAAAGTTTCAGCTTGTCGATAGCAGCAATGATCCAGGACTTCAAACTTGTCACAGGTGGTCACCATCTTGGAAAGTGTCTGTAACACTCATATGCTTAGTGGGCTGATATGAATGTGCAGATTATGTCAAGATGATAATTTGCACTGCAATCTAACAACCGTTATCCCTCTATATGTAAGACTAATGTATGATGCACAATATCAAATGTGTCAATTTATGCTTCAGAATCTGTTCAATAAAAGCTACCTGAATTAAAAAAAAAAAATCCACTGGGCCATTGCCTAACATGTGATAACCCCCATTGATTTAACTTTCCTTCTTCTTTAATACTTTTTAAGTACCTAGGAATTTCTAATTTGTCTTTTTCTGACCTAGATGCACAGAAGAAGGAATTGGTCAGCTAAAGAAGAGGATATAGTCCAAACATGGAAGAGGAGGAGGAGATCCCCAAGCAGAGACCGCGAGGGCCGCCGACTACGTACACACAGAATCTCCCCACGTGCACACAGAATCTCCCCATATAGGTCTCGCTCAAGAAGGTAAGAATACAAAGATTGAAATTCAGTGTGAACTGTACAGGATGTATAGGGGGCACCCTCCCCAAAATGTATAAAAAGAATAACTGGCACAACAAGGTATCTGCATCAGAGAAAACCCTTGCATTCTGTAATAACTGTATTGCAGGTCCCTTTGTCAGGCCCACATCATCATTAAACATGCAGAGGTTTTTTTACCCTGCTTGCAGATACCCTGTTCCAGTTACACTTTCTATACAACTGTGGATATGCAGAAATGCACACACATGGATTCTACAGTAATGCAAGTAATTGTCTTTCTATTGCATATTTGTCAGACTTGACAAAAGTAGTTTCTGACATTGGAACCAAATGTAAAATTTGACCACAGGAACCTAGAGTAAACTCATAGCACAGTTTATATAGAAGAAAAACCTTGAAACCAATTTAATGTAAAAAAATGCTCAATTTCTGAGATAAATATGGTAGGCTTTCCACTTCTGGAATTATTCACCTCTGTTCCAGGTCATCTATATTTGGAGATAATTGGGCTGGATTGAAAGACCAGTGCTAAATTGTGTTGCCTAACTTTGTTCCTTATATGAATGTAGTAATATAGCAGTATTTCCTAAGTTCACCATTCCCCAATATTACATTTTGTTTAAATAACAAAAATTCAGTAATTGGGGACTTCACGAAATGTTCATTAAGATGTGAGAGTAGGTGCAATTGTTCTTTTCATTATGGCTACCTGTAAAGTCCTACTGCTGTTGTCATCAGATCCGGTCTCCTGAATTTTCTCGTTATATTATACTCTAATACAGGCCTGTATTCCCTTTTTAAACACTCCCAAGTTCCTCATTCAGATTTCTTTTTTTAATAAAGTAATCTGGGTTTTCCTACTCTGTCTAAATCTGCTTACTTGGTAAAAGCCTTAAAGGTAGGAACTCACTGACTGGCTGATGAAGCACAGGTATCTGGCACTACTTAAAGTGACATCAATGCTGAAAAAAGGTTGTTTTTTGAGAGATTGCATTTTCCTTTAACTTTACACAATAACTTTTACACCATAGACCGCAATTGGGATTATGCAATTTGGATGGTGGCGTACAAGAGGGAAATAGATAAAATGGCTTATGGGGAAGAGAGAAATTGTGAAAATAATTAATTTGCTTCATCTTAATGATTTGTTGAAAGACTTTTGCTTTTTGTACAGCTGGAAAAGGGACACATTTCTTGGGCGCCGAAGGAGGACACGCTGTAGTGAGGTTCGATTTTCTCAAGGGCACAGTTCTTCATCCCACAGCCAGAGCTATTCATACTCCACCCGGTCTCCAGCTTGTCCACACTCAAGAGAACGCACAAAGGCAAAAGCAGAGAAACCTCTGCACAAGAGCTCTCACAAACATCGGACTCGGTCTGGTAGCTACTCTTCCTCGGTGAGTATGTGCATATGGGTGAGTAAACAACATTCAGGAATATTCTATGCTGAACAGATTTGTGTTCTTAAACTGTGAATGCTTTTTAATACCTTCAAGGCAATAGAGCAACAACATTGTTCCCCACTGTACATCTTGATTGACATGTATTACTTTGGTAGGGCCAAAACCAAAGAACCCGTTAATATTTAAATAAACTTTTACTTTGGTATTCTAAGACAATTTGCAATTGGTCATTTTTTTTAACAGAAGTACTTTTTGAGTTTTTTTACCAACAGGGAAGGGATACAGAAATATTTAAATTTTTTATTTAAAAGCTTTTTAGTTTGGTATTTTAGCAGCTATCTGGTTGCAAGTGTCCCATTTTCCGTTCGCAACAAGGCAGTGGTTTGAATAAGAGACTGAAAGATGAGTAGGAGACAGTCTGATTAGAAAGATATGTAAATAAAATGGAACAGTGACAATAAAATAGTAGCCTTACAGAGCAATAGTTTGTTTTTTTTTTGCCTGCCAGTGCTTCACATCTGAAACCTGTAAATAGGTAAAGAAGAAAGGCAAATAATTGAAAGTGATGGCCAACAGCTTCTGTGTACTAGGTGTGTATATAGAGGAGCCATACAAACATGGAAATAAAGTACTCCTTTATTAAAAACACCAAAACAGCTCTCCATAAAGCATGGTCATCTGAAATACCGCAATTATTCAATTTAAAGTGCATTTAAATGAAAAAGCTTTATAGTACCAGGGTGGAGGGTTCAAGACAAAGTTCATGAAGAAAAATATACAGGAACTACTGAATACATTTATATACACAAACATTTAAATTATAAACTTATTAATTTCATCTATACCACTGTAAAAAAAAAGTATTAAAAACATAGTACTTTTTCATGTGACATATAACTATCATTGGCAGTACCTAGAGCTCCCTAGAGGGAGTACTTGCAATATATCAAAAACTAAGCAGTATTACACCATGTACTGTAAAAAGAATAAAGATAGCATATTCTGTAAAACATCAGCACATAGGTTCTTGCATATCCACTTCCAGGTCCCTGTACAGATTAGTACACTGAGTAGCTGGATTTCCAACTCTTTATCAAAGAGTAAAACAAGAGCTTTATTCACTTGTGCAGTTCCATGTTGTGCCAAATCCTAGTTCTTGGACTAACCACACCAGTATTTGGTCAAGACCCAATAGAGATCAGACAACTGTTTAGTCGGTGGCAGGATTTTTAAATTATTTTAGTTGTTTCAGTTGAATCATCTGCTCCTTATTACCTTGCATTACCCTCCATTTAGCCTTTACTTTTGGAGCTGTAGTATTATAACCTCAGTGTGTGCTGGTTCTACAAACTTCCCTAATAACTACAGTAATGACTCAAGTTCTACAAATGTTCAATCTGTATCCCACAATTTATCGCCGTCTTTACTCAGTAGAGCCCTATCCTTAGAAAAGGTGGTAAGAACAGAACCCAGATGCAGGCTGCAATGTCCTGCCTCTGTTATCTTCCAAAATACAGTAGTGTGTCATAGCCCTGTTGGCTAGGGTCTTGGTTCAGTTTGTTTTAAGAATGGATTAATATCAGAAGAAATCACAAATACATGTCTAATAATATAGTTGATGGCACACAAAACCACCCATGCCGCCCCTCTAAATTATTTTAATGGTAACTGCCTGACACTGTTAGAACAGGTGTTTCTTTGTCTCAAGACACTCTAGTGCTCTTTCTTAAAGGGGAACTATTGCGAAAATAAAAATTTAATATAAGCTTCCTCCTACTGAAACATTCTAAATACAATCAATTAAAAAATTCTGCATTGTTTCTGAAATATTCAAGTTTATATTCACTATAATAATAGTTGATCATTCATCTGACACCCAACTGCTGCATGAAAGGAGAAGGAAAGGCTTCGTACACTTGAGGGTGCCAAATGTTGGGCACTCCCAAGTGATTCTATTGACTTACCCGAAACCCCGGCCAGTGCTCCTATCAGCAGAAAACTGCACTGGCCCGGGGCTATATCCGTGAGCACCATGGAGTGATCCTCTTCCGTCGTCTTCGCTCCGTCGTGCTCACTGGTATAACCCCGTGCCGCTGCAGTTTTCTGCTGATAGGAGCACTGGCTGGGGTTCCAGATAAGTAAATACAATCAATTGGGGTTGCCTAACATTTGGCACCCCGAAGTGTACGAAGCCTTTCCTTCTCCTTTAAGAGTGAATGAAGAGAAACTGATTCGGAGAGAGGAATAGTGAAGATAAACTTGAAAATTTCAGAAACGGTACAGAATTTTTAATCGATTGTATTTAGAAAGTTTCTTATTTCAGTGTGCTGAAGCTAATATTACTTTAATTTTCGCAATAGTTCCCCTTTAAACAGAGAAGTGCCTGTACAAAATTGTAGTATAGCCAGAAGAGAGGGTCCGCACTTATAAGTCATAAGTCCTGAGTGTGCATATATATATATATATATATATATATATATATATATATATATATATATATATATATATATATATATATATATATATATATATATATATATATAGATATATATATATATAGATATATATATATATATATATATATATATAGATATATATATATATATAGATATATATATATATATCTATATATATATATCTCCTCATCCAATGATAATACATCTGTAGATCTTGTAAAGCTCATTTCCTACTGAGACAGATTTAATCGTTACCGGAGGGCCTCAAACATTTTCTTGGACTTGCAGGTTGTAATTCATAATTTAGACGAGCGTGCAAATCGCTTTCAGTCTGCCCTTTATGCTGAGCTGTCTCTAACCTGCACATATCCCTTTGCAATATTCCCTATCGTTCTATGTTTTTACTCACCCGCACACCTCTCAATCACCATCGTCTTGGACCTGTGCCGTGTTAATATCCCTGACTCCCTGATTTGAACCACCTTTGGAAACCACACGTTGTGTCTGTTGTGGGCGGTTGGGTGAGCAGAAGAGCCAGCGGAGCACTAAGGACAGCCAGAATGTGGAGAATGATAAGGAAGGGCACCTGGTGTGCAGGACGGGAGAACGCATCCAGGAGAGATGTACTGAAGCCACTTTCGTAAAAATTTTATCCTCTTTACTCACAGCTTCCACTGACCAACACATCCCATTTCAGCCGAGGGAGTTAAAAGGAGAAAGTGACAGCAGTTATTTGTGATCCCTTCCTTCACTGTTAGAAAGGCCACCAGTATCCATTTTGCAAAATTTCATTTTCAGCCCAATGTAACGAAAGAAAATGTGCAAGTAAAAACTGCAAATTATTTGTGTCATGTATTGAGTTACATACTTAACACACTTGGCCTAGCCAAATAACCATGTTGGTCTTTTTCTTTAATGTTGACAGGTTCCATAGTGTAGACCTTAGCATTGTTTCAGGCCTATGGAGTTTTGTTACATGTCTGCTGTAATAAATGTACATGCCAGTGTAAGCATAGGCTGTGTGTAATTATAGATAGCGTTTCATGCCTCCGTCAATTTGAGTACTCCTATCGAAACCCTTTTATAAAAGTTCTATATTAACTGTGAAAATGAATTCATATGAATAGTTGGAACAACTTCGCTATTTTTGTTGCACTGTTTTACAAAAAATATTGGCCATGTATCATGGACCTGTAATTTGCCTCCCTGTGTGCTTCTGTCTTTGCTTGATAAGGGGAAACAACCCTCATTCTTGACTTAATGTAACTGGGACATTGATAATCTGTTTTACTTCTGCTCTGCATTGTAGGTCTAATAAGCAGTTTTAATTCTCATCCAGGTTGGTCAGATGTAACTAATATTCTTATCAAGTTGGGCAAATGCAAATTTCATCTGAATGATTAAAATCACAGCTGAAATTCAGTTAGTTGTAAAGGAGTCCTAACATGGTTTGTGTCTTTTACTTTCTATAGATTACCGTTTGTAGTGGCAGATTTGTCAGTCAAATATCTGTTTAAGGCCCATTTAAAAATAAAAAAAATTGTTCTAACATTTTAGTTTTTATACAGGTGACCCAGTGCTTGGCAAGTAAAGCAATAGGCTCCAGAATTTAAAGTAAAAGTAGCAGATTCACTGTCGTCTTATTTGGAGTAGAGCAACTAATTCTTGGTTTCTGTTGGTCTTTCTGACAGTGAAGTAGTTGGTCAGTTTGCTGCATATAAATGGTATCTATTCCCCTGTTCCATATGTCTCATAGCTTGTGGCTTCCTTTGTGTCTTTTAGATGAGATTGTTGGAGACTTAGGAATAGGGACTTTTGGCAAAGTGGTGGAGTGTCTGGATCTTGCCAGGTGAGTGCAATTTTCTTAATGGTTAGAGTCAAATGGGGTTATGTAATGAAAAGTGCAAAGGTTGCTACAGGTCTGTTCTCCAATAACAAGCAAAGTACATAGCATTTGTTTTGGTCACCTGTTTAAAACCGAACATCTCATTGGCTGCCATGGTTTACCACACCAGGGCAAAACATATGCCTTTTACAATCCCCCCATTCTATAATTGTACAGTGCTTAACCCTACATTGCATAATTAACCCCAAGGCTTTTTATATTGTACAGAGGCAATTCCCGAGTAGCTCTTAAGATCATCCGCAATGTGACTAAATACCGGGAGGCAGCACAGCTGGAAATTAATGTCTTGGAGAAAATCAAAGAGCAAGATCAGGACAACAAAAAGTAAGTAGCTTTCCTGAATGTAGAATACTTTTCATGATATCGACATGTCCTTTTGGTTCAGTAAATTCTATTAGATACATCATGTAGTTTTTCCTAGGAATGAAGATAAGGCCCAAACCTTCCCCAAGTGGAGGCCCACCTAGTGTCCTTTACAGTCCTGCATAGGTTTTGTGCTCACCTTACCCAGTGGTTAGTGCAAAAGTTTTTTTGGTTTGCAGCAGAAATTTTATGAAAAGCACAACTGTATGCAAAAAAAAGGCAAATTTTGCTTTTTTTTTTTGCACTCTCTAATATTAAATGAAGCCAATATTGTTTCTAGAATGCACTTCAATAAGATTCACAATTATTTCTGAATATATATATATATATATATATATATATATATATATATATATATATATATATATATATATATATATATATATATATACATATCATAACTAAGGAAGGGTGATCCCACTTTCTGAATAATAGATCCTTTACCTGACTTTTTTTTTTCTTTTGACTTCACAAACGTTCAACATGTTCAGGAGTCCATAAAGAAAAAAAAAAATGCGCGTTTTAAAAAAGGCTTCCTTTTTGTGGATAAAAACAGTTCTGCTTGAATTATAATCTCCATAAACTAATTTCTGTTAGGAGATATAAACATAAAATGGGGGAACAGGGCTGCTGTATCCATTCCATTGCTTACATGTATAAGCTGAATAGAGGAATATCGTGTTCGTTATTGAACAGTCAAGGAGGCATTGTATTGTCTAATTTCAAGGTATGAATTAACATTTTTCTCTGCAGTATGTGTGTCTTGATGAGGGACTGGTTTGATTTCCATGGACATGTCTGCATTGCCTTTGAGCTGCTGGGGAAAAGCACTTTTGAGTTTCAGAAAGAGAATAATTTCTTACCGTATCCTCTGACCCATATCCGGCACATGGCCTTCCAGTTGTGCCACGCATTAAAGTGTAAGTTCATCAAAGAGCTCTATTCTGTTCATGTAAAAATGGACTCATGCAAACTAGGGTTGTACTCATTAGAAAATCATATGTTGAAGGATAAACCAAAATAACTAACTTTTGCACAAATCCTGCATATAGAGAGACATGATGTTTGGGGATTATAATAGAGTGAGCTCTAATACATCCTCTAGGCAAAATGAGCCCCCCTATAAAGATATATGGGATTTATCTGTCAATAAACCTTTGACACCCAACTCCTGGAATAGTGAAGATAAACTTGATTATTTCATTTTATTTGAATGTATATAGAAAGTTTCTTATTTCAGTATGCTGAAGCTAATATTAATTTTTCATTTTTGCTATAGTTCCCTTTTAAGTTAGTGTCTTCCCCCCCCCCCAGGCATGCAATAAGAAAGTTACCAGTTTAATTCCTATTTGGTTTTCCATCATAAAGACATATATGTGAGCAACAGGCATATGCAAGATTTCCAGTATACGAGATCCTTGACTTCTCATCTTGGGTATTGCAATGTAGGATGATATAATGTGTAATATATCTTGCCTTTTTGCAGTTTTGCATGAGAATCAGCTGACACACACTGACCTCAAACCTGAGAACATTCTCTTTGTGAATTCAGAATATGACGTCTGCTACAATGAGAGTAAGGTGAGTCTGCTTTACATGGGGTTATCCACAGTTTCCAAACCATTTGATCTGTGCCAATGGCAATTAATTGCAGTTCGTCTTAATTAAGCACAAAAAGGAGATTAAGGGAGGAACTCCACGATGCGTTTGGTGCCAACACGTTGCCATGCGACGAAACGCATGCAACATTTCCGATGTTGTGAAGAAACAGCAAGTGTAGGAGAATTGCATGTAAGAACTACATTTATCCCACTGTCAGATGAAAACGCAGCGCGCATCGTGGAGTTCCTCCCTTATGCACGTGTAAGCACATTTTACAAGCCTGTTTATAATAATTTAATGATTTTCAGTGGCAATACAGACCAAAAAACACACAAATGCCTCCAAAGTAAACCCAATAGCAATTAGTCTTATTTTCCATTGGACAGAACCTCTCTGCTTGATGAGACGAGTTAAATGATAAATGTATAGTTAAAGTCCAATCGTTCCCTCTCCCGTCATTATCGGTGTAGCTTTTTATAGTTGAGAGATGTCCAACTAATTCATATTTTAAGGCATAAGAACACTATATATAGATTTGGTGGTGAAATCAATAACATGGCAGCTTCACCTGCGATCCTGCACAACAACCCTTTTTGATATCACCACCCTGTAAAAAGCTACTTTGGGGTGAAGGGTCTGACTGTAAATCAATGCAAATTGACCACATGTAAATTGTTAGCACCTTCTTTTGTTATGTGGAACACTTGATAAGGGATCTTATTATAATTCTTTTCTTCTTACCTTAATTCTGCTAAAATCATTAACATTGGTTTGCCTCCAGTAAGGATTAATTATATATTAGTTTGGGTGAAGTATACTTCGGGGCTTTTTGGATAATGGGTTTCCAGATAACGGATCATATATCTGCATTTGTAAGGAATGATTAGTAAAATATGGGAAAGGGCCTGAGAATGTGCATTGATCAGATACTTTTTCTTTTATTAGCAGTTTGGCACCATGGTAGCACTTATACTTTATTTTAATTTGCCTTGGAATGCTCCCCCCAAACCTCATTTATGTTTATTATATGTACACACAGTTCTAGTGACCTCCCATAATCTGTCTCTTCTTTACAGAAGTGTGAAGAAAAACATGTGAAAAATTCCTCTATCCGTTTAGTAGACTTTGGCAGTGCCACTTTTGACCATGAATATCACACCACTATTGTAGCCACACGCCACTACCGTCCACCAGAAGTGATACTTGGTGAGTCGTTACTATGCAGTTTTGTGCAGGTTATATGAAGGGCTTCACATTTACCGGAATTGTTTAGAGCAAAATAAAGCTAAACATGGACAAATATCCATATCCAAATGTCAAATTATAGGGACTGTGCCACTAAATAATAAGGGTCAGATTTACCAATGGTCGAATTTGACTAGGGAGTTATTCAAATTTGATTTGAGTTTTTTTAAAAAGAATCAAATTCGATTTTTGAGATTTATCATACTCTGGCCCTTTAAGAACTCAAATTCGACTAATCGCCACCTAAAACTTGCCAAATTGCTGTCTAAGTCAATGGTAGACGTCCTGTGATTCATTTTGATTCTATTATTCCGAGTTTAAAGAATTTGATTTTATTAATACATTTCGTTTGGTCGAATTTTGAGTTTCCATTGTATTCTATGAATTGCAATTCTTTTAGCTGCTAATATTTTTCAGTTGAGGAAGCTCATTAAAACATTTAAATCTCACATAACTATTAAAAATATTGCAATTAGTTTCGCTTTCGCTAAGCTTTGGTGGATTTTTTTTTTTTAGGGATGCACCGAATCCTCCATTTTGGATTTGGCCAAACCCCTGAATCCTTTGCGAAAGATTCGGCTGACTACCAATCCGAATCCTAATTTGCATATGCAAATTAGGGGTGGGAAGGGGGGTAATGTTTTACTTCCTTGTTTTGTGACAGTCACATGATTTCCCTCTCTGCCCCTTACTTGCATATGCTAATTAGGTTTCGGCTAGGCAGAAGGATTCGGCCGAATCTAAATCCTGCTTCTTTTTTTTTTTTTTTATTAGATTTATTGGTCAGATATAGGCAATGCACAGGAAGCCTGAAAAATCTATATAGATGTTTCCTGTTGTCATTGTTGTTCTTTGTTTTCCTTTCCCAGAACTGGGCTGGTCCCAGCCATGTGATGTGTGGAGCTTGGGCTGCATCCTATTTGAGTACTACACTGGATTCACCCTTTTCCAGGTAATTTTAATCCGCTCCTGTGTAAAAATGAACCTGGTCTTTTATAATAAAAAAATGCCACTACATTTCCAGTTGTAGTAATACAGCAATGAGAGCCCCAGATTTACAAGCACCAGCAGCTTTAATATAGTGACCAGTAATGTTGCATACTGTAGTGTAAAGCAGGCTTTTACAGTGCTGAGCTCCTGGCTTTGAGTCCAACCAAGGATGCTTTAAGGGTAAAGTTTGTATGTTCTTCTTCTGTGTCTGAGAAGTTTCCTCAGGCTAATGGTGCACATTAAAATTCAGACTTTCCTGTATGCTGATGGCGTTCTCCTCCCTTTTCACCCATTTCCCACAGTGCCTTGCATGCTTCTTTACAGGTGCCCACAGAAAATAGTGGCTTATCTTTGAGTTGTAGTGTTCTTGAAGTATATCCGCTTGGTTGGTGGCAATGGTTGGTGGCAAATGATCAGTGGGCTCTGGTCTGCCGATGGTAATTCATTGGCATTCTCAATGTAGTATGTTATGAGCATGTACGTCTGCAGTTGTACACTGACCAAGTTAAAGAGATAAAGAGCCTCAGGAAACCACTTTAAGGTGTCAGGCTTCAGGCTTAGGGTAAGGACACCGTGGCAGATTCGGGGAGATTAGTCGCCCGGCTACAAATCGCCTCTTTGGGCGACAATTTCCCCGAACTGCCTTGACACGACTATAATAAGTTGCCAGACGTTTCCTTGTGAGGCGACTTTGGAAAACGAAGCGGCGCTAATGCCACCCTGCTGGCGATTTTTTATTATAGCCGCGTGAAGGCAGTTCGGGGAGATTGTCGCCCAAAGAGGCGATTTGTAACCCGGCGACGAATCTGCCCGTGTGTCCTTATCCTTAGAGGGTTCGAGTACATTCAAGCTGATAACAGTCCTGTGGTTCCAGTCGTGGGATATTTCACATCAGTCATGGCTGTTTGTGTTCTATTTGTGCTGTGGTTATACATGGCTGGAGCTGGAGGCAGGGTGAGTGGCAGTGCAGAATGACATACCTGCATGTGACACATTATATACATTTATTCAGCTACAGTATTCGTGTCTGTGTTTGATCCACTGGAACTAAGATCCTCATGTCCATCTTACAGTTGGAGCATATTTAGCCCCGCCAAAACAGCATGAACGAGGTACATATCGATCCTTTATACTGTTGAGATAACACATTGATTTAAAGGTCAGCTCTTCTAATCAGGCTAATAGGTTCAAGGTACAGCCATGTGTGTGTCCTGTTTATCTTACTCTCCTTGGATCTGCTTCCCAGGAACCCCACAAGTGCAGGTAAAAGGTTCAATGACTGTGCTGTTTGTTTTTTTGGCAGACCCATGATAACCGGGAGCATTTAGTAATGATGGAGAGGATCCTTGGACCACTGCCACGCCGCATGGTGTATAAAACTAGGTGAGGAAAGTCGTTTTTTGCCACGTCTTTTGGTGTTTGTAATGATATTAAATGGCATATCTTGAGGATAGCTTCTCTTTCATATGAGGAGTCCTGTGTTACAGGTGGAGCAATCTCACACGTTATTTATCTATATTTTGGAGAAAGGTTAGGAAACGAATTATCCTGAATAAACCATTTAATACTAAACACATTTGCACTGCGCATTCATGGGGATCTTTTGAAGAGACACAAACACCATCATTTAAGCCTTTTTTTACATCTATCATAACATTGTCTCTGCACGTTGTTTGTCATTTTGCCATGAAAGTATTTGCCCAATGCCTCTATGAGAGGCTGATAGATTTCATTACTTGAAGACCCTTGGTGCTGGTGCTCAACATGACCTATAGGCAACTTGTAATGTACATTAGTATTTTGAAGAGTAGTTTTTTAGTGTCACTTTAAAATAGTAAACTGCTGCAGCTCTCCCAGTAAACAAATGTCGGCCATATGCCAGTGTCCTGCTCAGTCCACTGCACTTGAGGGGGGATATAGAACACAAAAACACTTTTTAATGCTACATTGTTTATGTTTAGTGTATTTAGAGGGGTTGTTCACCTTTTAAACTACTTTTAGTATGATGTAGAGCAGGGGTCCCTAACCTTTTCTACCTGTGAGCAACATTCCGATGTAAAAGGAGCACACACAAGCATGAAAAATGTCCCTTGAGGTACCAAATAAGGGCTGTGATTGACCATTTAGTAGCCTCCATGAAGACTGGCAGTCTACCTGGTTTTTATGCAACAAGAACTTGTCTCCAAGCCAGGAATTCAAAAATAAGCACCTGCTTTGAGGCCACTGGGAGCAACATCCAAGGGGTCGGAGAGCAACATGTTGCTCACGAGCTACTGGTTGGGATCACTGATGTAGAGTGATATTCTGAGAGAATTTGCAATTGGTTTTCATTTACTTGTTTTTTGTTATTTAGCTTTTTATTCAGCCGCTCTGCAGTTTGCAATTTCAACAATCTGGTTGCTAGGGCTCAAATTACCCTAGAACCCATGCATTAATTTGAATGAGAGACTAGAATATGAATAGGAGAAGCCCTGGATAGAAAGATGAGTAATAAAAAGCACCAAAAGCAAATTTGTAACCTTACAGAGAACATTTGTTTATTAAATGGGGTCGGTGACCCCCCATTTCAGTCAGACAAAGGCAAATAATTAAATGAATAATTGAAACGTTGCGTAGAATGTAGCCATTCTATAACATACTAAACGTTAACTCTTTAAGATGAGGGAGTTGTTTTTATGGAGTACAGAAGAGAAACATAAAAGTGTGGAATAATGATAGCTGGGTTGGGTGTCGGTGCTGTAGCTGCTGATTTGGCTAAAAACATGGAAAATACATTTGATTTCTGGTTGGTTTTATTATCATCAGGAAACAAAAGTATTTCCACAATGGCTCCTTGATCTGGGATGAGAATTCTTCAGATGGGCGATACGTTAGCAAAAACTGTCACCAACTTATGGTAAGTTACTGCATTGTTTTCCCTCTCATCCCTCCTTAGTGTTTCCATTCCCAATCTAACACTTGTTTCATGTTTGGATTCCTGTTAGAGTTACAAGAGCGGTGATTCTCCAGAGCACACGCAGCTATTTGACTTGCTGAGCAGGATGCTGGAATGTAGGCCCGCTCTGCGCATCACACTAAAGGAAGCCCTTGAACATGCCTTTTTCAGTAGTTTGAAGCCAGAAGAGAAGGCTCTGGGGAACCGGATCGAGAGAGACCTCAGCAGATGACAAGGCCAGAGCTTGACTGGACACATATTGCAGTTATTTGGACTCATTGTATCATTGCACTGTTGCATGCTTCTTGCTCTCAACATATTTCACAATATATCTGTATTATCATTGGCTTATGTTTCAGAGGTCCAGCTCTACTCACACCTGCACAGTTTAGTCAACACTGATCTTCCATAGACGTTGCACGCTACAAGCATTTGTCAATTTGCTTGATTATGATGCAACAGCCATTAAGACCAACCTGATCAAAATGACTTCCACTCAGCTAATTAAATACCTCTCTTTTATGTGATCAAGGAGGATACTTAGTTCATTGTCAGTCCTCCTGCCAGTCTTCCTTTAAGTTATGGTGCAGAGCATTGTGGGAAGCTACAGACATGTAACACAGATGTCACATTTCTATTTATAAGTGGTGAATAGTACATATAAATGTATATTCGGGTAACCTCAGGGATGTAGAGGACTGTAGACTCTTCAGTGCTCAGCTGAGTTTCAGTTGGGGGAGGAAGGTGTAAAGTCTAAACTAATATCTCACAAAGCACACGTCCCTCTTACTGGTGTGCCACTCATGTGCAAATATTATAGGGAGGATCTTAATATTTTTCTGTCTTTGTTACTGAAGGTTTATTCTGTTAATAAATTTGAAAGGGTGATACGTTTTCATAAACATTTTGCAGCATGTGTTTATTTCAGCAATGCAAATTGTAGCACTGTAAAAAACAATACTTCAGTGGGTAGATTGGGACAACTAAAAACAAATTACAGAAATGGTTGGCATGTGAAGTATTAAATCATTCACAAAGTTCTTCATGATTTCCCTTTAAGAAATGCAAGTGTTGGGACCACCACATGCGGCTCAGAAATAAGGCAGTTAGTAGGACAGAGGAAGAAAGCATTTTAGAATTACAAGTCAGCGAGGGCAATCCGGAACGAAAAAATAAATAAACGAGGAACTAACTGCATCACAACCCAAACTGTTTATCACTAGTAAAAAAAGATGTGGGTTGAAGCTCCATTCTAAAATGGATATTTTGGTTACCATGGACGATATATACAGTAGTGAAGTCTGAGTTCTCGAACCAACTCTGTAAAAGTGTATATGGCTCAACTCAAACAAATATACTAAACTATATAAACTAGAAATAAGGCATGGCCGCTCCAGACTTACCCCCTGTGTGTTTAAATTAGTGCAGCTCCATTTTGGTGTGCCCGGTGCTCAGCCACCAGCATTCCCACTGTAATTTGATATGCTAGAGGATAGAAAGGCGGCACTCTGGTAAAAAAGAAGGTAGGTGACCTGTTGCAATAAACCAACTTCTTTTTTTACCGGCGTGCTGCCTTTCTTTCCTCTTGTATACAGGGTTTACTTCTCCTTTAAAAGCAACACAGTGGCACAATCATGAAAGAAACACTACAAACAACTTTGGAAGTTTCCCTTTACAGTTTTATTTGCATTTCTGTATATTCATCAAACCCCCCCCCCCCAAAACAAAGTTCACGTTCCTTTGAAACAAAATTCCTGGGATACATTATATTTGTATACAGAAGTAGCAAAGACCCTGAACATGAGGCCGATTTCCCTTTTCAAGCATAAAATACACTGGCAGTTTGGCACCATCGGGAGGCTTACTGATCACCTTCCAATATGGAGTTTGTGTTCATATGAAACCTGATTTGATTCCAGGAATTGGATGGCTAACTTTAAATGAACAATATGGCTCTACTATTCCAGCAGGTCTTACTAGAATGATACTGGAACAGCAAAGCAGATAGTAGAACCAAGATAATCCCACAGCTGTGTTTCCACTTCTAGCTGGAGCTGTTCTATTTAACATTATGGGGCTCATTCACTCAGTGGCAGTTTTGGCCTCGTGAAGCAGCATCATTATTCACTCTGCAGTAGCCACATTGCTATACTGAAGCTATGGGTTATTCAATTTGCCCAGTGTTAGCAAGTGAGCCCAGTCAGCCACATGTAGCAGTTCACACAGTGTCATTATGTGCCCTACAATGCCTATTGTGTGTATATGGCAGATGTGAGCACAGTACTTGGGGTCTATGCCTGTATAGAATTATGTTGTACATATGATTTTCTGTGTGCTCCACAACTGCTTTGTGTAACTTGCCCATAAGCAACTGGAGACACAAATAATAGAAGTTTATAATATGAGTGCTCACTCTTCTCACAGACATGCTGAGCTTGGCACATGATATCAGCCTTATCTTATTCTAATATTGACAGAGGTTGATGTTTTCTTTGGTTGCAATGGAAAGAATCATATCTCCCAGCGAGAGACTAACAAGCCTGGATTTGGGTATCTGCTACTCGTGCCATTTACTGTATGTGGGGCAAAACTCTTTCCTAGAGAAACCAGAAGCCATAAAACTGGTCCAGTCCTTATTGCATAAATGTCCCTTTGTGTCTGCTTCAGTGAGGACATCCAGTGTTTGCTAATGCTGCCTCTAGTACATTGCACGTTGGAGAAACAAGTTGTGTAGCTAAACACAATTATACCGAGTGAGCAGGAGTAACAGTAACAGGGTATCAATCCCCCCCCAGTGACATGATCTAACAACACTAACTGATTCTAATTCAAGTCATTAGAACAGTTTCTTCTCTTATATGTCACATGTAGGGATAGGAAAGTGATCTGACATCTGCTAAACATATACTGCCCCTAAACACCAGGATTTATTATTTCTTTATTTAAAACTTTCTGCATTTTTCACAATTTGTGTGCTGGAATAGTCATGTGCCAGTGTATTGTCCACGAGTGCAGACTCCTCGCTATAAATACACCGCACAATTACCGTCCCTTCTTTTCTAGCCACATTCCAGATATCATTGGCAACAACCTGCTGTGAGCCTGTTGTACTGGATTATCACAATATCACAGGGGCTTTCACATGAGATTTGAAACATTTTGACAGAATAAAACACTTGTTTAATAGCAATGGTAGAACCCCCGAACCCAGCAGGAAAACCATGCCTCTAGAAATAAAGGAGACTACTGCAACAAGTATATTATATGCACCCGCTCTCCTTCATTCAACATGGACAAAAGGGAAAATAACTGAACACATGTTCCCATGTGCCGTTAGAGCAAGTTTTCATACAATTCTAACATATTGAGTATAGAGAATATAGCAAATGTATAACAGTTTTGTATCTCCCTCACTTTCTCTTCTCCGACTTAGAATGTATCCTGGTTGTTCTAATCACTGACTGTAGCAACAGGAAAGCAGGAGGCTGAGGTTTTTTTTTTTTTTTTTTTTAACATTCACTTATTTATACTCTTGCCCTTCAAACAAGTGCGAGGTGCTAAGGGGAAATGGCCCTAAAATATCACCATGAAGGAAAGAAAATGGTATCAAGTGTTCTATTCTGTTATATGAATGAAACAAACATTCTGGGCTAAATTAAAAACAAGGCCCAAAAAACGTATTAAGGCCTATGTCACACACGGGCTGGATTTGGCTAGAGAATGAACAATTTCACAGTGTGCTATAGCCCTAAAGAAGCCTTACTGTAACATGAGCACATAAAAGCCTCCTCTAAGAAAGATGTTTGTGTGATTCACATCAGAATTACTTTGTACAAATGTTAGTTAAGTGTCCTGACAATGGCTTTCATGGAAATCGTTAACAGTAGGGGTTGTTCACCTTTGATTTAATGTTTAGTATGCCGTAGAGAGTGATATTCTGAGACAATTTGCAATTGGTTTTTATTTTTTATTTGTGTTTTTTTTTTTAATTATTTAGCTTTTTATTTCACAGCTCTCCAGTTTGCAAGTTCAGCAATCTGGTTGCTAGGGTCCAAATGCACCGATTTGATTAACATACTGGAATATGAATAGGAGAGGGCTGAATAGAAAGGAGAGTAATAAAAAGTAGCAATAACAATAACGTTTGTAGTCTTGCAGAGCATTTGTTTTTAGATGGGGTCAGTGACCCCCCATTTGAAAGCTGGGAAGTCAGAAGAAAAAGGCTAGTGATTAAAAAAAAACTATTAAAAAAAAATGAAAACCAATTGAAAAGTTGCTTAGAATTAGCCATACTATAACATCCTAAAAGATAGTCTATCGTAGAGACAAAACTTTCATTCAAGAACCTCAATTTTAGTCCCCTGGACTTCTAAACCCAGTCTCTTTACTGGAGCTCCAGGGCAGGCTGCTGGCTACAATTTTTTAGCAATACAGCCCTTGTTTGGAAGGTGCCTTAGTAAGACTGCTAGCTCTGCTGTAGCTCAGAATATAGGGCAATTTGGAAAAAAAAAATATTACCCCCAGAATATTAGATCCCTAGCATGGCATAAAAGGAGCTGCAAAAAACATAACTGCTGACATATCAGATTTCTAAAGACAGGTGCAGCTAAAAAAAAGTGTTGATTCTGTGCCTAGAAGCAGGGAGAGGCAACAGGGATGGTTACAATACATTTACAGTTATACAGAACTACAGCACAACTGCTCCTCAAAATGAAAGCACACCCGTCATAATTCCCTGGGTGTTTATCACTTTTGAAAGTTCATTAGGACACCGAGAGGTTGATGAACCATAACAGCAATTAATGGTACAATACTGCACAACAGCTGGCTTTGTTGAAAGCCAATAGTCTGGGAGAGATTGTGGAGCTCAGCAGATGCACTTGCAAGGGAAGGAGTAGTTCCTAGAGTTTGCTTGCATATAATAATACAAAGGTGTGTATGTCTGCTTCAAAAAAGCAAATCTATATATATGTAATCACAAAAAAATAGTTACACTGCGGTCTCAACACACAAACCCCAGTCCAAAGGTTGCCACAAATTTCAGAATTCCAGATGCATGAAAGAGACCCACTGGTAATAAACGCAGTAGCAATTATTGTTCCAAAAAAATAAAAATATTAGGACGTGTGGCTTAACATGTTTTGTGCCTAGTGGGCACTTACTCATAGGTTTTTTATTTATTACCAGTGGGTCTCTTTCATGCATCCGGAATGTTGAAATTTGCTTGCATACAACACAGCAGGAGACAGATATAGACAGATTCTGGTGCATTTGTAAAGGGTTGTATAGACTATGGTGAATAGAATACGGCTGCAGGTTGACCATGGGGTCAACTGTATGTCAGGCTGAGGCAACATTTAATAAGTACTGTCTCCCATACCCAGCAGTCGTCAGAAACGACAATAGTATACAGGGAAGAATATCTTCATGCCTCAAGAGACAACACATTCTGCAATAAAACTAAAAAAATGCCAATGTAAGGGGCTCCTGTGTCAGGGTCTTCATACAATGTACAGCTTATTGCTGTATAGAACTTTTCCTTTATGCAACTCAGCATTAGGGTGTTAGAAGCAGATTTAAGAGCGCTGCCTCTCTAACAACAAGATTGGAGTCTCTTTCCGAGGCAAATATATGCATTTTGAGATTCCTCATCCCATTAGAAGTTAAAAATAAATAAATAAAAAAAGGTTCGGGCTGCTATAGAAATTCTGCAAAAGATTAGGGATGCACCAAATCTGGGATTCACCCGAATCGAAGGTGTTTTCAGTAGCTGAATCCAAGAGCCTGGGCAAAACAATCAGATCCCCAACAAAAGCAAAAACTGTTGCATTTCAATCACGTTGCCCAGTCAATTTCCGGGTGCGATAAGAGGATTGGGATTTAATGGAACCCTAATTAGCAGGGTTCGGTGCATCCCTAAAACAAACCAAAGCAACCCACACATCTCCCTAAAGCTGCAATGAAACATACACTTTTAGTTGCTTCTTTGGTCGCCCAACCACTAACCTTATTGATGAAGGAAGAGTTGGAAAGCTGCAGACGGGTAAAAAGAAAATACATTGTGTCTGACCATGGCGAGTAGGAAATAATTACATGTAACGCATGTAGTAGAGTGCTTTTAGCTGTAACATCCCAACACTGAAATGACTTAACCACTTAATGGCAGATGAACACTGGTATAACAACATAAAACATTTTTCTGCCAATGTTACTAGGATTTAAAAAAAGAAAAAGTGCTTCTTTTGCAAACAGGTTGATATAGAGCTGGAACTTTAGGAGGAGCTGGGCAGGTGAAAATGTAGGAGGAGCAACAAGTGAGGGAGCAATACATCGCTGTTAAGATGCATTCTTCATAGAAAGTGTCAATTGATAGATTTGGTGATAAGGGACTTAGGCAATATAAACCGGATTTTCCAGGATCCCTCGGATGCACTTATAACCATTAAACTGGCCGTGCTGTAGGTTTTACTGACCAAATCTTAAGACAACTGCACTCATCCTGATAAGGCATCAGAAAAGTAGCTCTAATGTAAAGCTGGCACAGGAGGACTGTCCATTCTATCTCTAAATGGAATGTAATGGGATCACAAACTTGCAGCCAAAAGGGGAGTGGTAGCCAATACCCACCTCCCTAAAAACCTTCTGTGGGATGCCAATGTCACACAAATAGATGCGCCCGGCCTGTTCCCCTAGAGCCAGTGGTAAGCCCAGCTCCAGGGACCACTTGGCATCAATGCCCTGCACATGGTCGCCCACAGGAGGGTCGATATTTAGCACAGGAGCCCGGTTCTGGTTGGCCCAGTCTACAGCTGCTCGGTACCAGGGCTGGTCACGCAAGAAGGAGTTTTCATTGCAATCCAAGCAGTTAATGACCAAGTCTACAGGACATTGTGGCAGATCTAGAAAAATAATTCACAAAATAAGTTAGTAAAACTCTGCACACATGCATTGTAAATCAATCATAGAAGAGTTCAATACATGAATTAAAAAAAATATCATTGTTAACCAGTTTTTAATTGGTCAAAAAAGTTTATTTTTCTTGATAATCTCTTCCTTTTAGTATTGTGCTTTTCTTCATTCCACCTATGGCCTGATGCATGCATTCCTCCATCTCAGAGCACGTACACTTACTGAATCTTGGCAAAATTGATAAGTATTGTGGGAGCCATATGTAGCCACATCAGCAGGAGCTCACTACTACAATGAACTTGTAATTCGTGCAATTCATAGATAGTGGACTGATCCTAGCAATCACTATATAAGCAGTAATGAGGGCACTTAAAGGAGTGGTTCACCTTCAGATTAACTTTTAGTACATTATAGAATGGTCTTACCCTAAGCAACTTTTCGATTGGTTACAATTTTTTTGTTTTTATTTTATAGTTTAATTATTTTTTATTATAGTTCTTCTGACTCTTTCCAGCTTTCAAAAAAAGGGGGGGGGGTGACTAATTCCTATCTAAAAACAAATGCTCTTTAAGTTTACAAATTTATGGCTATTGCTAACTTTTTTTATTACTAATAAATCTTTCTATTTACGGCCTCTCCTACTCATATTCCAGTCTCTTGTTTTTAGCAATGCACGGTTGCTAGGGTAATTTGCTGAAAAAAAGCTAAATAACTCAAAAACTTCTACCTTATACTGTGAAGTGAAAGAAGCTGCAACGCTTGCAGGACCGCCATCAGAAATCGCAGGGCCCTGTACGACAAAATTTCCTGGGCCCCCTGGGCTGCGTCCATCGCAAGCCCCACCTACAGGTCCGCCCTCCCCACCACACAGTAAAAAAAACAAAAAATATTGGTGGCTAGGGTTCCCACATGTTAATAAAAAATAAAAAGATATTGGTGGTCAGAGCCCCCCATAAAAACATTTGTGGCCAGGGCCCCCCCCATTAAAAAATATTGGTGGCTAGGACCCCACAAGAGAAAAAACAATTGGTGGCCAGGCCCCCCCCCCCAGGGCCCCTTAAACGTCCATGCCTTCCTGAAGTCAGCAGCTCTCAGAAAGATAGGGGGCCCGGCTAATCAAGTGTGGCCGGGGCCCCCCACAACTCTCCCCCCTGTCCTCCCCCTGATGGCTGCCCTGAACGCTGGCCATACACAGGATCACTTGCCAAAATTTAAGCAGGACTTTATCCAATTAGGCAAAAAAAAGCTTATTCACCACTAGATGGAGTCATAGCATTAGATTACACAGAGGAACAAGATGCAATAAAGAAATACATTGCTGAAGTTCTAAAGAATTATTTACTTTTATTATTTACTTTTATTTAAATAGTTAACTGAAATCTGATCTCACTAATTTTTTTTTTTTTAAGTAATGAGCTGAATAACCCATGGGGGTTCCTTAGCTTTGGAGGGAAATCTTACAATAATATGTTCTACAATACGGCTCATTTACCAAACTTTGTACCTACTGCTGATGCAGAGCAGGTGCTCTCTGTGCCTTAAACATTTAGGGACAGATTTATCAAGGGTCAAAGTGAAAATTAAAATTTTCGCATTTATTTTACAGTAATTTGACTATGGAATAGTTAAAATTCAATTCCAGTTTTTTTTAAAAAAAAATTGAATTCAAATTTTCGAAATGTACTGGTCCTTTAAGAATTCCAATTAGACTTTTCGCCACCTTATACCCGCTGAATTGTGGTTTTAGCCTATGGGGGACTTCCTGCAATCAATTTGGAGTTGTTTGGAGACATCCTGGATATAGAGTTTTTTTTGGGTGAAAAAACTTTGAATAGAATTCGATTCAATTTTGCGGGTTGATCCCATTCACCTGAATTTGAAAAATTACATTTCTTTAAAAAGATTTGAGTATAGGTGTGCCAGGGGATCACCATGTCCTGTCTCTTCTATTTGCAGCGCTGCAGTATACAGAGGATAGGCCCAACTCTCTGCACTTCATAAGCACAAAAAGAGTTGTGGCCTGTCAGCGCGGGGGGGGGGGGGGGCGGTGGAAGGTGCAAAACTGTTGAACTTTCCTCCAATCATAATAAATGATACCCTACAAAGGCCCTTCCTTATACCCCTTATAGATCATTGAACAATCATGCTAACAGTGTATTAACAGCCTCTGACCTTTGACACTGGATACTTGCTTGCCCTGGGTCTGGCAGAACAGATTTAGCTCATTGGTAACTGGCTCCAGCATTTTTACAAAATTAGGCAGGAATAGGATAACGTCAACATCATGGTTGGCTAAGTGCCGGCCACAGCTGATGCCCTGCGCTCCTTTCACGTGGGGGCCACAGAGAAGGGCCACAGTAGGGCGCTGATGAACATTCTTAGGGGTCAGTCTAGGAAGCAAGAATAGATGAAGATGACACACAGCATAATGGCAGACTACATTAAAAGAATGAATAATGTGTTACCCAGGAAAGTCAGTGGCCCTATTTTTCAGCGGTGAGTGTATTTTCAGAATACAGAGGGCTGCCCTCACACCTGTATTCCTTACCAAACTATATCAAGTATTTATTTTGCAGCACATTTGACAACATTCATTTAAATATCATGCAAAGGCTTGTACAGACCACTATAGACTCCTGCTGAGGTAACTGAAGCATAACATGAATACATATTGCTTAAAGATACAGTACTATGGATTTGATACCAGCAGGAACAACTGAGCCAGCACCTCATACTGTATCCCCCTCTCACCTCCAAATCAACTCCAAAGAAGAAAATATAATAAATCATTCACACTTAATATACATTTTGCTTTAAATCCAAATCAGCAACCTATGCACAAAGGATTTGTGACGTGTGTAACGTAATGTAACATGCACATTGCATAACCCCTATAAGTGGACCTTGATGGGATGATTTGCACCACAAAATTACCCTAAATTTAAGTTATGTCTTTACATAATGGAGAGAATAAATGGCTCCTTCTTTTCTGCTTCTATTGTATAGGACATTGGGCAACTACCATAATTGGCATTGCAAATAATCCCTTGCAGCTGAAAGGTTAGTATCTAAAGCAGAATCTTTTCCAACTCCTTCAGTTCAAGTTCCCTTAGGGTAGGACTCCATGAGCGATTTTGCCACAATCCGACGCGCTGCGACAAAACGCATGCGACAAAAATAAGGTAAGTAATAGAATTGTCGCATGATGTTGCAGCATTGATCCGACTGTCTGATGCAGACGCTGCATGCGACAGTCGTGTCGCGTCGTTATCAGCGCTGCGACATCACATCAGCATCCCATTATGCAAAATTCACATCAGCATCCGATTAAGCAATTTTAGCAAGCATACCTCCTCATAACAAATACAATTCCTGTTTTCCCTTCTAATTCTTTTCACCAAAGGTTTCTTCTACATACTCCCTTAAGGCTTCCTAATGATACACCCTTCCCTAGCTTTTCTTCTCTCTTCTCTACCTTTCTGTACCTCCTTACACTTCTATTCTTCCTAACCATTTCTATTCCTCTTTATATATTTCTACCCCTCTTTCTTCGGACTCCCACCTTTCCCTCGTCTTTTTCTTCTCATTTCTTGTATCAGCCCTTTGCTTTTCCAATATGTTCCCTTTTACTTCTGGTATTTAATATTTTCTCTCCCTTCAATTTTCTTGTCAACTTTTTGCATGCTCTTTCCTTCTCCCTCCTAGCTTCACTTGTTTACCCCCTGGCATTTATCTTGCTCTTCCCCTTTTTATCCCTCCCACCAGAAACATTTTATCCCCGCAGAAAATATGGATTCAAAAATGTTCTGACTCTCTCTCCTCAATGTTCTTCAGGTTTCGTCCCTTTTACTTCTTGCTCAATCCACCCTCTCTACAGCGCAGACAAGATTACAGGCGGGCGCAAAGGATCATTATGAAGAAGGAGGAAAGAAACAAAAGCAGACTGAGTGCTAAAGCTGCCTGGCAGCCTATGTTTCCAAGTAGAGTACATTCTGGAGGACCACAGTATGTCCCAGTCTCCTGTAGTTGCCTTTTACCTTTTCTCTGTTCATAATTTGTTTTCATCACCAACCTGCAGAGTTGTCCATTACAATACTGACTAGTGCTGAGCCCTTGTTAACCAGGAGCAAAACATTTAAGCTACTAGTGTCAGTCTGGCCCTGGCATGGATCAAATGTTTGTTAGAACGTGAGCACCCCTATCCAAAATCACCTCCTGCCAAGTGTTCTCTACCAATGAATGTTTGTATAAAAGTGCATATTCCACTTTGAAAAGCTCAGTGCTTGAGTAGTTTCAGCACTATAACTCTGGCAATCTCCTGGTTTTTGGGAGCAGATTTGGTCATTCCTAGACTGGGAATTTGTGAATGTATCTTTATGCCTCTATATATATATATAGATAGATAGATAGATAGATAGATAGATAGATAGATAGATAGATAGGAATCCTGACGACAGTTCAGAGAGAACCGAAACGAGTTGATGTGGGGTAGACTGTAACACTGCAATAAAACCCTTTTTTGTCACGACACCCGTGAGTGCTCCTAACTATATCTATTTGCTCTCTTTCGAAGAGCACCCGGGATTTGACTAATTGATGGTGAGTGCCGGTTCAACAATATGACTATATATATCTATATATACACACACGTCACTTAGCATGTATTAGAGTCAAGATATGAAATGTCTTATTTGCAATGTGTATAGAAAACTTGCAGAAGGCCAGTGCAAGTGAAGAGATGGACTTCTGAACCATTTCCCAATAACAAACATGATGTAAAATGCACAGAAAATATCAGCAATGTAAATTTAAATCCCTTGAAACCATTGGTGCGTTTTATGCAGTAGTAATGATATCCGGTTTATTCAAACTCTCAAGACCAACCCACACCTACCAGTTTACCTGTGCGTGTTTATACACACGCAAGGCTTGCAAAGTACAAGCTTACTGGTATTGGTGTGCATTCAGGGAACCCTGCAGAACTGGTATTACTGAAGACTAAGAGGTGTAAGAGCAGGAAGAGTAGACAGTTGCTGATAAGCATCGCGTGTGAAGAGAGAAACATTCCGAGCAACCTCCTATCACTCCAGCACTGGGAAATTGGGGCTTGGTTATATAATTGGCTTATCTTGCATGCCTGGTGGCCAGGCTCGATGCTTCAAGAGTGGCAAGAGCTTTGGTGTGCCTAAAAATGACACATTGCTAATGTCTAGGATGTGTAACATCACACATTTTACAAAGCTATATCAATAGCAGGCATGACAGAAAAAAAGAGCTGCTGCAAGGTACAAAATGACCTCTGAGAGGGTACACATCCTGAGGAAAGAAAAATTTTATTGTTTTGCACTGCAGATAAACAGGAATTGTAACACCATAAAATTTCAGATTCAGAATTATTGTTTCTACCTTTAATTAGGGCAATGGTCACTTCTAAGATAACATAGCACATAGGGTTTTTTTTTGTCTATGTTAATTTACATCCTGTGTAGGGGACAAAATCACCCAAAAGTACCTTTGTATTGCAGACAATGTGAACATCTGCTTGTAAGCCAGTGCAACTGCATATTCAAACAAAAATGCTCTCTTCCTCCCAGCAACAAAAACACCCCGTGTGCAATGTTCCCTCTAAGCTGTGAGCTTGTGCACACACACACATTTTGGGGCCAGCGCACACAACACATTGTGGTGCGCACAAAGAATGTTGTGTATAAATATTAAATTTTGTATTTATTCTGGAATGCATATATATGATTTTTTTTGGCACATAAAGTTGAGAAGGATTTAGAGGGAACATTGCCCGTGTGCCATTAAAAATAATTTCAGGAAGCGTTTTGATTCCTCCAGCTGCTACAGAATTCTACTTCTAGAACTAGTGTTTTCTAATCAGAGACCATATAATCCCCCTGGCAGGGTTGGCTGTGCAGATCCTCAAGAAGTTCTTTCAGCAAGAGTTTGCAAGAGTGCACAAAATGATGACTATGCAGGTTTTGTATCTTTACTCACCTGTTGGGCCCTCCAAGCAATGTAAGTGCCATCTGGCTAGCACAGACTCCAGACATTTCCAGTCTCCTCTCCACTGAAAGGCCATGTTTCTCAGCCACACACAGTAGCTTCTTGTGCAAGACATAGGATATACTGGGTACCACAAGTCCTGAATCTGAGGGGGAAAAAAAACCAAGAGCAATAAAACAACAGGAGGCAAGATGCTAGGACCTAAAACAATATCCACAGAGAGTCATGTAAAATGCAGTTTCTTACTGAAAATTACAAAGGATAAAAACTGTACTTACAGTGGTGTGAAAAACTATTTGCCCCCTTCCTGATTTCTTATTCTTTTGCATGTTTGTCACACAAAATGTTTCTGATCATCAAACACATTTAACTATTAGTCAAAGATAACACAAGTAAACACAAAATGCAGTTTTTAAATGAGGGTTTTTATTATTTAGGGAGAAAAGAAATCCAAACCTGTGTGAAAAAGTAATTGCCCCCTGAACCTAATAACTGGTTGGGCCACCCTTAGCAGCAATAACTGCAATCAAGCGTTTGCGATAACTTGCAACGAGTCTTTTACAGTGCTCTGGAGGAATTTTGGCCCACTCATCTTTGCAGAATTGTTGTAATTTAGCTTTATTTGAGGGTTTTCTAGCATGAACCGCCTTTTTAAGGTCATGCCACAACATCTCAATAGGATTCAGGTCAGGACTTTGACTAGTGTTATATTTACCGCACCCTCACCTTGTCCACTTTCCTGCACTGGTGGTGCTGGTTCACCGCGGGCCCGGCAAGGCCCCTCAACAAATTGCAGTATAATCACGGCTCCGCACACACTTCATAATCAGCAGGTTATTTATTGTTATTTTCACCACACATCAACGTTTCGGGGGGTTTTCACCACCCTTCATCAGGATAAAACACCCAAGTAACACAAACCCTTATAAGTACAATGCTCCTCCTTCTATTCCCATGATGCAACTTCTGGTTAACCCTTTATATGGGTTAATACTTTATACATTTCTATTAGTGATATTTACTCTTTTCCATCCTTATTCTCATATATCATCAGTGTTATACAATAATTCAAATCGCACACATAAATATTAAGTTATATAAATAGTATAAAGCATTTATAAAAAATATTTATAAAAAACATATGAAAGTGCATTAGTGCCCATTACTCACTATCGGTGACCATATTAATTTTCTCTAACCACCACCCATTTTGATAGTCCTCACATGGATATTTCTCATCTAAAACAAAAAATGGAAAAGACACAAGGATCTTAAACTTTTGTAATTAAAAGCATATTAAAAGCATTGTGCGTTATCTTATAAAAAGCATGTCAAGCTGAAATTCTCATTTAGACCTCCCGGAGTTAATGTCTTAAGTTGCCAAATCCAGAAGGCCTCTCGCCTCAATAAAAAATTTTTCACATCATTTTCTACATCTTTCCTCACCACCTCCAGTACCTGCCATCTCAATTGAGCAACATTGTGTCTCATCTCGAAGAAATGTTTCGCCAATAATGTTTCTTTTTTATATTTCTCCTTTCCTATCAGTATCAGTATTCCCTTCCTTTTCTTCTGGTTTGAAATTCCTTATTACACTCTTATGTTCGTTCAATCTCGTTCTCACCGCCCTGGAGGTCTGACCTACATAACATAACCCACAAGGGCATTTTAACAGGTATATAACACACTCGGAGATGCAGGTTGCGCAATGCTTTAATTTTATATCATGCCCTTGGCTCGGATGCTTGCAAATTTCTCCTTTGATGATCCCATTACAGTGGCCACAATTATAGCATGGGAAAGTTCCCACCCTGTTATATACTACTTTTTGTATTGGTTTCCTTCTAAAATCCGTTTTTACTAATCCATCTGCTATAGTCTTTCCTCTTCTACAGCTAAAGAGTGGTTTCTCTGTGAACAATTTACCATAGATTTTATCTTTTTGTAAAATTGGCCAATGTTGTGTTATTACTTTCCTAAGTAGGGTTGAGTGGGGCCCATATGTCGTTACACATACCACATTTTGCTTCTTAGGGGATTTATCCTTATCCCTTACTTTCAAAAGGTTGTCCCTATCCATATCTAGGACATCCTTTTTAACCCCTTGCAGATCGTGTTTATTATATCCCCGCTCATGAAATTTTCTCACCAGATCATCAGCTTGCTGTTCATATAGTTCATCTGAGGATGTAATACGTCGAGCCCTAATAAATTGGCTCTTGGGTAGTCCCCCAGTGACCCCCCTTGGGTGAAAACTGTTTTTATGCAATAAGTTATTCTTATCTGTGGGTTTTTTAAATAAATCAGTATGGAAGCCCCCATCAGTCAATGTCACTTGTACATCCAAATAGTTTACTATCAACGGACCCTCACACATAGTGAATTTTATGGTAGTGTGGACGGTATTCAGGTATGCGTGGAACTCGGACAGTAAAGCTGGTGGACCTGTCCATACCATGAAAATATCGTCCACATACCTTTTCTATACTGCTATGTGGTGCTTGTAAACCGGATGACTCAGTACAAATAAATGCTCAAAGTTATGCATGAAAATATTTGCATAGGACGGAGCCATATTAGCTCCCATACTGGTGCCCTGTACTTGTAGATAAAAATCTGAGTCAAACCGGAAGTAATTTCGCTTCAAAATAAAATCCAAGCACTCACAAAGAAAATTCACTTCATGTGATGGTACTTTATCCCTCAGAAGGTACTCCCTGCAGCATTCTATTCCCTCATCGTGTATTATAGAGGTGTACAAATCCTTCACATCAATTGTACAAACAATAGGTGATGGTGGCAGTATCGGCGTTTCTCTAAGGGAGTTGAGAAATTGTGTGGTATCTTTCAAGCAAGTGTCCAATTTAGGTATAATCTCCTGCAGAAAGGTGTCTACATATATTGCCAATGGTTGTAAGAGAGAGTCTACCCCCGACACTATGGGTCTACCCGGTGGATTGACTAAGGTCTTGTGTACCTTGGGAAGGAGATAAAAGATCGGTACCCTAGGGTTTTCTTTCAGTAACAGGGCTTCTATTTCTGGGGTAATAATCCCTGTCACACATGCATCATTTAAGAATATCTGTATATCCGTTCTCAACCTTGCAGTGGGATCATTACTTAGTTTAAGGTAGTGGTCCGAATTTGAGAGCTGTCGTTCCACCTCCCCTAAATAATCCTTAGTATTAAGGACCACTATCCCGCCCCCTTTATCCGCTTTTTTAACCGTAATCTCTTTATCCTCCTGTAGTCTGGAAAGTGCCTCCCTTTCCCTTAATGATAAATTACTTATTTTCAGTGTCGAAAATTTCCTCAAGTTAGACTCTATGTCACTATAAACCAAGTTTGAAAATGTTTCTAGGGATGAATTAACCACCACTGGGTTATACGTACTGCGATTTTTCAATTTCCCATACAGTACTTCTTTTTTATTCTGGGACCGTATTCCCTTGTTTTTGTCCATAAAAAACATTTTCAATCTCAGTGACCTTAAAAATTTAAACATTTCAACATGGACAATAAAAGGTTCACATTTAGCAGTGGGTACATATCCCAACCCCCTATTCAAGACAGTCACTTCCTCTTTAGTTAGAGTCTTTGAGGACAAGTTAATGACTAGGCCACTCCAAAGTCTTCATTTTGTTTTTCTTCAGCCATTCAGAGGTGGATTTGCTGGTGTGTTTTGGGTCATTGTCCTGCAGCAGCACCCAAGATCGCTTCAGCTTGAGTTGACGAACAGATGGCCGGACATTCTCTTTTTTTGGTAGACAGAAGAATTCATGGTTCCATCTATCACAGCAAGTCTTCCAGGTCCTGAAGCAGCAAAACAACCCCAGACCATCACACTACCACCACCATATTTTACTGTTGGTATGATGTTCTTTTTCTGAAATGCTGTGTTACTTTTACGCCAGATGTAACGGGACGCGCACCTTCCAAAAAGTTCAACTTTTGTCTCGTCGGTCCACAAGGTATTTTCCCAAAAGTCTTGGCAATCATTGAGATGTTTTTTAGCAAAATTGAGACGAGCCTTAATGTTCTTTTTGCTTAAAAGTGGTTTGCGCCTTGGAAATCTGCCATGCAGGCTGTTTTTGCCCAGTCTCTTTCTTATGGTGGAGTCGTGAACACTGACCTTAATTGAGGCAAGTGAGGCCTGCAGTTCTTTAGATGTTGTCCTGGGGTCTTTTGTGGCCTCTCGGATGAGTTGTCTCTGCGCTCTTGGGGTAATTTTGGTCGGCCGGCCACTCCTGGGAAGGTTCACCACTGTTCCATGTTTTTGCCATTTGTGGATAATGGCTCTCACTGTGGTTCGCTGGAGTCCCAAAGCTTTAGAAATGGCTTTATAACCTTTGAAATTGAACTCAGGTGTGATAAACCACAGTTAAGTTATTTTTTAACAAGGGGGGCAATCACTTTTTCACACAGGTCCATGTAGATTTGGAGTTTTTTTTTCTCCCTTAATAACGTAAACCTTCATTTAAAAACTGCATTTTGTGTTCAATTATGTTATCTTTGACTAATAGTTAACGGTTTTTGATGAGCAGAAACATTTAAGTGTGACAAACATGCAAAAGAATAAGAAATCAGGAAGGGGGCAAATAGTTTTTCACACCACTGTATACTACTACTTTCATCTTCAGAAACAACATGAATGAAACCTCAGGTACATTTATACAGTTGAATGCGGTATTGAATTCACTCTACTCCGAGAAAATGCTTGCTAGTGGATTATAGTTTGGTGCCAAACAGGGTTTATATACTGCAAGTAAGATGGCGTGCACTAGAGTTCCCTTGACAAAGGCTTCTTGATGAAACATTGGGGCAATTCTCTCAGAGTATCCACTTTAATACTTGTATGATGTATATTGCTGAGTGGTATGTATCTTTATGGCCCTGATGATCACTGTCAATGTGTGCTGACTTATATACAGCAATGTTTGTTACATATACTGTACATCTTTGATAAAGAATGTTAAATTGCTTGATTAGTGTGCAACATCATTCTATGAGTATGTGTATATATATATATACATAAACTTAAAGCAGATCTAGCACTTCATTGAACAATAAAACTGACAAAATCCTCTTCAAATCTCTAAGTAGAATCATAATGCAGAGATCTGAATTCAGTCCTCTATGTTTTTCTGCTGGGGTACAAATGACAAAATTGGACCAGTGTATTAAGAATAGCAAATGAACAAAGGTTGCCCTTTGAAATAAAGCATTAAAGGGGTTCTTCACTTTCCACTTTTTCAGTTCATTTGTTTTCAGATTGTTCTCCAGAAAATGCTTTCCATTTTTTACTGCCCCCCCCCCCAATATCTAAGTTTAGAGTTGAATGTTCCTGTCTCTGGTGTTTCAGTCTGGCAGCTCAGTAATTCAGGTGCAAATTCTGAACTCACAATATTGCAACTTTTAGTTGATACATTTTTGAGCAGCATCTCTGGAGTATTAGCAACTATTATATCAATTCTAAAGCTGGCCATAGACGCAAAGATCTGATGACACGAATCGAGGATTCGTACGATTTTCGGACCGTGTGTGGAGAGTCCAGACATTTTTCATCCAGCGGAGATCGGTTGTTTGGACGATCGGACAGGTTAAAAGATTTGTCAGCTGCTGATAATATCTCTGCATGTATTGCTGATCGTACGATTTTCAGTGGGAGACTGTCACCAGCTTTGGTCGGACATAACTTTCATACGATTGCTGTCAGGGGCATTGCTGATCTGTTCTTTTGAACTTTATTTGATCGGAATGGTTAGTGGCAGGTCGGAGATGAGGAAGCCCGATCGTACGTTGATTCGTATGATCGGATCTTTGCATCTGTGGCCATCTTAACAGCTGTCTGTAATGAAACTCAGGGATTCTACTCAGCAGGGACAACGATAAGAAATCGATCAACTAAATGTATCAATTTAGAACCGTTTAGCGAGAGTCAGCGAACCCTGCCCTCCCAGAGCTGCTTTAGAAAGATGAAAAATTAGATGTACACTTCATTAGAACGGTCACACACTGAAAGTAGAAAATAATTGAAAAAAGTCTTCATTTCAGATGAACTATGATGAAAGGTGAACAATCTCTTTAGTAAAGCAAAGCAGCTACCGCTTTGCTTCAGTCTAAGTACTGCTAAAGTTTTCACATTATCTGTCAATTATAGCCAAACTGTAGACCCTGCTACATTTACAGAATACCAAGTAAGCATATGAATTTACCCTGCTAAAATACAATGACATCATGATCCCTTTATAATTCATCACCCGAAAAGCGGTTCTATCTCTGCTCCACATTTATTTTAGACTCCTAGGGGAATATTTACCAAAAATGGTAAAGTAACAATCATTGACTAAAAACTTTCCTAGTACCTGTACTCCACAACCGTCTTCTCTGAAACAAGTTTTCAGGGAATTTTCTAGAGAATGGTCTTCTTTCAATTTCAACGACACATATTTTGGCTATAGGAAGAGCTGTGCACACTCATGTCACTATAAAAATAGAGATAAATGCATTGCAGACACAAAGCCTGGTCCCCATAGAGTCATGGTGCACAGAAGAGTTCTTGTTATTTTATACATAAGGTTTGTGCATATCAGTAGAGCTCTATATAAAGCAATGTAATCCATCGTAAGAAAGCAAAACAAAGTGTTGTCAGCAGGTCACTTGGTATGGGTATAACAATGCATATACTCTGCTAAGAGCACCTGAGGGGTAAAGTTGTAAAACACAATTATAAATGTCCACAGACATGATTTTACTCCAGGGTAGTATATTTTTGGATAGTCAAGATTGCAGGTGGGAGGCTTGGCACAGGTTCAATCCTATATGTACATAACGTGAGAAGAAGGTGCTGTGATGCCAGAAGTCACCAGCTACCTTTGCGTAAGGTGACAGGTTTGGCTGCTCGCCTGGGCTTTACATTACTCTCGTGCCAGCTCCTAATTGCAGCAGCTAGACTTTCATGCAATTAAATATCCGACTATGATCCCCACGTGGCTAAGGTTGCACCCACAGCCTGACATCCTCCTTCTCTGCACGCAACTCCCCAGCAATGATTTGTTTGTCCCTTTCATCAATACACCTCCTGATCTGCAAATGTTAGCCATAGAAATTAGTCAATTACAGTCCAGATATCAAATAGGCAGGCCGTCTGCCCCCCCCCCCCAAATACACCGGCTAAAAAAAATGGCAGACTCTAAAGAGGCACAGCAAGCAGCTAAAATGGGCCTTGTGAATGGCCATATACCTCACCTGCAAACCTCCAAAAAGTAAATTTGTATTAAAGGGGCTGTTCACCTTTAAATTAACTTTTAGTATGATGTAGATACTGATATTCTGAGACAATATGCATTCGGTTTTAATTTTTTATTATTTGTGGATTTTGAGTCATTTAGCTTTTTATCCAGCATCTCTTCAGTTTGCAGTTTCAGCTATCGGAGGGTCCAAATTACCCTAGCAACCAAGCATGGATTTGAATAAAAGACTGAAATATGAATAGAAGAGAGGCCTGAATATAATAAAAAGCAATAACAATAAATGTGTAGCCTTACAGAGTATTCGATTTTTAGATGGGGTCAGTGACAGACAGAAGAAGGCAAATAATTCAAAAACTATAAATGAAGTCCAATTAAAATTAGCCATTCCATAACATATTAAAAGTTCATTTAAAGAGGAACCACCCCTTTAAAGGAATTCTTTAAACAATATTGCCATCATGTAATGGTCTGCTAATGAGAAGCTAAACTAGGACAGAGTTTTTGGCCTCAAGGGACCTCAAAAGGACCGAAAGAAGGATTCAGAAATAACCACTGCAGATGCTCTAACACCGCGTCTGAGCAGCACTCAGCGAGGCTGGGGGGTGGAGATAGTGTTACAAACCTGTTCCTGCAGATTTATTTCAGATGATAGACCAAGCATAATCAGGACATAAGGCAGGAGAGCAGAGGAATAAAGCTTATGTTGTTAACTACCTTACAGCTGCTTCAAGGGCACCATGTGGGTGCAAAGCTGCCCAAATTTACTCCATAGCACAAATTTATTAGAAAAATAAATAAAAAAAAAGTAAACCAATCAAGTACTAGATACTGGTTTATTATTACAGAGAAAATAGAAGTAATTTAAACAATGAAATGACTTCCTTAAAATGGCCTCTAGGGAGAGTACCTTCTCATAAGAGCTTTCTGGATATCTAGTTTTCAGATAAGCAATCCTATACGTGTATGATAGAAGTTGTAGGTCAACATGATATTGTGGGCCTCCGCTAGGGTTGCTATCCATTTAGTATTTTACTGGCTGTTAAATATTATACTTTATGTTAATGATATTAATAGGAAACAAAAATGAAAAGAGAATTTATGTCAAGAAAAGGTGGCGAGATCCTATCTATAGATTGACCATTCCTGGGGTATTTAGTATTAGCATATCATTTCACAGTTCCTTCTAGCACAGGTATCCGTCATCCAGAGAGCTCCAAATTAGGGGAAGGCCATCTCTCAGACTCCATTTTAATCAAATAATTCAATTTTTAAAATGGATTTCTTTTTAAACTGTAAAAACACAATACCTTGCACTTGATCCCAACTAAGATATAATTAATCCTTACTGAAGGCAAAACAATCCCATTGGGTTTAACGTCAAACATTATGGAGAACAAGTCTCCTACCTGTACCTGGCATGGGCATATGTAGTTGGAATGGTAAATTCTAGCTACAGTCAATGAATATTTCAATTTTGCATCCATAGAAACCAGTGTTGATGGCATGCAGTAGCACACACTGAAATGACAGGGCTGCATCTTTTGTAAACAGACCATGCCGATTCTCAGTAACCAGTGGCACCACATACACAATACGGTGAGGACAAGAGACTGTGCAAGGATTATGTTTATTGACTGCAGAAGTCAAAGTACAGATCATAGTAAGAAAGAGCTGTGTGTGAGTGTTATGAATAAGAGCTGCAGGATAATGAGTTGTCAAACTGGTTCCACCTGCTCTGCCCAGCTGTTCTCCAGTCACACGCAAGGGCTCCTTCATTCACCAGGGTGCTCATTCATTCTTCACTCACCTTGCAATTGTTAAACCTGTTTTTTTAACCATTTCCGTACTGCTTTATGGAACTACTTTTGCCATTAAAAGCAGCAAATCCTTTAACAAGCAAATAGATACATTGTGTGTGCATTAAAAAAAAAAATCAAGACAGGTTATTCAAAAACGAGGACAGAAAAAAATACTGTTTGTGAAAGGCAAACTAAGTCGCTCAAGAACGCCCTATTTGTAACTGTGTAATGGAACATTAAGAGATAAAAGCTTAAGGATATCCCTGTTGCAGGGCTTTCTCTGGCATTAAAAAATTCTTGTCTAAATGTTTGCAGGTTTCACTTTTCCCTTGAGAGCAGTTTCTTCCCGTGTCTCACGGGCTTCCCAATATATTAGCCTACATTTCCCAGCATGACCCAAATAAATAAAGGTGGGGAAAAGCTACAGACAGAGATGGTGCCGAAGTTGAATGGGGTACACTGGCTCGAGTGATTATGAAGACTAAAGGTGGCCATAGACGCAAAGATCCGCTTGTTTGGGGATATCGTCAAACGAGCGGATCTTTCCCCGATATGCCATTAACGAGCATGGCTATATTGGTGGTAATCTGATTGTTCGGCCGTATGGCCAAACGATCCGATTATGATGTGCAATGGGCTCCGGCGGGGTCAAAATCAAATGACCAATCTCCGCCGGACGAAAGCTGTCGGCACACTCCACACATTCGTACGATAGGATCTGTGTGTCTATGGCCAGCTTAACATTTGCATTTTGATTGCCCATTTGCTGGGAATGTAGATAAAGAGCTACACTATGCCTCTACAAAACAACAATCACTAAGCAAGCACTCCTTGCAATGTTTGCCATTGAAAATCTCGTATATTCTTTGCTGCACCCCCTTTAAATTCTCTTTTTAACCACTTTCAGACTATAAATAGTAACACATGGTGTTGCAGTGGTTAACATTACTGTTATACATTGCTGTAGTCAAGGGTTTAATTCCAGCTAGGACACACTATCTGCTTGTGTTTTCTTCATATGCTTGCTTGGGTTTCCTTCAGGTGCTCCATGGTTCTCCCACACTGCATACAGGCGGGTTAACTAGCTCCTGATAGAATGGATTCTAGAGCACGAGCAAGAGAGTGTGTGTGTGTGTGTGTGTGTTGCGTTCTCTCTGAAAAAGAGGGTTTCATAAGCAAAGATTACTAACAGCAGGCTGCTGAATATTTATACTACATAGGGATATTTCAAAGAGAAGTCACACAGCAAAGTCCATCAGTACTGTATGGATATGTGGAACAAACATGCAATTAGTGTCACATACACACATATACTTTTCCCAGAAAACGTTTAAACGCTTCACCATATTATGTTTCAGATGCTTTATCATGGCTTTCCAGGGAATTCCCACCATGTGTGCTTAAGCGCACGAACCTTGTCACGGATAGGGCTGGCGTGCATGTGATTGCCTGACTACAGTTCATACTGATTTGTACATTTGAAAGAGCCAAAGTGCCGAGCTAAAAAGGAGCTAGGAGAACCTTAAGGATTGAATTTCAGCTGATCTCGGCAACATTTCACTAAATCATATTTAACAGCATGGAATGCGCACGGGCTTCCAGACACTTCAAAGCACCAACTTCCAGACCTGGGGCACATTCACGTGGGGCTAGCCCATTCACAACGATAAATAAAATGGTGTCATCTTACATCACGCAGCTGCTTCTAGCTCCCAATTCACAAACAAACACACAATAGTATGGTAGGCAGGATTATTGCAATCAGGCTTCTCATCCACAAGTGAAAGAATTTCAGATGGATATCTGGGATTTTTACGGTTTGCAATTGAAATTACTTGCTGGAGACCTGGGGGTTTCAGTATAAAGGTGTTTTCTTTCCCCTGGATCACCATACATTAAGGCAGGGGTACCCAACCTTTTTTACTCGTGAGTCACATTTCAATGTAAAAAGACTTGGAGAGCAACACAAGCATGAAAAAGTCCATGGGGATGCCAAAAAAAAAGCTGTGGTTGGCTGTTTGGTAGCCTCCATATGGACTGGTAGCCTACAAAAGGCTCTGTTTGGCATTACACCTGGTTTTTATGCAACCAAAACTTGCCTTCTAGCCGGGAATTCACAAATAAGCACCTGCGTTGAGGTCACTGGGAGCAACATCCAAGGGGTTGGTAAGCGGTTCGGGACCACTAACTTAAGGTTACTACAAAACAATTTTAACATTAAATAAATCCAACAGGATTGACTGGCCACCCACCTGAACTCATATGAACTTAGGATAAGATACAAGGCACCGTTAACAAATAAAACAAAAAAAATAGAATTATTTGCTAGGGGAAAAAATATTTTTTTCAAAACTTATTTAATAGTGCTGCTCCAGCAGAATTCTGCACTGAAATCCATTTCTCAAAATAGCAAACAGATTTCTTTTTATATTCAATTTTGAAATCTGACATAGGGCTAGACATATTGTCAGTTTCTCAGCTCCCCACAGTCATGTGACTTGTGCTCTGATAAACTTCAGTTACTCTTTACTGCAAGATGATGCGATATCACCCCCTTCCCCCCAGCAGTCTAACAACAGAACAATGGGAAGGTAACCAGATAACAGCTCCCTAATACAAGATAACAGCTGCCTGGTAGATCTAAGAACAGCACTCAATAGTAAAATCCAGGTCCCACTGCAACACCTTTAGTTACATTGCGTAGGCTAAACAACAACCTGCTAGAAAGCAGTTCCATCCTAAAGTGCTGACTCTTTCTTAAAGGAAAAGACTAGGCTAAATGACCGGAGATGGCTGCCTACACACCAATATTACAACTAAAAAAAAAAAAAAAAACACACTTGCTGGTTCAGGAATGACATTTATATGGTACAGTGAATTATCTGCAGTGTAATTTAGAAATAAAAACAATATCATAAAAATCATGACAGAATCCCTTTAAGATGGGCTCTGTGGGAGATGGCCTTCCTGTAATTTGATAAAATCATGTTTGCAGATAAATGCCTTTACTGTTCAATTATGGATTTTGAAAACAAGCCTCTCTCATTTTGATCTCATTTTGCTCCTACATAGTGTGACCCAGAAATGCCAATTTGACAGGTATAACAGACTCTAGCAAATGCATGATGGCACGATTAGTGATCGACTGAAGGTCGATTTATATTGCAGACATTATGGCATTACATTTAATGGGTTCTTTGTATTCCTTTCCTCACACCTTGCGTGCCACACAGCACTATTAGACTGCCACAAGCCCAATATCACAGGAACACAACTTCCAGGAAAGCATTTAACTAATCAGCATCCACAAAGAAAACGCTGGTAATATAGGACTTTTACACATGCTTTAACAGCGGGATAAGTAGGTGAAAGCCGAATGAGCAAGCCTCTCACGCAATGAGTACAACCTAAAGCTAATGTTTAGACTTCCTTTAATTAGTGAATGACATGTGTGCCAGTTTAGAGGGCACGCCTACTCTCTTACACACGCAAGTCAAGGCTAGTTCTACTACGTCTTCCTATATAACAGATGTAAAGTAAACTTTGGAGGAGGGGGGGGGGGGAAGCACATACCATATAGGAAGCAAAGCTAGGGTGGGGAGTGTTAAAAGGATAGCGGGAGGGGCAGAAAGTGTGCATGGGGGGCGGAGATGGGGGAAATCTACACAAAACAGCCGTTTGTAGGGAAACTGAAATGCAGCTAAGAGTAATGTGCTTGCATTAGGAAGCAGGGGGAGATTTGTTGGCTGTCCAGGAAGCCAAGTAATTACAGAGGCCAAGCAAAGAGAAGGGAGGGATTTGTTTGCAGAGTTTAATTTGAAGAATTACAGCTGGAACAGATATCACTTAAAGTGCTCTGTTAACACGCAACATGCATGTTGGATAATCTCTTACGCTGTGGGAAGGAGTTTATAGGGCACAGTGTAGATACACAAAGTGTCAATAACTCACTGGCTCAGCTGCAAGAGAACCAGTGTCTCTGATAACAGCCCGTCTCTAATTTGTAGAAACCACTCACCAAACACTTTTAAAAAGCCCGACTGAGCTAACCCCTCTTTTGCATGCACAACATTTTTGTATTGCTTTTAATTTAAAACAGAAAATAAAATGTGCACTGGCAAATCTGCCATTGTATGGCCACCTTGCAACCACTGCCAATGGAGCAATTTGTGGTAATTAAATCTTTTTCTTTATTGCGTTTAATTCAAAACAAACAGAAAGTGGCCATACGATAGCAGATCTGTCATTGTGTGGAGTGCAATCTAGAAATCCAGTATAAAATGACATATCTGCTTGCCCAGCAACACACAGGTCCAAAATCAGTTTGATGATTGAATCATACACTGGACCCGACAGAGGCCATTTGGAAGAAGACTGAACCAATGTGCTGATACGCTCATTGTTTGACAGGCACGTCTGTTGGTGCCTGTCAAACAATAAACAGGCCAATAAGAAGACAACTTTGTTTGGCTGGATCAAGTGGCACCTTTTATCAGCCCATGTTTGACCAGTTTTAGATAGCAGGTTCTTTTACCAAGTCTTATGATAAGATACAAAATAAGTTCAGGTTTTTCAAATTGACATGTTTTTACGGCGTCCATAAGGGTTGGGGCAGACGAGCAGATTCAGGGAAATTTAGTCACCTGTCGACTAATTGCCTCTTCTGCGTGGCGACAATATCCCTGAACTGCCTTCAGTCTGCTTGAATGAAGAATCGCCTGCGCTAATGCACTCACGGCTAACTTCGGAAATCAAAGCACAGCGAGTGTATTAGCGCAGGCGATTCTCCATTCAAGCAGACAGAAGGCAGTTCGGGGAGATTGTCGCCACGCAGAAGAGGCCAATCTGCTTGTCTGGCCCGACCCTAAATGGACATGGACACATATATAACTAGGCTAAAGCTATCAAGCCTTTAACAAGAGTGCATTTGTTTCAATGCAGCAACGTTTGAATGCAACTAAAATAATTTCTATTAATGCAGCATTATTATGGGAGATAGAAGCAAAAATAAAATTGCAACATGATCCCTTAGTGCAGCATGCAGTTCATGAGGTTGGCATGAAGTGTGTACCAATGTACTTTACCACATGGCCATTGTATGTATAATCCGATTCCATTTTATCATATGGACCAACAATGAATGCAGATAGTCTAAGGCCCTTTTAATTTTCATATATAATAAGTTTCCCTTACAAATTCCCATGTCTACTTAATAAACCTATTCAGCAGATGAATACATAAGACATGTAGTCCTCATATGGATATCTGCTGGTTTGGGGAGGTCACAAACAAGTGGATCTCTCCCCGATATGTCCACCTTGAGGTGGGCGATATCAGGCCCATACAATCGTGGTCCCTTGGGCCCAACAATCGGATCATAACGAGGAGAAACCAGGAGGTCACATTGAGGATCGTATCAACTAACCGATGCGGTCCTCGATCTGATGAGATTTTAAAGTCCGGCCGATTGACATTCGTCCAGGTATCGATCCGAGAAGCCCGTCTGAGGGCCCCATACACTGGGCAATAAGCGCCCGACTTAATTGGTCAGCAGCTTATATCTGCCCATGTATGGGACCCTTTACAAGCAGGTATTTCAATCTACTTTTTATGCACATGGGATAGCATGCTGCACCTCACCTGCATTTGACAGGTCAGCATGGTCCCATGCGGAGAAAAATAAATTGGCTCAGTTAACAAGTCTCCATGTGGTGGAACGCATTATTAAAATACATCATCAGCTGGAAATCTGCCCAGGTGTGTTAGATTTTAGTCGTTAGGTCTCGGCAGTTTATGCTAAGCAGGTATATCCTTATTATATACCACGTGGTCTGATATTGTACAGACATCTGCATGACTCAAAAAACTCAGTGAGACTAGGAGAGCACAAAGAAAGATAGAAAAAAAAAGTTTTTTTCTTTCAGCAAGCAGTTGCGGGTGAAAGCAAATGAGAAATTCATTTAAAACAGGTGTTTAAACAGGCTAAAACTTATGTATTTAAGGCTTACAATCTTACACAAGGATGACAATTAAAACATTAACTCAAGTTCTCATCTTACCTGTGCAATATTCCTTTCCTCCTGACTGAGGAACCACAATCTTCCTGTATACGATTGGCTCTGATTCCAGGATGTTCTCATCATGCCTATAAGTTGGAGGCCTTTCATTTGGGGTTCCCCGCGACCGTGCTCCTCCTCCACCTCTCCTTTCATGGGTGTCTATCTCTTCAAAGACAGCTGCTTTGTCAAACAGAGCAAGATTGCCCTCAAAGTCAAAGTCAGCATCTGGAATTTCCTCCAAGTCATCTCCAAAGCATTCGTCATCACGTGCTTTCAGCTGCCCGTTTTTTGTACCACTCTTTTTTGGTGTTACCTGGTTTGGATAGCGGATACTAGAGGACCCTAAGGACAGAGGATAGAAATGATGAAAAAAGGGAGCAGATAAAAAGAGCAACCTAAAAAATGTGTTCTTCCTTGGCCAGGAATATAGGTCTTCAACTATTTTACTTCCGACAGTAATGTTTTGTGTTAAAATACTCAAAAAGATCATAAGGTATTAACACTGCATTTAAAAGTAGCAGGTAACAAAATTATATAAACTAACGCTAAATACACTTATAAATACCACAATCATGTAGGAGGTGCAACAATGCTGTAGTTCACAATAGTAATGGCCTTATTTAAAGAAGGGATACACTGAATACTAAACCAAATCACAATTTGCATTTTTCAGAAAAATTGTTGCGTTCAGTTATCTATGTAACTTTAAAGGAGAACTAACCCCTTTTCCCCTCAACTGCCCCCTCCCTGTATATTCTTCTTAGGAGTCACCCCTATATCCTGACCTACTATAAATCGGAGTTGCTCAGCAGAGTTCAAAGGTGCCATCTTCTGTCTTTCTGCTAATCATCTTCTGTCCTTGCACATACCGATATTATTGGAGCATGCAAGTAGAAGCAGATTCAGGACATAGACTGAATTGCCCATGCTCCTCCAAGATCATATTTTTGCTTAAAAAGCCTTTATTCAGAACTTAGGGCATTACAGCAATGTTTCAAGCAGACTTTTTTAAGTTTGATAAAGGGAAACATGGCCTGAAACATTGCTTTGCATTTTCTTGCTTTCCACTGATTGGTTACCAGGTAGTAACCAATCAGTGACTTGAGGAGGGTCACATGGGTCAAAACTATTCTCTATTTACCCAGTTTGTATTTTTAGACTGAAATGTTAGGCATAGCACAACGATTATTATTGTTTAACTGATATCTCAAACTGCACCAGCAGAGGTATTTCTGCAAAAGCTGATTTGCTGCAATCTTCTTCTTCTACCTTCTTGTCTTTGGGCATGGGCAGGCGTATGCACAGTAGAAAGAAAAATGCAGCTTTTGAGTCTTAAGTTAAACTGTCACTACATAGGCCCAGAGTGGAATAAGGAGAAGACATAAGAAGCCAGCAATGATGGACATCTACAGAAATACCCCTGACTTGTGCAGTTTTTAGTGAACAGGAACACCACCCATTGGTATCATGTGATAGACTATAATCACTGGGGATGCCCAACAATTTGGCACACCCCAGTAATTATACCTTTTGTACTCCTTGAATTGCCAGGCTAGAAAGTTCATATGAAACATTTTCTTTTGGGGGTTACACATGGCACACATGTTGGAAATCCTCTGCAAAAGTTCAGCACACTCCTGGCATATTTACAATGTTTTTCCATGGTAACTAATAACATGTGGGACATAAAAATATTAAATTATGAGCTTTTAAGCAATTTAGAAAAGTCATAAAAATGTTACATTTAGAAGCTTTGCTGTTGGAATAGAAAGACAGATTTACCCATTTTAGATACAGTAATCTGCGTACTTTCCAACAGAGTCGGAAGCATTGGAGTCGGAAGCAATTTAAGGTATCTGGAGTCATAGTCGACAAATATGTACTGACTCCTAATAACTTAAAAAACCAGCACTGAAAATAATCAAATCAGATTTAAGAGCTTCTATGAAGGAGGATATGGTAGAAGCAATTCTGTTTCTTATAACAATACTTTATTTAATTTTGGATTTCATTTAACAGCTATTCTACAGCTATATGAAAGGTTCAGTTAATATTGAAGTTGTCTTAGGTTTTCCAATTGATTTTGCTTTATGTAGTTCAACTTTGATTTTGGTTTAGGCTTACCAAAGGATATGGTTTATATTTTTGAGCTTTTGGCAGTGATACAATTCCTTGTATGTTGTGTACTTAAACTTCTTTCAATCAACATGGAAAATTCATTAGTATATGAAGATGAGGAACACCAATTAATGTAATTAAAGGAAAACTATACCCCCAAAATGAATACTTAAGCAACAGATAGTTTATATCAAATTGAATGACATATTAAAGAATCTTACCAAACTGGAATATATATTTACATAAATATTGCCCTTTTACATCTCTTGCCTTGAACCACCATTTCGTGACTCTATCTGTGCTGCCTCAGAGATCACCTGACCAGAAATACTACAACACTAACTGTAACAGGAAGAAGTGAGGAAGCAAAAGGCAGAACTCTGTCTGTTAATTGGCTCATGTGACCTTACATGTGGTTTGTATGTGTGCACAGTGAATCTTACGATCTCTGGGGGCGGCCCTTATTTTTTAAAATGGCAATTTTCTATTTATGATTACCCAATGGCACATACTACTAAAAAAGTATATTATTATGATAATGGTTAATTTACATGAAGCAGGGTTTTACACATGAGCTGTTTTACTCAGTATCTTTTAATAGAGACCTACATTGTTTGGGGGGTATAGTTTTCCTTTAACATAAAATATACTGTTAGCATACACTGGTAAAACTGATGTGTCAGTAAGACTATTATAGTTTATATAAATAAGCTGCTGTATAGCCATGGGGACATTTTTTTACCAGTGCAGAGCAACAGCATATAATATTTTAGGTCTGTTTTGTACCATTTTTCTTGTGCCTTCAAGCCTCCAGCTTGAATGGCTGCCCCCATGGCTACACAGCAGCTTTCAGTTTTTGGCGTTACTGTCGAAGGATTTATGCACCAACTTCACAGGCCTTCTTTCCAAAAAAATGAATAAAAAGGAATAGTTTCCTTTTGTAAACTTAATTTTATGTGGCTTTACTCCACATAAAATGCAGTTAAATGCCATGACAATGCGAAAACACGTATTTTATGTTGGGGCCTCAGTAGGGGAAGCCAGGCAATACCAACCAGAGATATAAACAGCCAAAGACAAAAACTGAAAATCGCCTTTGTATGCATTTTTGAGTTATTAAAAGGTTTTTTAACAGAGACAACTCTCAGCATGATCTATGGCAGAATATTTTCTAGCGGTTGGTAGCCACAACAAATTGTGGGTGACAAATAGCACAGTGTGTCATTGCCCTAAAGACAGTAAGCACCAGGATATACAGTTTTTATCAACACTAGCAAAATAAATACTGTAGAAGTTATGGTGGAAGCACGTTCTCCCATTTTTTTATAGTTACCGAAAATATTGATTTCTTTTTAAAGTGCAAAAACAAACAAAAAAAAAAAAACTTCTGTAATTAGCTGATAAAAACTAGTGTCACATGGCGTTTTTTTTCCCCCACCGCCAGAGAAACCTCTTCTACCCCATGCTATACAAGGCCTGATAAAAACGGACAACAAATAGAATGTAAGTTTAGGTAATATAATATAATCACTAATATAATAAGCACTCTTTAAAACAACTCCCTCCTTTCACCTTTGTTGCAATTTGGCATGCAGGTAAGGAGAAGACCATTACAGAAAGGGTTTATCTATGCACTACAAGAGCCAGGTAGTAATGGTTTCTGTTTCTTTCATTAGCCTGTTTAGCTCAAAAAATAACAATATAAAAAAAATTAAAAAAAATCGGCAAAAACAAAAATAGCTCAATCTCTACTCGCTGAACTTGATACCTCAATGGAGGTATGCTGCCCCTTTAAAGAAGAATAAAAGCCAATTCACTAGGGGTGCCAATTTCTTAGGTATGTGCTCGTGAATCCAATCACAAATGAAGACCTCAATAGGGAGCCACAGAGCCATATTTGCTCTTCTCTTGGCCAGTACATGCACATCTTGTGTGCATGCACTGGCCCAAAACGTGATTTTGCCGACTTTAATACACTATTCACAAGCTGGCCAAGGGCAGTACTAAGAAACACTGGGAATATTGATAAAGTTGGTGGCATTGCACTCTATTGACAAGGTCCAAAGTTAACAATTAAATGCACTAGAAAGTGCATAACAAATATGTACCCCGCACTGACTTTGCCTTAACTTGTCCTTTAAGTGTATATAAATATTCCTCATCTCAGTCATCTAAATGTAACCATGATGGAGCAAATTAAAGGGGAACTATCGCGAATATGAAGATTTTATATAAGCTCCAGCATACTAAAAACATTTTATAAATAAAATTAAAAATTCTGTACCGTTTCTGAAATAATCACGTTTATCTGTCTTCATGCAGCAGTTGGATGTCAGATAATCATGGACAGTTAGATCCAATATATCTTATAGGGGGGCTCCTTTTGCCTAGAAGATGTATGAGCTCACTCTATTAAAATCACCAAACATCATGTCTCTCTACATGCAGGATTTATGCAAAATGCAGTTATTTTGTTCAATTTTGTTCATGGAATCAGTTATTTGAGTGAGCTCCAATATATCTTATAGGGGGGCTTTCTTTCCTAGCAGATGTATTGGATCTAACTGTCAATGAATATCTGACACGCAACTGCTGCATGAAGACACAATGAAGAGAAACAGATGCTGAGAGAGGGATAGTGAAGATAAACGTGATTATTTCAGAAACAATGCATAATATTTAATAGATTATATGATATTAAATTTTCATTTTCTCAATTGTTCCCCTTTAATATAGAGGGTTGAAAAAGGATATGTCATAAAAAGTGCTAAACAATATTTGGTTTGTAAATTTATTGTATAACATATTCACATACTTTTAATCTTACCTAAGCCCAAAAAAGCATTTAAAAAAAAAAAAAAAAAAAAAAAAAGCACAAGCACAGCTTGTTTGCAGTAAGACTGGGAGGAGACATACCCTTTTAGGCCCTTATGCATGTGAACATCAAGTTTTAGCCACTTTTTTTTTGTTGTTGTTTTCTTTAGCCTTACTTTGTCAAATGGCGCAATGCATTTCACCGGCATTGTGGATTTATGATGCTTTTATTTCTTGCTATAGCTGACACACTTCATCATAAAAAAAATATTTTGGGACAAGTATTCAACCCTGTTTTGTATTTTAAACAAAGCAAAATATCTTTATAAATATATTGCTCTGGAGTGAAACAAAAGCTTGAACTACATTCAATACATGAGCAACAACGGGGTAATTTCGGCACTGAACTAAAAATGCTCGTTCTGGAGAGGGTCTTCCCAGAACTTTTATACCTTATGAATAGTGAATTATGTTTGGCTCTTGAGCAGCGAGTAATTCTGTGTGTCATCTCTAAAAAGAAAGATGAGCCTGCCGTGTCTAAAAAGGCCCATCAACGCCTGTAACAATAACTGAGCCGGAGGACAGCACACATGGTGAGCAATGAACTCTCTCCTACCCCAAGGCAGGCAAACTTTAAGTTAATTGTGCATGTGTTTATCTTACTGTGTAGCAGTCTCTGCTTGGCACAAAGCCACATTCAGAGAATCTCTGTAATAGAGAGAGAGTAATAAACAGTGCAGCCTCCCACCACCACCCTCTACTCCTCCTCTCTTGTGCTGTGGGTGCGTGCAAGCAGTCGCCTGCTTTTCAGCCGTGGGAAATTGTTCCAGGCTCACGTGAGGTTTCCTGGAGCCAGCCTGGCCTGCTCCGGAAATGCACAGAATTGACCCTTGAAACGAGCAGACAGGAATTACAAAGAACAGTCTGATCATTTCAGGACAGCTTTGTTTAGCAAATTTGCAAGAGGCACAGTTAGGTTCTATGGAACAAAGTAAATGAAAGAAGCCTATAATTATTAAAATTAGAACAAAAACTTTTTCAAGCCAAGGGGAACTGTTATTTTAAAGCGGACACCTTACATATTTTGCCTTAGGTGCAGAAATGCAGCATAATGCATAAATGGAATAATGTACATTTTCTCCCAAGTCACATCCCATTCCAATGAATACATTGAAACAGAATATTGTTTCAGACACACAAGACAACACCAATCCTATTTTTATGTCTAAAACCTATGTAATAACCTTTCTGAAACTGGATTTTCTTCCTCCAATCATGCATTCAAATCACAATAATTTCTTTTATATCCCAAATATCTGGAATCTGAATTCACATGCTCCATGGCTTATTACAGAAGACATGCATTTCTATTGTCATGTAATATATTTGTGAAATCTGATCTGACTATTTAAAAAACAACAAAGGATTGGGATGAATCAAAATTCTGAAAAAGAAAAAGTGCAGATATTCCGAAACAAATTCTGGGTGTATTGTTTCGCTTGTCAAATCAGTTCAGATTTTTCTAGCAGCCCCATTATATGTTAAACCAAGCAACTACCTCAGTTGAACGACACAAACATACAAAATCTCCCGTGTAGTATAATTCTCTAGGAACTTCAATTAAAAATATCTTTCTTAATACCGAGTAGCAAGGTGGGGCCTTCCCTAACAAATTATCTGGAGCTGGGAGATTTGCCAAAACGTACATTAACATGGCTAAGCCTGGTGATGGGTGGCAAATTATCTTGCCATTTTTTACAACACATAATAAATATGCCCCCTAGTGTAGAATCCTGTAACGGGTTAGGTACCCGAAGGTTACCCATAGAAAAATAGGTATAAATAGGACGTGGATAAGGCAGTCAATCACATAGCGGATCTGGGTCAAGTTTCAGTAATTGGACCTACCCTGGAGTCTAATCCAGTGCCCCTAAAAGCAAGCTTTAACAGTCAACAACTTAGTTTAGTATTTGTGCAGAACATGGAGATATGCCTATTTTGCTTAGAGACAGAAAGGAGTACAAAACAAGGTGCCTAGCCCAAAATAGCTACAGACTTATCTGTGCACACTGTACTCTGACCAAATAGACATACATCATCCTGCACACTCAGCCAAAAGTAAAGAAATCAGCCAAGTAATAAATTGCAGACCGAGACTCTGAAAAGAAAAGTTATGCTTATTTATCTTGAGGTTTCTGATGTACAAAGGTGTGTGCTTTGTCTACGGTTCATATGATTTGTTTGCTTAATGAGAAATATATCCCTCTTTTTGACATGAGCTCATACAGTGAACTACCAAAAATATAAAAAAGTTTTTTTTATTTTTTTATAACACAAACATACTGGATTCCACACATTGAATGGAGCCATGTTATTCTAATGAACCATTATTGCATAAAACGGGGTGGAAACAGAGATAGACTATCATGGTTTAATTACATTTTTGGAATCAGGTATTCTGTGTTAGAAAAAAAAAAAAAAAAAAAAAAAAGGGAGGGGTGTATATTTTCCCTTTAATAGGGGGGGAAAAATTTAACACAGACAATTTAACCTAAGGGAACCTCTAGATCGTTGGTTCTCAAATTTGCGTCTGCCCCACCAGGGAGCAAGGATGTGTGGCTGGGGAAGCCCTAAAGGGCAGATATTTTTCCTTCTAGATACTTTTGAAAAAGCAGCCTATAGTTCAGACAGCATGAGATTTGGGGTGAACACTTATTTCCAAACCTAGACAGTCCTATTACTATATCTGAATAAAAATACAGCAGTGTTTTCAAGTATGTTACATTGTTATGAGATAATGGGGCCTTTTTAATTCGTTGGACAAGAACTTGATCCAAAAAAAAAAAAAAAAAGAATGTACTCTATAGAATACAGGTTAAAAAAATAAAAGCCCACAACCGAAGATAACAGACAATGCATTCTCTAGACTAGAAGAATGACAAGAGCATGGAGAAGCAACTTTCCTATTAACACTTCTACTTTTGCAGGGAAAGAAAGCTGATCCTGAAAAAGGTTGTACAGCTATAGTAAAACAAAGAAGAAGAAAAAAATAAGTCCAAGCTAAATATGAGTCCTGAAAATATCAGCAATGTCCACAATCCTTATCTGGCTCACACTTGTATCCCCTCAAGTCCGAAGTCACAGTATCTAGAAAAAAAGAGCCAGCGCCAAAGGCACAGGGGCGACAAACAAAGAAAGCATATAGTGTAATATTGTAATATCACTCTCTCAGATATCGGAACATTGTAGACTAACGCGAGATCTGAGAGAGTGATAAAAAGTAGGAAGAGGTGTGCAGCAATACAAAGCCTCTGAAGAAGTCGCTGACGAAATGCGTAAGGCTATGACGTCACTGGAGGGCACCCGGTTGGGAAAACACGAGGAGAATGCTGCAGGCTGGTTTCTATACCCTGCGGATACAGGAACTTGTGCACCAACCTTAAAAGGGACAGTCCCAACAGGACGGAGCATATTTATGCTATATAAAAAAGATGCCCTGTGAGTGCATCTTTGTTTTATCTATTTTTAAATAAAAAAGTTTTTACACTATTTGCTGCCACATATCACTCAACAGCAATCCAAGGAGGGAAGCTAGACAGTTGTTGGAAAATCTATTTTCATGTGAACGGATTATATTTACATGCAAACAAAATTATATGTTTGCGAGTACCCACCTAGAAAGTTTGAAACCTCCCCTATCTATAATATAGAAGGTGGTGGTGATAACCACAAGGGCTCACATATACGGGTGGTAATTCTAACCTACCGTTTAAGCACAAAAGTGATGCTGGTTGAAACAATATTACACTATATGCTTTCTTTGTTTGTTGCTCCTGTGCCTTTGGTGCTGGCTCTTTTTTCTAGATACTGTGACAGAAGCAGAAAAGTTGGCTTCCTCATAGCTAATTTAAACCAACACATTTGATCCCAAATCTTTTAGGCATAAAACAAGTTACATTATACTACCTTTTCAGAGACAAATATATTGAAGACTAAAGGGGGGGGGGGCATACACGCACAGATTTTGTGTTGTAGGATCTTAGTCTGTGTGGCCACCTTTAGCCTTCAACATATTTATCTCTGAAAAAGTAACATTTATAATAGAACATGTTTTATGAAAAAAATCTGTGCGTGTAAATTGGTCTACTAATCCTGACCAATATCTATGTACTATGGATATACAATGAGCAAAAAGTATTACATCTTGCTAACTACATTAAACCTGTCACGCACATATACACACTCATCTATATAGTGATAGCACAATCTACAGAGATAACCTTCTATACTCCTTAAAGATAGAAACTACACTTACAGCACTCTCTAGCTTACAATGGAAATTTTTTAGCAACATAGTAATTTCCAGCTTAGTTTCGATTAATACCTTCAAAGGATAGAAAGATAAAGTGTTATGAAATAGATTGTGAGGACACGTTTCTATTTTTTTTTTTTAAACACTGTAAACACACAAATTTTATATATGCTTCAAATTATAGAAACAGATTTACATCAAAAATTCTGTACAGTTTCTGAAATAATTAAGATAATCTTTAGTATTCCCCTCACGGCAATCTGTCTCTCTTGATTCTCTATTCATACTCGAGTCAGAGTTCAATTGACTGCTCTAATACATCAGTGGTGTGTGCTCTCAGATGTCAATCTGACTTCAACTCCTGGATGAGGAGAGAATGGAAGCCAATCAAGATTTCCCGATATGACCAACTTGGTCAAATCATATCCAAATGACTGGATCACAACAATGGTATGCAGGCAGTCTGGGCGAGGACAACACCAATGAGCCAACAGGGTTCTCACCTCGACTGGATTTTAAAACCTGCAAGATCAGCATCTATACGAATTTCAGCCACATATTGGCTACCTTTACTGGTTTGTTTGCAATTCAAGCTCAATTTTCTGACCCAATTCTTCAGGACCTGACTGCACCTCAGTGGTGTCAGAAAAGGTCAAACGCAGTATAATTCTGCAAATTCAGGATGAATTTATTTCCACACTACATGTTTCGAGCGACTGCTCTTTTTCAAGTGAAAAAGAGCAGTCGCTCAAAACATGTAGTGTGTAAATAAATGCACCCTGAATTTGCAGAATTATACTGCGTTTGACCTTTTCTGATTGATTTATATGCTTTACTGGACGGAAGCATTGAGAATTGGTCCTAAGATCGTGAGTGAATCCATTTCTGTCTCTGATTACAACTCAGTGGTGTCTAAAATTAACAGTGCAATCACCAATTTGACAAGAAGCTGTTACAAATGCAAGTAAAGGTGGCTCTACAAAAAATTAAATGTAATTCAAATCCTAAATTTTCATACCATGCATGCAGCTAAATTGGGAGAGATATTAAAGAATGACTAGTCATGCATCTGGCATCTCTATTAATTAAGTGTAAATACCCATGACATTTGGTTGCTGCTTATCGAACAGCAACCTGTTAGTCAAGTGAAAAATACATGCTTTATGTGAAATTTGAAAAAATGTTTTATTTGGTATTACATATATTATTGAAAAGCCTGCCCTGTTAAGGGTGGGTCTCCATGATACCCTCTACATCTCCTATACAGTTATATTTCTTTCTACAACAATATTAGTGTTAAATAGGATTACGTTACAAACTAAATTCCCAGACTTGATCTGGGTCCCCTGAAAAGCAATTTAGAAACACTGCAGCAAGAGCAACTGTCCAAAAAAAAAAAAAAAAAAAAAAGATCATCAATGACCGGAACGGGCTGAGGAAAGAGGAGTTTAAGCTTCCAAATTCACACTCTTAACTGAATTGAAAATAACTTACAGGAATTGTGTCTTCTGCGAAAGTTTTTGGGCTGGTTGACTGCTTCACCGTGTCTGTCTATATAACTTTTAGAGCAGGGTTGCGGTGAAGAACTAGATGGTTCAGTGGCCTTTCCTTCCTCCCGGCCAGGAATGTTCTGGGCAGAGCTCTGTGCTACTGTTGGCTTTGGCTTGCCTGTACCATTTTGCTGACGAGTTGGAAGGTAGCCTGTAGAGTGGTCATTTAGCTGATCCCTTGTGTACTGCAGGCTCTCTGAAGGAATTTCAAGAATCTTCAATTCTGATATGTCGCCAGCCCTACATAAAAAAACAAAACAAAAAAAAAAATACCAGCTACGAGATCAAAACAGTTAACAATACCACCTGGTACATGTGATTATGAAATGGCAGATTTAGGTTTGAAAGAAATAAGTCAGGAAGGAGTACTGGCACACTTTCTATTAAAACCTAAGTGGCTGTTAAAAAGAAAAAACACAATCAAGGTTGATGGAAGGGTCAGATCAGAAGGCAATGCCTTAAATTACATTGGAGCTACTTTTTATCATATAACATCTGTCTTTAGAAGTATCAACTAACCTGAAAGTGACCTCTGGCACCAAGCATTTAACTCCATTGTGGAACGGCTGAGTAAGGGATATTGTTTGATTGATTTGATCCACAGCAGACACACAGCCTTGATAAACCCCCAAGGTATTGCCACAGTTTAGTGATACAATATTTCCCAGCCAATCTGCAGCCATATTGGAGATCAAGTATATGCAACAGAGCAGCTGCAAAAAAGATTACACTTATTAGTAATACGTAATTTGTAATACTACTGCAACAAATGATATTCCGGTTAACTTAAAGTTAAAACGACCAAGCCATGACTGTTTTGATGAATTACTCAGAACTACCCATATAATATATATTTTAATGGTTTTAGGTAAACCTAGGCATGTTCTAGGTAAACCAAACTTTTTTTCCTGCTGCAATCAACTCAGGCATACTATGCATCAGTAGTGAATTACAAATTACCAACTCATGCTCACCCTTCCACGTCATGTCTCATAAGATAGGTTTATCCAAGTTCAAAATAATGAGAAGGCCATCTCCCATAGGGGTATATTTATGAAAAATGAAGTAAGAAATCGCCACATTGTCTTCGCGATCTCTAACTTCACTTTTTGATAAATATACCCCTTTTCTCCCCATTTAAAATCTATAATTACAATTTTTTTTTAAATGATTACATTTTCCTGTGAAATAATAAAACAGTACCTTGTATATGATTATAACTAGGCTGCATGAATCCATATTGGTGGCAACACATTCCTATTTGGTTTGTTTAAGGTTTAAATTACTTTTATCAGAATTAAGCTATGAATATCCAAGTTATGGAAAGATCCCTTATCTGGGAAAACTCCAGGTGACAAGCATTCCAGATAAAAGTATGCACAAGATTGTGGAATAAAAGGGACAACCCTATCAGTTTTCCCATTAGCACTGATATATTATCTGTGTATTTTTTTCTTGTTAAAGTACAAGCTTCAAATAATTCAGCATTGAGCAGAGCCTGCATTTATCAGCAATATTGCACTGATTTTGTGTGTGACGGGTTAACATGCCTACGTGCCGACCCTTGTAGGCCTCTGTACTTGTTTTTCTGTACGACCCTGTACTGTCTCTTCTTAGACAACCTTGCATAAGTATCATCATGTACTAAAAACAATATTATCAGCTTGCCTCAGACAAAATATCTTAGCTAACGCGAATGCACATACAGTATTTGTCTATCTTCTCCATCCTGAATGCTATACCTATTACAGACATATACTATGCTAATAACTATGCTGATACGTCACTTTATTGGGATGTCTTTACTTATAACCTATATAAGCCTATGTTTGACCTTCAATAAACGGAACTTGTTATTCTGATCCACTCGTTGGTGTTTCTTTGTGCAAGTTCCCCGGATCCGGAATACGAGGCATTGTTGGACAGCTAGAATCCAGTGGCAGTCGGTTTGTTTGTCCCCTTCAGTGTGCTGCGATGTTCTAATTCATTCTTTGCCACACATTATTTAATGGACTGATCTTATACAAGGACCAAGAACTAAACAAATGATTAAATTCACTAGGACTTACTACTGGTGTATGGTTTTATATGGTGTTATGTATATGGTAACATATTATGTATCAGTAGTCTGGCCAGCGACGTAATAATTGCTAACACTTAATTTCAAGAATAAGCTGGTCGTTTTTTTGTTAGAAGTTTGCAGTGCGGATATTGACAGGATGAACAATAAATGTTTTCACGTGAAGATCTTAGTAAATCAAACTGTGAACTGAATGATCTGAAGTACCAGTGGAATGAGAAAATAAAACACAGATTACATGTCCACTTTTTGATGGTGATACACAACAGTGAAAGCAAATGGCTATGAAAACGAAGACATACTTCCTTCGCTGAGGTAATATAAAGCACAATCAGCTTTTACGCAACTTTGCACTTTCAGTTCTAAAATAAATCACAAAACATTCAGCCACATTGTGCAAATATATCCAGAGAAGTCAGAAAAGCTTTAACGCAAGAGATAGGCATTCAGAGAATCCTACACTGATACACAGGCCGCCATCACCAATAATACATACACAACAAATCCTGGGCAGCCCAGAAAATCGAACGAAGCTGCGATCAGTACTTAAGACTTCCGGCCCCGGTGCACGCTTTCTACGCCACATCCGCTAGGAAAACTTTCAAATAGGTTACCATAGCACTAGCTAGAAGCTAGAACGGCGAGGTTTTGAGGAAGTTGTGATGTCACGGCCACGTGGTGAAGTTGTATCTGGGACGGGAAGGCGTGGTGTATCTATTATGGAAAGACGTGTACACATTAAAGCGTGATAGGAATGCACCTGCTATACATTTAGAACGAGATTGGTGGTAGCGCGGGTTGTAAAGGTCAGAAAGGTGCACTAGTACTACACAAGGGGTTGTAAGAGGGGAGGGTTGTTTCCTAGTATAATGGTGAAATTCTGGAGCTTATGTGGAACTGTACATGGGTGAATCTAAGTAGACGGCCCCTAAGGGACTGCACGTGGGTCTGTCATGTGAAATGCTGTGCAGTATTAAGCAGATGGAGCATGCATTAAAAAATGGATATATATATATATATATATATATATATATTATATATATCCACTGTGCATCCGCCAACATAATACACACACATACTGTATATGGGATCTATTATCCAGAATGATTGAGACCTGGGGTTTTCTTGATAATTGAGTTTTAAGCTTAGTTACCATCAAATACAAAATAATGTTCAGAGCTTTCTGCATTGCAGGTTTATTCATAAGGGATCCCAAGTAGTTATGTGCAGGTTCAAGTTTTTCCAACAGATCTCCTGTTGGAGTACTGCTGTGTGAAATAGACAGGGATATGGGAGAGGGAGCAGCTTTGCTAGCAAACAGGTGCTAATGCATAGCTCAAAAAAATTTTATCAAACCGTTTAGCCCTAAGATTCCATACAAGGGATACTCTGTCAGGCTAATAGCCTGAACAGCAGGAAATGTAGATGAGTCCATTGAGACATGTACCTGGATGCATACACACAAGCAACTAGGGACTGGCACCACAATGACAGATAAGAAAGGGTGCCTGTTTCCAAGTGTGTCTAACAGTTGCCAACCCTCCAGGAGTACCCTTGTGGTATACCAGGAATTTATTTGTGGAAGAATTTAACCAAATGGGAGTGGGGGCATGAGCATCCTTAGGATTAACCTAAGATCTTTTCATACATGTAAAGAGTCAGAGATGCTTATATTACAATGATGGCCAACAGTCCCTCTATTGCCGCTGCCCCTCCGACCTTCCTCCCAGCCCACGAACAGGAAAAAATGTAAGCACGGGGGGCTGGAGGGAGGGGCCTGGCAGATGCATCTTCACCGGAGGGGGGGGGAACGTGAGGGACCCGAAGCAGCAGCCCCTGTGGGCCCCCCAGAAGAGACTGATTGGTCTATCCAGTCGGGCTATTCCTTTGAGGATGATGGGCAGAGGAACAATTCATAGCAAGACCAGGTATGACCAGTGACCATGATCAGTAACTGGCAGAGGTAGTAGAAGACCATAAGGCAGAGATTGAGGATTCATTTGCTGAGTTCACACAGTTTTGGGAACCAATAATAACAGATCTTTAGGCTGGCAGGAGATGCGAAATTGAATTTGGATAAAAAAGGGCCATTCTAAACTGTAGACATTTTAATTAGAAAACATTGATACGTCCTGAAAAACAACAGAATGTGCACATACCAAAGGGTATAACCAAATATTCATAATGGCTATCCCAAGTATTATAGAGGGTAGCAACTTTAAATGATGATATTATTCAGACTTCGATAGGCTTTTTTTCTTTAAAAAAAAAAAAAGCAAGTACCTGTGTGCAAACTAGACTTTCTTAGGAATACCTGAATAAGGTTGGGCACAGTACAGTGACCACTGAAGACGTTCTGTAATGCGCATGCTCCTTCCCAAAGCAGTACAGGAGATAGTGAGAGAAAGCAGCAACATGTTGATGACACATTCTGCTCTAAAGCTCCCCTCACCAACAACAGTGATCTGGTACTTGATGACACTAGATATCACCCTGCGTCACCCAAAGCAGATATTGAATAGCACAGTAATCCACCAGCATATACTGTATGTAATGGAACAACTGCTTTTTGTTCCATTACCAGGGCCGGAACTAGGGGTAGGCAGAAGAGGCACGTGCCTAGGGCGCAAAGGTAGAGGGGCGCCAGGCACGTACCTCTTCTGACGCCGTCCCACCGTTGTGTCCAGGAGCTTTGGCAGCAGTTTCTTCAGTAACTGAGTGTGTGCTCTTCTGCACATGCGCCCTCGCGATATCTCGATGCTTCTGCACATGCGCACTCGTGATATGTCGATGCTTCTGCACATGCACACTCATGCTTTTCTGCGTATGCGCATTCGCAATATCTCGGCGCTTGCACTCTTCTTCGCATGTGCAACTGGTGGGGGCAACTTAGTCGGCCGGGTTGTCTAGGGCGCCCGGCCAACTTGCCCCTGCACTGTCCATTACATATACTATATGTGGGCTGAGGTTGGTTTGACTTTGCTCTTTGGGATCAGAAAGTAGAATGTGGCTTTAGTTGATTTTTAAATGCAAGGTCTTTTGCAATAGTTTAGTAACACACTGACATGGCCCTTAGAATTGCTATGTAATCAAATTTTGGGCTGTCTCTACTGCATATTACAAAGGATGTTTACTAATGGGTTTAGCTGTTGCTGCTCCTGCTGTTCACCCACTCTGCATGCTTTGTGAGACTGGGATCAGGGAACTGGAACATGGTTTTACAGAAGGCTCTAAGCAGGAACAGGAAAAACACCACATCATCTGACATTGCAAAGCATTTACATTACGTAGACAAGATGATATGAGTTTTGTATTTACACACCCTGACATTAGTGTTTACCATTTTACATCACCCCTCAGAAGGGTATGTTTACTCTTTAATCTAAATGCAAGGGATCATAGGCCTCACTGCTTTGTGGTTAATGCTGCTGAGAGCAATGCCCTAATTAACTGCAGGATTATACTTATCTGCCTGACTACCTAAACAAAGTGCTCAGTTGCATACATGGAAATTACTGGGCCTTATGGAACTTTGTATATATGACATTTTTCATAAACATATATTGCTATGATCCACTGGATCTCCTAGAGGGTCTTATGGCTCTCAATAAAGACACATATGTACGTATGCTGTTCATAGACTTCAGCTCAGCATTCAATACAATCATTCCTGAGCATGCTGGGCCTGAACATCTGCAACTGGATCCTGGACTTCCTGACCAAGAGACCTCAGGTAGTCCGAATAGGAAAAAACACCTCCAGTACCATCACACTGAGCACGGGAGCTCCCCAAGATATTGTGTTTAGTCCACTGCTGTTCACACTGCTGACTCATGACTGTGTGGCAAATCATGGATCCAATCAAATCATCAAGTTCGCTGATGATACAACCTTAGTAGGTCTCATCAGCAAGAACAACGAGTCAGCATAAAGACAAGAGGTGAAATGGCTAACAGACTGGTGCAAAGTCAATAATATGTCTATGAATCCAAACAAAACAAAGGAAATAGTTGTTGACTTCAGGAGAACACGTGGGGATCATTCTCCACTGTACATTGACGGATCTCCGGTGGAAATTGTCAAGAGCACCAAATTCCTTAGGGTACATCTGGCAGAGAACCTCTCCTGGTCCCTTAACACCAGCTCTATAGTGAAGAAAGCATAGCAGCATCTCTACTTTCTGCGAAAGCTGAAAAAAGCCCACCTTCCACCACCCATTCTCACTATCTTCTACAGAGGGTCTATTGAAAGCATTTTATGCAGCTGCATCACTACCTGGTATGGAAACTGCTCTGTATCAGATCGCAAGATCCTGCAGCGGGTGGTGAGGACAGCGGAAGAGATCATTGGGGTCTCGATTCCTGCCATTATGGATATTTACCACACCCGCTGTCTCCAGATGGCTACCAGCATTGTCAGGGATAGCACCCACCCTGCACATGATCTCTTTACCCTCTTGCCATCCTGTAAAAGATACCGAGCGCTGACTTCCAGAATGCGAAACAGTCTATTTCCACAAGCCATCAGGTATCTCAACTCCCAAGGACTGAACTGAATATTTTCATAAGGAACTGAAATGTCCACTTTGCCCAGCATGAACGTGTACTAGAGTTGTTGTATATCACCGGGGGGTTCTGGAGGAACGTCATTTCGTTTCTACTATGTACTTTATTTACTGTATATGGCTGAAATGACAATAAAATCCACTTGACTTGACTTGACTTATGGTAGTCATAGGGTCTGCTTCATGTATGGAATAGTTATTATATTCATCTTTATCAGCAGGTATACTGCTCTCCCATAGACCCAAATGTGAATTTGCATATGCATCAAATAGCAAAAGCTCAGCCACTGGGTTATAAAGAAGAACAGTGTAGTTGGTGACCAAATACCAGCTACAGATTTAGTATACTGCACTGTATTCTGATGAGCTTATTTAGAGTTAGGGAAATCGATCTACAAAAAAAGCATTTCGAATGAGGACATCTATACTCATTTGTATGCAAAACAGAAAGAATTTTGGGAAGTAAACACAAAGGCTTATTTACAAGAGCAGTTGCAGTGTTTTTAACCATTATACAGCGGAGAAGTGTTTGACACAATTTTGCTTGTGGTTTGTTGCAATGAGACACAAGTTTTGCTACCAAGTTCCCTGTGCTGCAGAAACATCTTCCTGTTGACCACCTTGCCTATGTTTTCTCTCAGCTGTGTTTGACCTTACTTGCTGGGTGGTTTACATCAAAATAAATGCTAATCATATCCACTATTCTGATCAGTGGCATAACTATATGGTACCAGGTCCCATAGCACATCAAATTATTGGTAATTTGACCTACTCTACCAATACCTCCCAAAATTATGGAAATAAAGAGGTTAAAAAAAGTTGTTTTGCCTACCATGCCCATTTTTGTGGCCACACCATGCCCATTTTTGTGGCCACACCCCCTAATTACCATGTTCATTTTACAAAATTTGGCAAGTTAATAATAGTTTGAACATATTTCAGTTTTTTTCAGTTATTACAGTTTTGCTAATGAATTGTCCTTTAAGCTATTAGTCTAACTTTTCCCAAGGGACCTGTTATCTTATATTGTTACAATTACTTATTTGCTTATCTCAAAATTATTACAAAAGTATCTCTGCTGCTGTGGCTGTTCTGGGATTTCTGCCAAAAGCCAATTAAGTTAGATACTTTGTTTCTTTTTCTGGCTGTTCATTGCAGAGAAAAATGGGACTTTCAATTTGAAGATATAAGAAACAGACCAGGAACAGGCAGTACCCCTGGCTCCCGAAACATGTCGTGAGTGAAAATACACCAATAAAGGGTGTTTGCAGACTAAAGTACTGCCTGTTCCTGGTCTGTTTCTTATATCTCCAAATTGAATGCTTATCACATGATGGATGGTGTGTGTTGAAACAGCAGATCTACACGTATCTGATTTTGTTCGCTCATCTTGTTCTGAATATTGTAAAAATGGGACTTTCCAGTACAAAGGAGGGACTGCAGGTTGACCTGACTAAAGAGGGACTGTCCCTCTAAAAACGGGACAGTTGAGAGGTATGCTCTACCTACACTACCAAGATATATTGAAATGTCTTATTAATTAGGGCCTCACTGGGCCCCTTACACTCCTGGGCCCAACTACAACCACAGGGTTTGCTTCCTCTGTAGTTATGCCAATGCTTTTTATTAGGAAATCTGTGAAAATCTTCAATGTGTTTATCATAAATAATACTAAGTATTTTATTACAATTGTGATTTGCTGGTTCACGATAGTAGCCCTTTGAATATCCTATGTGATAATTTTCTGACTGCAATGACCAGTCAATCTGTCACTGTGAGCATGGAAAATGTGTTTTATATATAAATATTTTTGGGGTAGGTTGGAGTATAAAGCTTACAACTCAACATGTGTATGTATACGTGTGTATACAATAAACTATTATTTCACTTTGATTCAACTGCCTGGCTGGAAGATTGCCTTTATTAAGTGCCTGCTCCAAAGAATTTTCAGTTTGTGTTGAGGGCTCAGGGCGCACCTGGGCCTCTTCCCTGATGTGGTGAGTTACTATTTACTATTTGGAGACCCCACCTTTAGATTTATTATATATCCATATGTGCATATATACAATATTAATATATAATTAACCATAGTAAAGTTGTGGTTACATTCAGTTTCTATTGTAAAAATCCAGCTATTAAGCTATACAACACAGATTTTCAATTATACTTTGTTAATTATACTTTGTACTTTGTAAGCATTCAGGCTATTTAAGAGAGTTCCTCTTGGTTATATGTGTGTGTGTCATGGTTTCTGAATCCCTTTCTTCCTTAGCAAACTCAGCCAGTGGCATGAATAGGAGTTACTGGGCTCCACAGCAAAATACTTTAAATGCACCACAGCATTTTTGGAATAAGACATATTTGTAAACACATATCTGCTTATTAGTTAGTGTCCCCCTCCCATCAGTTGCATAATCTGCTTCCTATAGTTACCATTTATATATTTAGTTTCATAACTAAATAAATGGCTTAGGATTCATTAAACACCTAATTTTCATTACATTCAGTGGCGGAACTACCGGGGGAGCAGGGGGTGCGAGCGGGCCAGGGCCTGCATCCCCTCAGGGCCCCCCGGCAGTCTGTTCGCCGCTGAAAATGCGGCCGTACGGAGGGGGCGGGGCCCGGCTGCGCATCACACACCAGGGCCCGTCCCCCTCTAGGATCGCTACTGATTACATTATACTGTTGTATGTTGTGGGAAGACATCTTTCTCTATTAAAGGTGGTCCTGGGCATTGGTGGCCAAAGGTAGTACACCCAATGTAATACTACTTGACCCAATGCCCTGCCTGCCCCTACTTGCTCAGCCCCCCATTAGGGGCCTCCATGTTCTCTCTGTTCTCTCATCCCCCAGTTGCCCCCACAGCACTTTCCTCTTCTGCCTAACCCATTGTTCAGGCCCTGGTCCTGGAGTACTGTGCTAAATAGCATGGGAATAATTTTTTTAATAAGAGTCCCTGCTTTATATACAATGTCCAAAACGGCCCTGATAATTCTACTGACAAGTATATATATATATATATATATAGTATATATATATATATATACATATATATATATATATATACAAATAGGGGAGACAAATCACATAATAAATATATACAGAATCATAGGACAAAGTGCTATGTGGTAAGATATATATATATATATATATATATATATATATATATATATATATATAGATCCACTGTGCATCTGCCAACATAATACACACACACATACTGTATATGAGTTATATTAATCTATTATCCAGAATGATTGAGACCTGGATAATTGGTTTTTCAGCTTAGTTACCATCAAATACAAAATACTGTTCAGATCTTTCTGGATAACAGGTTTATGCAGAAGGGATCCCAAGTAGTGATGTGCAGGTTCAAATTTTCCAACCCATAACCGAACCTGACCTGCAAAGCTTCAGCCTGCACTTGGCCCATAGCGCCACGTTGATTTATATACAGCACCCCACCCGCTCCTTCACAGGTGTTATGGTGGGGTGGGCAGAGCAAAATGACACAATACAAAAATGTAATGTAAAAATAATATTTATTATCTCACAGAGACTACAGCAATATACAATACAACTTACATGGAATTTTATGTGTGATTAATAAAATATTTTGCTTGTTATAATTGTAAAAATTTCTCAAAAGAAAATGGATGTTAAATGTCATATAGAAAAAATAGCATTCTATAGTTTGTACATTTGCTCTTGCCTATAATACACTTGTGCAATTATATTTGTTTCCCCTTGCACTTTTGGTTCCATGTGATGCCCCATTTCTGGGCAGGGAAGTAACTAGAACTTTTTGAGCCCAAAATTTATATCTTAAACTACATTTATCTATCTAACATTTGTTCCCTCTTGTCATAGTCTATAAAATATTGTCAGGAATGGATAAGGATTTCACTCCCAGGAAACATTCAGCATAGACTATGATGACAAGCAGAGAAATCTTCCAAAGCTGCCGGCTTTACTATAAAGTAGATATATCCTTGTTTGACCTCTTTCATAATGTTAAACTTCGCTGACATTTACTCCTAAAATGATTTAGGATCCTAGTAATATGGAAACACTATTACACACAGAGAAGCACTACAAAAATGGGCATTGATTAGTTGGGTGGATAGTTTTGAGCCATTTGCATTTACAATTAAAAAAATGTGCACATAGGGGTACATGCATCCCTGTTCTTTAGCTTAAATAAGGAGGATGAAAATGTATTAATGGAAAAGTACCTATCAACACACACCTTTATTCATAAATAAGCATTTAGCACAGAAAAAAATGTATCATGGTAGAGAGAAAATTATCAAAATAGGTCAAATGTATATACATTCAAACAACAGATTTCTTAATTTCATAGCTATACATAATCACCTATGTATTTTAATTATACTATGATTATTAAAAGATGATTCTACTTCTGAGAAGATGAATCCATTAAAAGCAGTTTATCGTTATTCTGCTAATACATTTTACTGTCATTGCATCCTTCAAACACACAAAAATAAGATATATCAAAATAGTTTTTTTTCAGAATATTCTATTCTTTTGTTAGCTAGTTATGTACATTTTCAGAGCTTAATGCAATCAGTGATAACAATGTGGTGGTATCATGTTCATTCACATTAAATGACACTCTATAAAATATATCCCATCAGTTCCTAAGATTAGGGCTAGAAATCAAATTCCAGCATTTGTGTTTAAGATACCAAAGCTGAGACTCATCTGAGCTTTGTAAAAGGGCTCCTACCATGCTAAGGTAATTTTTAATTTGTGGTTAACAAAGGAAAACGCAATTTAGCTGTAACATGACATCGCTTGTGTTTCATTGTTAGTCCATACTGTGGAGACATGTCCAGTTTTTCTCCATCTTGTTTGAAGAATTGCATCTGCTGCAGCATGGTTGTAAGGAAGAGGAAAACCTCCATTCTCCCAATGGCTTCACCAACACACCTCCTTTTTCCTAAGCCAAAAACCATTACTTTTTCCATCTCTGTTTTGTTCACCATTGTACCATCTGTGTTTAAGAAGCGCTCTGGATAGAACTTGGATGGATCTTTCCACAGGTTCCTGCAAACCAAAACATATCTTAATGACTGGAAAAACACTGGAATTTCTCTTTCTCAACACACATACATAAATACAGAAATGTAGGGTTAAAAATATAAAATAGGTTCCAAACCATATCAAAGACAATAACACATATTTTGTTGTTCTAGCAAAGCATTATAATGCTTTTTATAATGCTAATATATAAGCATTATCAATGTGAACTTGTACAGCTACAGTCAGTCTACAGCTGTTTTTGCTTATGTAAAATTCTCAGTATTTTAGGGTTTCCCACTATCTAAAATCCTTTAAAGAGCCTGAAAGTAGCTTGTTAACCACCACCCCCTTAAGAAAAATACAAATTCCAAGATTTCCGATAACAACAACTAGGAAAATCATAGGAAAACCAGGACATACGGAATTCCCACCAAAACAGTGTAGTTAATTAGATCACTACTGGAAAAAAAAGAGTATTTTCTTTGGAGACAATATAGCCACTTATCAATAACCATAATGAGATTCTACTTTCGTTTGCATTCATTTAGCAGTTTTTATTCACCCCGTTTAATATTTACATGCACACATAGATTTTCTTAACACAAATCTCGTTAAATGACAGTATTTGCATTGTGTGTGCAAAAACAAACCTTTTTAATAGGTAGTTTTTCCTAAGTGGTATAATTTTATCAACTAATAGCTGATTGCAGTAGTTCTTTCTCAATTAAGGGTAGAATCTCTTAGGTTAATAAACAGCTATTCTATGCTCTAGAACAGGGCTTAGAATAGCTGTTTCTCGTTAAATGACAGTATTTGCATTGTGTGTGCAAAAACAAACCTTTTTAATAGGTAGTTTTTCCTAAGTGGTATAATTTTATCAACTAATAGCTGATTGCAGTAGTTCTTTCTCAATTAAGGGTAGAATCTCGTTAAATGACAGTATTTGCATTGTGTGTGCAAAAACAAACCTTTTTAATAGGTAGTTTTTCCTAAGTGGTATAATTTTATCAACTAATAGCTGATTGCAGTAGTTCTTTCTCAATTAAGGGTAGAATCTCTTAGGTTAATAAACAGCTATTCTATGCTCTAGAACAGGGCTTTACCCTGTCTCTAAAGGCAGTTCCAAACCGAACTGCTAATACAGGGATGCTCGCTTAGCATTGTTATGTGTCTAAAAAAGTAATTATTTTCTAATAAAAGTATTAGAAAATGATGGGTTGTAAACTGCTGTTAGACTCGACAAATCACCTGCATGGTTCTCTCGTTTACCGGCCATATTAGCAGTTCAGGGGGAAAGAACCTAAAGGAAGAGTAGTGCCTGGAACAAACAATATATGTATTCTTGCTGTAGTATCCCATAAGGCATAGAAAGCAAATATTTGTTTATACTTACGGATCATGATTAACTTGCCACTGGTTGACCAGCACACAGATTCCCTTGGGGATGAAATATCCATTTAACACTGTGTCTTTGGTTGTGCTGCAACAAAAAATGCGAATATGAATTGCAAAATTAATTTGTTAATGATCTCTATACATTAACATTTTTAATTGTTAGGTAGACTTCAGACCTATTAGTTCTAAATATGTAGTTTGCAGGGGTAGTTCACTTTTATGTTAACTTTTAGAATGTCATGGAATGGTCAGTTCATAGCAACCTTTAAATTGGTCTTCATTTTTTATAGTTTTTGAATGATCTGCCTTCTTCTTCTGACTCTTTCCAGTTTTCAAATGGGCAGTGGCCCCAGCTGCTGAATAAACTACTGCTGTGTGAGGCTACGATTTTATTGTTATATTTTATTAATTATCTATTTGTAATCTGGATGATTACTTATACATACAGTAATAGCCATTCAGCTAGCCCCAGAAGCCCCTTCATTTTAATAGTCGGCAAAATTACAGACTTCAAGTACCTCACATTCAGGAGTAATTTGATATCCATGTCTTTATTTTTATATGATATATGGCACACAACTGTGCTTTGATCTCCATTAACTACAATTAAAAGTGACGAACCCTAGAGACTAGCTACAAATGCACGTTAATTAATTTTCAATTATCTCTCTACTACCCAACTGCCATAAAGAGAATGTACACACAACGGACAAGTGGAGTATATATTCATTTTAAGAAGCTCAGTGAAACATAGTAGCATTGGTTATGCTAAACAGAAATCATATCCTCATATTTGTCTTTTTCATGTGGCAGGCAGCAGCCATACTGTTTAGTTAACAGGACATAATAAATAAATAAATTATAATCCAAAGACTCCATATATAGAGTGCTCAAGTGGTCAAAGCATCATGAAAAACGAATAATAAAATAAGACTTTCTTACCAATGTGGAATTGTGAATGGCATAAAAGAAGAATGTCGGAACATCTCAAATATAAAAGCTTCAGTATAGGGCAGTTGAGCTCTGTCTGATAATCTAGGCCGTCTTTCTTTGCCAATTACCCGATCTGTATGTAAAGATCAAAGCGTATTACTGATACAGTACGTTGGTTTTTTTTAAACATAAGTTCTTTATCCAAGTGATCAAGAAGATAATGGATAACTAAGTAATTTAAGGGCTCTTACACATGGGTGTTTTTTCCTGCGCTCCCTTGCATTGAGCTTTCTTCTGTTCAGCTGCAGGGGAGTGCAGGTGTAGACACACTCAATTATTGTGAAGGGGGCTTTACTCACGCAGCATGTTGCATTTCACCGGAGTTTGGCGCATACATGCGTCTATGTGAGTACAGCCCCCTTCACAATAATTGAGTGTGTCTACTTCTGCGCTTCCCTGCGGCTGAACGGAAGAAAACGCAACACAGGGGAGCACAGGAAAAACGCCTGTGTATAACAGCCCTAAGTTTGGTTAACTGATCCATATCGGTAATTGTGGCACTTCCTAAGTGACTGTAGGTGCAACAGTTTTTATAAAAACAAATACTTGTTTGTAGGGAATCACTGATAACACTTCTGTTATGGAACACAAAGGTTAATGTCACATCATGCATTTTCTCTGCCAGTGGAGGAAGCGCGAATCCCGCCTTGTGCAGTTTTACAGAGAAAACACTCAGGTGTGCATTTTCTGGCTGGAATTCACTGTCAAAGAAAAATGCAAGTGTGGCATTGGCAATATATATATATATATATATATATATATATATATATATATATATATATATATATATATATATATAACTTCCAAATATCTTGCTTGTATGCAGGCAAGCACAATATTTAAAATGAATACATATTTGATGATCTTACCGAGTTCATCCTGAATTTTCTCTTGTATGTTAGGATGGGCCACAAGATACATGAGACTCCATGAGAGAGCAGTGGTAATGGTATCAAACCCTAAAATGATAAGTAGGAATATGTTGTTATAACCTCAGCTGTGTCTTTCAAAGACTATCCAAAGCTGTTACACACTTTCCTTTTTAGACAAGTTGGAAAAATACTCATTTCTTTACAGAAACCATATTATAAATGGACAGATATTTGTGGCAGATGTGGTGATTTTTCCATTACTCAAAAACATAGTTAATACATGTATTGGGTTACCTTTCTAAATTGGAAGGATTCATTCTACTTACCAGCACCAAAGAGGTCATTTACTATATTCACAATTTTTTGATTTGATAATTGAACATTTGAGTTTTCATCGACTCTCTTCTCCTGGGAGTGTTGGATGAGTGAATCAGTAATATCTCTTATATGGTTCTGGAAAAAAGTAAAAGAATAAAATTAGCCTAACTTATTGGATCTTAGCATGGCTCTAGCTATTATTCCAAATATTACTGGACAAATTTCTGCTATATGTTTCTAAAAACACTGCTTGATGCACAAAAACTGAAATTCATTCTCTGCATATTTGCATTTTTGCCTATGGAGGGAAGCTGTTACATTACTTAAAGAGACTGAAACATTTTCTAAAGCAAAAAACAATGCTCATAAATATATTATGCATTTTTCTTTCAGAGTTCAAACACATATTTCAATCAAGAAAAGCAGTATGACAGGTCTTACTTTCAAATATAAATAAAAAATATACACAGGATAATCATTTCCTTAATACTGCTCTGCCCACTAAAGAAAATAAAAATATGTTGGTTTCTTTTTACCTTGTCAAATGTTTTGTAATGCTCTGTGGCAAATTTCTGCATGAAGTCTATGAACTTTCTGTTGATTTCCTTGAAGGCCTTCATGCTAGAGCTTGGAAGATATTGTAGAATTGGGATGAAGTCTGCAGGGTTGCCTGAAGCAGCTGCTGCACCAAACTCATCAGTAAGATTCACCACATTCAGTAGCTCTTCATCATCATGGTTATATCGCTTACCAAAGCACATGCCACAGATGATATTGGCAACAGAGACCACCACGTACCTATAGGGGTCAAACTCTCCTTTCTCATCAATTAATTGCATGAACTTCTTTACTAAATATTCTGCTTCTGTAATAATGTTTTCTTCAACAAGACAAGAACTTGATGATGTGGGTGAAGGGGAAGTAGCAAAGGTTTTGAGGGCATTTTGTGCAAGCCTGCGTCGAGCTCTCCACACCTCTCCAGAATCACTGCTGAAAGTCATGCTTTGTCCATCACCAACCATGCGGAAAGTAAAGAGGTCTGGACGTCCAGCAAACTCATCACCCTGTCGTATCAGAGCTTGCTTGAGAGTCTCCAGCCCACTAAGGACTAACACAGGCTTTGTGCCTATCTGGATCTGGAACACATCACCATAGTTTTCACTCATTCTTGTCAGGCTAAGGTGTGGATTCTTGCTCAATGATAACAAATTCCCAATAACAGGATAAGGCATAGGCCCTGGTAATTTCTTTGTTCCTGGTGGGATTTTGACTCTTTGTGACCTAATCACCAGAAACACGATGGCAAAGACTACAGATGCCACAAGAAACTCAGTGATAGTAGTATTCGCCATCATGCCAGCAACTGTACCTATCCAATTTGTCATTTTTGTCTGCAAAAAAAAAAAAAAAAAGATAGTCAGATACAGTATAACATTCATCTGATAAAAACACATCATGTTCTTTAAAGTGATACTAAAACTAAAAATTGTTTTTTTAAAAAAAATATTAATCTACATTAAAAGTTACCTATAGGTCATGTTGATCGTTTTTCGCTGATAGTTCTGCTTTTGTAAATAATTTTCACTTAAAGTTCCTAAACCTGATAGTTTTGCCAACTTGACTGTCCCTTCTTAACCTGTCAGTTAGAGTTTCTAATGCTAACGGACTCTTGCTGCACAAATATGGCAGCCCCCTCAGAGGAACAGGGTAGTAAGAAAGGTAATGTAAAAGCATCAGGCAAATACTTTATAGCAAAATTATAAATAGCATTCAAAGACAATGGTATGATAGATAATAAAAAGGTTATTTTTTGATGTCAGTATATCTTTAAAGTATGGAAGCTGTTATTTGGAATGATTGAGATCTGATAGATTTCACATAAGGGGTCTTAATGTAATATCTTAAATTAAAATAGGATTATTCTGCAATCAGCTTGAATGTACAGTATCTCAGTTACCATAAGGGTAATGAAACAGGGTGCTCACTGTTTTGTCACGCCTACTAAACACCATAAAATACCCTGCCATAGACAGTACTGAGAATTGTCTCTGCTAAAACATTTAAATCACATAGTTGCTCAAAAAATGCCTTTGCATACATATTTGAATGATTTATCATAAAGAAAAATCATAGAGAAATCATGAAAAAATATCTGTTTTTTCGGCCCCACTGGTGGGTGGCATACGGGCCATGTCTCCTTCTTCCTTCCACCTTTCTTTTATAGACCTTATATACATAATGAGATAATGTTATCATTTATGGTCTGCCTTAAATATGTTGAAAAAGCAAATAAAAATCATAGAACAGAATAAATATTTGTTTATTTTAAATGATCTCTAGGGGAAATTGCATTTTTTGTTTATTGGTGCTGTCTGCATGTTGTAATTCCAGATAATAGATGCCACCATACACATTTAATAAATGTAATGAAAAGTTTTAACAAAAATTTAAAAAAAAATTATATTTGAAAACAGAAGAATACAGAAAACTAACTAATCATATATGAAATAACACGAGTGAATTTGATCTGCCAGTTTAAATCAAGTATTAACGGTTTATTTTAAAATGAAAGCATATTTATGCAAAAGTATAGTTTGGATGACAGCCATAGAAATTGCTAGCTGTATTTTTCTACCTTCACAATAAAACCATAGTTAAGCCTCACAGTGGATAGATTGTAATCACTCATCAGTTTAAGGAAATGCATTCTCTGCCATAATTATGTTTTGGATATGTCTTATGTCCTGCTTTGCAGACATCTGATTTCCTTTAGTTGAAAGTATGTTATTACGAGTGGACTAGATAGCAGGATACTATTTAAAGTAGTTGAACTATTTTTCTAATTCTAATTAGACCCAGGCCTAACTTCACACCTCTTCAACCCAGGACGGGAACGCACATGGCTCAGTGGCTAGTTTCTGATTACTGCGTTAATGCAACCCTTCTGTAGCTCAGAGAACACACAGAACTTTTAGTTGTAGAAACTATGAAACTTTGGCACTGTCTGACCTTGGGCAAGAAATTTCATTTCCTGGCCACCAAAGACTGCTTATAGCTGCCTACAAATAGTTATTGTTGTTTTTGCTTTTATTGTATGCAGTGAAAAACAAAGAAACATATAATTATAAACTGTTTGTCCCCTTTGAAATCTGTGCCCCTTTATGTTAGGTGGTGGAGGGTTGCCAATACTTTGTCCAACTTCCAAAAAACTTTGCCTTAGTTTCTCTTCTTATTTTCTCACTCTACAACACAGTTTTCAAACATTTAAGAAAAGCAATACAACAGTCTTGGCTTCAGCATTTATTTTACAAAAATGAGCTTTTCTCCATTTTCACACCAAAAATAATGACATTTTCCAATTGTTAGGTAGTCTATTAGTTAGAAGAAAAGTGCTTGTTATAAATGTCTTTAGAAAATGTAGGCTTTTAAGCATATTGGAGCAATTATTACACAAAATGTTGGTGTTTTCACGTTTTCAATGAAATCACTAGTGAGTGCCATAAGCCCCATATGTGGGCGGTTTTCAGAATCCCTCTTTTCTCCGGAGGAGTACAAATAAATCTTTGACATAAAAGCGACATATTGAACCAAATAAACATTGTAGTTCAGGGCCCCAGACAAGATGGGGGGCCCCCTGTGTTTGTAAACCTGTTCTCCTCTGATGGCTGCCCAGCCTTTACTGAAGCTGGCACTACTTTTATTATCCTATTCCATAAGGTTATACTACTGCAACAACATTTTCAATGTGCTATTACAATGCCATTATTGTTTTTTGTTCATGCGATCAACTGGCTACCAACTGAAGATCTACTGTAGATTGAGAGCTCTGTGTCCTTAAGGGGATCATGGGGGAGCAACATGTGCCATAGGTTAATGAAGATTATAAAGAGATAACTGAAAAACTGAAAATCTCAATATGAAAGTGATTTTTTGAATACCTCTCTAAAATGTCTATTCTGAACCTAGTTTCCTTCTTATCCAATCCCTGTCTGCCCATGTTTACAAATTTACCTTGTTACTTTTAGGAGGGATATAAACACTCTCATTTTACCAAATTAAGTTGATCTTTTTCCGGGGACATTTTTAAAGTGTCCAAAATGGACTGAAATTGAAAACAAGATTTATCTTTTTTTTTAACTATTGTTAGATTTTATTCATAAAAATATATATTTTCAACATACAGACAAAATCTAGGCTTTGTTTTGGCAAAAAGTCATGGATTCGTGTAATTTTTATTGTTAAATCTGTAAATGTGTTAAAAATGAAAATGTATGAGTGTGCCTATGTAGTTCAGCGCCTTATTGCTGCTAGCACTGCAAATAAACCGGCTTCACGCGCACATCATTTTCTGCAATAATCAATGGCAAACTTGTCAGAAATAAAGTAAGCCATACAGAAAAATCGTTTTAGGGTCCCAGGGTCCCAAAACTTTATACAGATGTCTTGTTTTGCAAATATATTGAAATGCACTTGTGGCCCCTAGCTGTAGCATAAATAATAAAATAAATCCCTTTTTTGGAAAAAACGTAATTGCAGAAATAAGTTAAATGGACAACAAACTGAACACATGAATTGCACGTATACTGCAGCCCCCTCCCATCATGAAGCATATGGATCCCATATGTTAATAAAAAAAAAACAAAGTATTTAATAATACCTTGGTTGTTTGAATTCCCCAGAAATAATATGCAAAATTAAATTACCTTAGTAGAACCAGGTTTTTTTTTTAACCATGTGCCAAACAAGAAGAAATACCTGAGCAAATGCTGCTAGCCCAGTGTTGACACACAGTGGTGTAACAATGGAGACAATAGACCCATAGACTGCTGGTGAAGGCAGAAGTATAGGGGGGCTTTTAATTAACTTCAACTGAAAAGGACTGCAGCGGTGCACTTAAAGCTTAGTATTATGTATTTAAGTTGTATTACGATGCAGACCTCTTGCAAAACTATCCCCCAGCTAGGAAATGCATATCTTTGCTTTCATTCACACAGGGGAGTACTTATTTTAAGTACACATAAAAACACAAATTTTATGTTTTTCCATAAGATTTTTTTTTATGTTTTCTTCACCCCCCTCTTCAAATATTTTGAGGCACATTCCTTGGCCAAAGGGGAGCTTGCTGTAGCCATAAAAATATGACAATATAAATGCAGCTCCAAAGGCTCATGAATGTAGCATTATTCAGTCATGTTTTTCCTAGCTTGATTTGCACTATAATACTTGACTTGAAGGGGGTGTACAGTTGGCGAAAGTGAACTTAATTGTGATCATTTTCTCTTATGATTGTCTTTTTTTCTGGTTGTGTAATCCTCACTAGGAATACTCTTATCACTTAATGTATCCAGCCAGCAGAATAGTGCCACCTCTCACTGGACCTTCATGCAGATTCAAAGGTGCCACCTGCCAAAGCTATTGCATACATACAACTAATACTATTAATCTTAGTAACAATTATCCATGTGCCATTGACACAATCTGCAGCAGTTTTCATAGATTATATATCATTCACATCAGTCCCTGTCACAGGGGAGCTTACAACCTAATGTCCCTATCACTTTCACGCATTTTGGTCAAGGTGCTGCCTGTATATCTTTGGAGGGTGAGGAATAGGGTTGCCACCTGGCCGGTAAAAATAATGGTTGATCCCAATGTTATTAATAGGGAAAAAAGATAAATATATAGGAAGGCCAGTATTTTTTTCCAGAAAAGGTGGTAACCCTAGTGAGGAGGGAAGCATAGTACCTGAGTGAAATGCACACGGATGCAAGGAGAACATACAAATTCATTGCAGATAATACCTTGGTTGGAATCAAGTTCTATTATCACCTTTTTAATAAACAAGCGAACTGAACTGAAAATGGTGACATTTCCCTCTAGCAGAACTATGGTGAAGTCTAGTTTCATTCCTTGATAAACATGCCCCATGCAGAGAGAAAGCAAGCGCAGTTTCTCTGTTATATGCAAACTGTCAGCCTTCTATCAACCTAAACGAAAAAGTTCCCCCAGGACCATGACACTAAACATTTTTTTCTATGTTAAAACAATGCTGTTAAGAATGGACCCAGTCCCAGACTATAAACCATATTCTGTCTGCTGATGTGACAGAGACTATGATAATCAGTAAGACAAAATAAGAATATGTTAGTGTCACCAAATAGACAGAAATAGAGTTTAAATGCAGTGCTTACCTGAGATGGGGTTCCAGGTCCCAAAGTTCTCCTTTGAAAGTAAACCGTGCAACCGTACTGATGTATGTATGCCTACAGTGCCATAGTGGAAAGGGCTCGCTGCAAGCGCTTATATACACCTCTGGCGTGCCTCATTGGCCGAAGCCCTTTACCACGTGACTAAAGTACAAGGACTGCTGAACGGGAGCCAAGTTACTGTAAACTCCGAATAATTGGCACTCGTGCAAAGGGTTGCGTGAAGACATTGAGCCTCCCAGAAATCATTCATTAAAAGGAACGCGATTTAATTAGAGAGATAAGCATGCGATGTCCTGTTGACAGGGACAGGGTGGATTTTGCTTACTCGGTGTAGTTTAATGTGCCATCAGAGCATATGCCCTAGTAACATTATTGATTGCAGGGTCGCTAGAAACGCACATTGCGCATCTCTCTCTATAATACATTGCTAGTACCTTAGTTCATACATAAATCTCTATACTATCAGCACAAACACTTCTCTTTCCATAAAACCGACAACCACAGACAGAAGTCAATCAGTAGTCAATCAGTACTTATTCCCCTTTCTCCCTGTAATACATTGGTGGTACTTGTGTCTTTGTTCTGTCCGTTTATACACTTCTCTCAGTAATACTGAACATTATTCCAACACCTATATTCTTTCAGCCTGAATATTTATTGCCCTCTAAAATATTGTAGATGTTTGTATATACACAGATCTCTCTTCTATCTTCACATCTGACCGATATTGTAGATAATATTACAAAGCCAGACCTTTAAGTTAGGGAAGTTTGGATATCAGAATGAGCAAGAAAAGGACCTCTGTGTTTGGTACATTATTAATTATGTGCATTGTGATCTGCCATATAACTATTATATGCTCAAAACGATTCCATTATTATAACCACATAACTAGTTACTCCAAATGCCTCCTAATATTCTAGTATGTATGAATAAAGTATACATTTGCCGAACGGCTTTCTTGCCTGTATCTCCGTATCGTTCACTCTCTTTTTATGTTTTTTTTTCTTTCCTTCTATTCCTTAAAATGTTCTAAATAATTGTTACTGTATATGTATACAAAATGTAGCATGAGCAGAGTAATAGATCTGATGTCTTGTAGATGTTTAATAAGATACAAAACATGAAATACAAACATTTTTTGTTCTCGTTAAAAGCCACAAAACGGTGGGAACCTTTTGGATAATTTTACTAAGTCCCTTTGGTATTGGAAATCTCTGAACAAAATGAAACATCTTACTTAATATTTTTTGCAAAAAAAAAAAAGAAGTTAATTGCCACAATAATGGGTGTGTAAACGAATAATGTCTAAATTCACATTGGCAAAGTATTCACTGGCACAGTATAACATTTTGCACTAGAATAATTAGTAGAATAATGTGGCAATAGATCAGTGGCTACAATTATCCTGATTTGGTCCTAAATAAATCCTAATGCTTGACAATTAGCAAACAGAGAGGCAATTAAAACAAAAGATATATTGCCACTAATAATGAGATGTAAATGAAAAGTTATATGAAAAGCAATCTTTTGCATGTTAAACTGACTTATGCGTAAACACACCTTTGTAGCTTTCTAGGTACTGCGCCCATAATATCTCACACTCCAGCTACCACCTTCTTATGGAGTTTATTACCTTGCTATTGTCTATTTCATTATTAAAGTCTATACATGCAATATGGAATTCTTATATGCCTGGCCATTGGCAAAATATCTGAGCTACAGGCCAGTGCTTCCAAGTACAGACCACTGATTTAATACAGATCTATGACATTTGGCTAGTTTCGTCGAATACGGTATTGAAAGTAATATCATCAAAGCCTTTTTCGGGGATAAAATCCTACAACTGGAGAAAAGTGTTAGTCCTGCATTGCATCCTATTTGGTATACAAGAATGAGAGCTGGGTGTAATTGTAAGGAGAGGTTCTATATTTGCCATAGTGTATCTGTATTATGTGATTAAAGTTAAAATTAAATGTCCAAATAGAGAAACAGGTGCATTTAGACTGTGGCCAGGAGCAATCCTGTCCCTCTAACCTACAAATATCTGTACAGCAGTGGTTCTCAAACAAGGGGGCATTTCTGCTGGGGAGTGAGTGGGGGCTGAC